>NC_142801.1:5142288-5502288 GCF_049724085.1 Artemia sp. Qi Xiang Cuo
GAGTGCATAGTTTAGTTTTTTGTATTTATGTGTGTGTGTGTGTATGTGGTAGATAGTGTTCGTGTGTGTTTGTAAGTTTTTGTGTGTGTGTGTGTAATAGTGTGAGCATTGTTTTCTTTTTTAGTGTGTGTGTAATATTTTTTATGAAGGCATTATATTGTTTGAAATCAAGTTTAATCGTTTTTGTGTTAGATTTTGAGAGTGTGTGTTAGTTTTTGTGTGTGTTTGTGTGTAATTTTTTTTTTGTCTAAGATATTGTGTGTGTAAGTTTTGAAGTGTGTGTGTGTAATTTTTATTGTGTGGAAAAATTTATAAGTGTCCAACTCAGAAAAGCCCGAAAACGTAATTTACATATCCCAAATCATAAGTTTCAGACAACACACTCCTATGAGCGGCTAAGAAATCTAGCTCAGAAAAATCTGAAATAGCAAACTAGTCATCCCAAACTATTGGTTTCAGACAACAAACACCTATGATGGACTAAGAATCCTAGCTCTGAAAAGTTCAAATAGCAAACTACACATCCCAAATCGTAATTTTCTGACAACATACACCTATGAAAGGCTATGAAACCTAGCTAATAAAAGCCAGAAATAGCAAATTAACCATCCCAAATCACAAGTTTCAGACAGCACTCACCTATGAACGGCTAAAGAATCCAGCTCGGAAAAGTAAAAAAATAGCAACCCACACATCCCAAATCATAGGTTTCAGACAACACATACCTATGAAAGACTAAGAAATCCAACTCAGAAAAGCCCGAAATAGTAATTTACATATCCCAAATCATAATTTTCTGAAAGGCCACACCTATGAAAGGCTAAGAAATCTAGCTCAGAAAAGTCAAAAATAGCAAACTAGTCATCCCAAACTATAGGTTTCAGACAACAAACACCTATGAAAGGCTAAGAAATCCAGCTCAGAAAAGTCAAAAGTAGCAATTCATCCATCACAAATCATAGGTTTCAGACAACACACACCAACGAAAGACTAAGAAATCTAGCTCAGAAAAGCCCGAAATAGTAATTTACAGATCCCAAATCAGAGGTTTCAGACAACACTCACCTATGAAAGGCTAAGAAAGCTAGCTCAGAAAAGTCAAAAATAGCAAACTAGTCATCCAAAACTATAAGTTTCAGACAACAAACACCTATGAAAGGCTAAGAAATCCAGCTCAGAAAAGTCAAAAGTAGAAATCAACCCATCACAAATCATAGGTTTCAGACAACACACACCTATGAAAGACTAAGAAATCCCACTCAGAAAAGCCCGAAATAGTAATTGACAGATCCCAAATCATAGGTTTCAGCCATCATTCACCTATGAAAGACTAAGAAACCTTAGCTCAGAAAAGCCTGAAATAGCGAAACTACTCATCCCAAACTAGAAGTTTCAGACAACAAACGCCTATGACGGACTAAGAATCATAGCTCTGAAAAGTTCAAATAGCAAAATACACATCCCAAATCATAAGTTTCAGACAACAAACACCTATGAACGGCTAAGAAATCTAGCTCAGAAAAGACAAAAATAGCAAACCACTCATCCCAATCATAGGTTTCAGTCAACACACACCTATGAAAGGTTAATAAATCCAGCTCAGAAAAGTCAAAAATAGCAAACTACATATCCCAAATCATAGGTTTCAGTCAACACTCACCAACGATAGACTAAGAAACCTAGCTCAGAAAGGTCAAAAATAGCAAACTACTCATCCCAAACTATTGGTTTCAGACAACATTCACCTACGAACTACTAGAAAAGCTTAGCTCGGAAAAGCCTGAAATAGCAAACTACAGATCCCAAATGATAATTTTCTGACATCACTTACCTATGAAAGGCTAAGAAACCTAGCTCAGAAAAGTCGAAAATAGCAAACTACACATCCCAAATCATCGGTTTCAGACATCACACACCTATGAAAGACTAAAAAATCCAACTCAGAAAAGCACGAAATAGTAATTTACATATCCCATATCATAAGTTTCAGACAACATTCACCTACGAAATACTATATCCCAAATCATAAGTTTCAGACAGTATTCACCTATGAAATACTAAGAAACCTTAACTAAAAAAAGTCTGAAATAGCCAACTACTCATCCCAAACTCGAAGTTTCAGACAATAAACACCTATGAGTGACTAGGAATCCTAGCTCTGAAAAGTCCAAAAAGCAAACTATACCTCCCAAATCATAATTTTCTGAAAGGACACACCTATGAAAGACTGAGAAATCTAGCTCAGACAAGTCAAAAATAGCAAATTAACCATCCCAAAACATAGGTTTCAGTCAAAACACACCTACGAATGGCTATGAAATCCTGCTCAGAAAAATAAAAAAATAGCAACCCAAACACCCCCAAATCATATGTTTCAGACATCACACACCTACGAAGGACTAAGAAATCTGGTTAGGAAAAGTCAGAAATAGCAAATTACATATCCCAAATCATAGGTTTCATACAACACTCACCTATGAACGGCTAAGAAACCTAGATCAGAAAAGTCAAAAATATCAAACTAGTCATCCCAAACTATAGGTTTCAGACAACAAACACATATGAAAGGCTAAGAAATCCAGCTCAGAAAAGTCAAAAGTAGCAATTCACCCACCCCAAATCATAGGTTTCAGACAACACACACCAACGAAAGACTAAGAAATCCAGCTCAGAAAATTCAAAAATAGCAAACTACATATCCCAAAATCATAGGTTTCAGTCAACACACACCAACGAAATACTAAGAAACCTAGCTCAGAAAAGTCAAGAATAGCAAACTACTCATCCCAAACTATTGGTTTCAGACAACATTCACCTACGAAATACTAGAAAACTTTAGCTCAGAAAAGCCTGAAATAGCAAACTACACATCCCAAATCATAATGTTCTGACAACACATACCTATGAAAGGCTAAGAAACCTAGCTCAGAAAAGTCGAAAATAACAAACTACACATCCCAAATCATAGGTTTCAGACACTACACACCTATGAAAGACTAAGAAATCCAACTCAGAAAAGCCCGAAATAGTAATTTACATATCCCAAATCATAAGTTTCAGACAGCATTCACCTACGAAATACTAAGAAACCTTAGCTCAGAAAAGTCTGAAATAGCCAACTACTCATCCCAAACTCGAAGTTTCAGACAACAAACACCTATGAGTGACTAAGAATCCTAGCTCTGAAAAGTCCAAAAAGCAAACTACACCTCCCAAATCATAATTTTCTGAAAGGACACACATATGATAGGCTAAGAAATCTAGCTCAGAAAAGTCAAAAATAGCAAATTAACCATCCCAAATCATAGGTTTCAGTCAACACACACCTACGAATGGCTAAGAAATCCAGCTCAGAAAAGTCAAAAAAATAGCAACCCACACATCCCAAATCATAGGTTTCAGACACCACACACCTACGAAAGACTAAGAAATCCGGTTATGAAAAGTCGGAAATAGCAAATTACATATCCCAAATCATAGGTTTCAGACAACACTCACCTATGAACGGCTAAGAAACCTAGTTCAGAAAAGTCAAAAATAGCAAACTAGTCATCCCAAACTATAGGTTTCAGACAACAAACACCTATGAAAGGCTAAGAAATCCAGCTCAGAAAAGTCAAAAGTAGCAATCCACACATCCCAAATCATAGGTTTCATAAAAAACAAACATATTAAAGACTAATAAATCAAGCTAAGAAAAGTAAAAAATATCAAACTACAAATACCAAATCATAGTTTTCAGTAAACATACACCAACGAAAGACTAAGAAACCTAGCTCAGAAAAGTCAAAAATAGCAAACTACTCATCCCAAACTATTGGTTTCAGACAACATTCACCTACTAAATACTAGAAAACCTTAGCTCAGATAAGCCTAAAATAGCAAACTATACATCCCAAATCATAATTTTCTGACAACGCATACCTATGAAAGGCTAAGAAATCCAGTTCAGAAAAGTTGAAAATAGCAAACTACACATCCCAAATCATAGGTTTCAGACACCACACACCTATGAAAGACTAAGAAATCCAACTCAGAAAAGTAAAAAATAGCAAACTACATATCCCAAATCATAAGTGTCAGTCAACACACACCAACGAAAGGCTAAGATACCTAGCTCATAAAAGCCTGAAATAGCAAACTACTCATCCCAAACTCTTGTTTTAAGACAACATTCACGTTGGAAATACTAGGATACCTTAGCTCAGAAAAGCCTTAATTAGCAAACTACACATCCCAAATCATAGGTTTCAGACAACACATCTCAACGAAAGACGGGTGCTCGGGGAGAGCCTTTGAGGGCCTGTGGGTCCCTTGAGGGCCGGTGGTCCGTTGGGAGCTCGGGGGGACCTTTAGGGACCGGGGGAGGACCTTGAGGGGTCTGAGGAGGGCGTTGGGGGGATAATAGTTCGAAATTTTTACTTTTTAGTTTACTTTTTTTTTGCAGCGCACCCCTGCGGCGAATCCTGCGGCACGTTTCTGCGGCGCATCCCTGCGGCGCATCCCCTGCGGCGCTTTCCTGACCCGCGGCGCATCCCTGCGGCGCATCCTGTGGCGCTTTCCTGCGGTGCCTCCCTGCGGCGCATCCCCCGGGGCGCTTTCCTGACCCGCGGCGCATCCCTGCGGCGCATCCTGTGGCGCTTTCCTGCGGTGCCTCCCTGCGGCGCATCCCCTGCGGCACTTTCCTGACCCACGGCGCATCCCTGAGGCACATCCTGCGGCGCTTTCCTGGCCCACGGCGCATCCCGGCAGCGCTTCTCTGGTCCGGAGGACTCTTTGGGGGGGCCCTGGGAGGGTGTTTGGGGGACCCGTGGGGGGCCGGTGGGCCCTTTGGGAGCCGGGGGGACCTTTGCGCACCTGGGGTGGGCCTTTGGGGGTCGGGGGGGGCCAGTTGGGAGCCTGGGGGACATTTGGGGACCGGTGTAGGGCCTTTGGGACCCCGTTGGTCTTTTGGGAGCTCGCTGGGCCTTTGGGGGGCCCGGACTGGCCTTTGGGGGGCTGGGTGGGCCTTTGGGGCACAGGGAGGGCCTTTGGGTGCCTGGGGGACATTTGGGGACTGGTGGAGGGCCTTTGGGACCCCGTTGGTCCTTTGGGTGCTCGATGGGCCTTTGGGGGCCCGGGGATGGCATTTGGGGGTCTGGGTGGGCCTTTGGGGCACCGGTGGCCCTTTGGGAGCTTGGGAGGCCTTTGAGTGTCCGGGGGGGGGGGGGGCCGGGGGGGCCCTGGGGGACCTTTGGGGACCGGTGGAGGGCCTTTGGGAGCTTGGGGGGCCTTTGGGGACCGGGGGCTTCCTTCGGGGTTGGGGTAGGAGGATTGGAACCCTTTGGGGTTGAGTTAGAGGACCTCACAACACTGTTCAAATGAAACTTGTGTATTATAACGACCACAAAGTTTCACCATTAAATTCTCTTCTAAAATCTCTTCTAAAATCTTCTTTTTAAATGTCTCTATCTGTTTCGCCGAAATAGTTCAATAACCTGTCTAAAACGGTTTTGCCCAAATAATCCCTAAACGCAAATTCAGCGTGTTCCTTTGTTATTGGTATCTCTGCGCTAACGCATTTCAAATTAATAGGAAACCTTTTCGCGCGCTAAAACAATTCATCGCTAAGATGTTTCTTGCCTAATTGTTTCCATGGCCTTTGGTTATTAATATCCTTTGGAGTTTGACCAGTAGAACTGTTCCCGAGGCAAAGACATTAATGATTTGGATCTATTCCTGGAGAAATGTTTCTAGGCGAAAATTTTTAAAGTCTGACAGATGATGTCATTGATTGATTGATCTGTCAAGAAAGGGGAAATTAATTTGTTGTTTCTAAGGGGAATTATTGATTCACGATAGGTGAATTGAGGTCGACAGCACAGGTGTTCCAAGGTTGATGTTGTTGTTGTTGTAAGTGCACGCTCTCAGCGAACTTTATGTAAATCAAGTTCACAGGTGCTACTCGTGACAACAACAAATACTATTTCTGGACACCATGACATTCACGAACGATTACGCAATCAATTTCTCGGAAATTCACTTCCCCTCGAGTCCTAGATCTATAACATTGTTCCCGTTAGAATTCAATGCGCATGTGCAACCTTCGTTCCGGAGTTATTACACATAGAAACATCAAATAAATCGACCTTGGAAAAAGAGGTCATTGACCGATTACGCAATCTTTCTCCCTAGGGAGGCTATGCCCTTATAAGGAGCCCCGTCAGTATTCTATGCCCATATAAGGAGCCCCGTCACGACTGGTACCCCCTCCTCTACTTGCGTTTACAGTCTTTGCCATAGTAATAATCTTGCTCCTCTCAGCTAATATCGCCTTTCCAACTTAGCGTGCCCCTTCTCTGCTACAATGGTATTTGTTCGTAGGACAGTATGAAGACCTGCCTCATCAACGTTTCAAATATTCTTGCCTTCAAACTTGATCGGTAACGCATTTAAATTGCCGAAAAACATTTTGGCTTGTTGAAACTTATTTTTCGACTGAGGCTAGCTGCCTTATGTTCTCTATTGGAGAGGCGATAATGTCTCGTTCGTCGCTAACCATTTGCCTCATTCTAGCATAACCCTTTATAAGTTCCTTGCCATCTGAATTATCTCTCTTTTTAATGAACTTAAACTATCTAATTTTGTCCTTTTTGTAAGTTATAGCTGCATCCCTTAATGCCATCGTCTTCTCCTTAACAGCTTTATATTCTTTTTCCAAATGATTGTATTGGTGTTTCGCCCCTATCCGTTTTCCTTGTATACGTTCGCACGATGACTCGAATTAAAAATATAGAATCACATATAGAATCACTGTAAAAATCATGCTATGGAACGTTGATACACTTAACGTTCTCAACGATCAACGATGTGTCCTTGATCGTCTTAGATCTCAACGATGCCTGTCGTATCAACTTGCCTCCATTGACCACCTGCAAAAGCACATCTAGGGCTAATTCTTGGGGTGAGGGGTGGTGTGGGGTGTCCAGTCTAACAAGGGTGGCAATAATTGACCAAATTGACAAGTTTATTAAAAAATGTGAAAAAAAAAACAGAAAAAATCAGAACAAATCTTGGGGGGGGAAAAAATCAGAACAAATCTTGGGGGGAAAAGAATGTGAAAAAAATCAGAACAAATCTTGGGGGGGGGGGGGGGGGAGCCAGGGTCCTCCTGTCCTCCTCTTGTACCTGCCAGTGACCAAGTGTTGTTTAGATTGTCATAACCTCAAATCTACAATACCTTAGTTAATAGCCTATAATCTAAATTACATCAGGCCTACTTACTGAAAACAGCTGAATAAAGTGTGATGACAGCTGAGGGGCTAAATTGAAAACTAGCTTCACCTTTTTCACTTTAGCACAAAATAAAAATTACTTTTCGGTTATACAATCACGCCGCTTTCGTCAAAGTGTAACTACCTGTTGCATATCTGTGAAGCTACCCGTAAGGCTACGTCCCAGTACGGTCACTTGTTTCCAATCCCCCAATTCAGACTGTGCCTACGCATAATTTATAATTTTTATATCAACCTGCCCCCGTCTCAACTAGGTCCACTACACCTCAATTTTTATTTTGTTGGTCCCATTGTCAATATATGTCAAATTTTATATTAACTCATCTAAACTTAACATTTTTGCGAATAAATCTAGTTCAGTAAATATTCAAAATAAGGAGTTTTATCATGCATTTTCTGATGTTGACTGGACCCTTTTTGAAGCGCCGTTTCATCTTTTTCTGGCTGGAACTTTCCTGAAGTAAAATAAAATGCATAAAACAAATAGAATTAAATTTGTTCAATTAACTAAGCAGAAACATTCACAGTCATATATATCATAATAAGTTGAGAAAAATCAGTGATTCAATTTATAATAAAAAATACCTGTATATGCAGCAAAAAAATACAATGGTCGGTACTTAGCCTATTAATTAGCCAGAACACACTCATGTTCTTGATCTGAATATAAGATGTGAGAAAAACTTTTCATAGCCACAAAGACAAGTGACGGGGATACAGAATGCATTGGACTTATTTAATTTGACTTGGGCAATATATTTACACATTAGTGGGGGGAGGGGGTAAAGTATAGCGGCTATATATGCAAAATGTGTTTGCTACAATTATTCTGCATATTATGAAGTATGAATTATTTCCAACTTTACGATGTCTAAACACTTTACCCCATCCCCCGAATTTTCAAATATATAGCCCAAATTATACAAGTTCAGGGGATTCTCTCACCCGTCACTTATATTTGTGGTTATGAAACCGGTTTTCGCAGATCTTACATTCATATCAAGAACTTGAGTATGTTCTGGCTAGTTAACGAGTACCCAATGGTATTTTTAGACTCTTGAGAGCCAACTTTATTTCATTCACAAACATTGACCTCCCTATATCGTAAAGTACCAAGGACAGTGAAATTGAAATCTGATTTTTCGAATTGTAATGAATTCATTACCAAATGAATTGATGAAGCGGAAACTTCAACAGGCATATTTATCTTAAAAAAATACACAAAACCGGAAATTTAATTTTTAATGAACAATGCCTATGTGTGAAGGCTATGTCGGTTTTGGCATTAAAAAAAAGAAGGAAAACAGATTACGGCATTGCATTTTACAGTCCTTACCAGCGGCACTGATCTCTTTTGCATGACCCTTCAGCCAGGCAGTGTAATGGGGAGCTGGGGTCCAACCATCCTCTGCTTTCGCACATCCTTTCTGTTTACCTTCTTCAGATTTCTCCAGGCCCCCATTTAGAGTTGTGTCGACGTTGGCTGAGCTTACAGAGTCAAACCATAGACCTCTCTTCAAACCAAATAACGAGTGACACAAGGACTCGCACCTTTGTCCTTCTGGTAGTATTGGGTGCCAAAAAAAAAAAAAAAAAAAAAAAAAAAAAAAAAAGAAAAAACATGGGTGAATAAACAACAAAATTTAATCTAAAAACATGACACCAAACAGTTTAGAAGGGTGTAGCTATCATTTTAGGTGTAGTTGGCTTTGGGGATAAACAAAGGGTTAATGTTTGGATTCTTACGAACAAAAAGTGGGGGTCAAATTAAACTTATTATTTCTGACTATTTATTTTCACAGTTTGATAATAATTTTTATTATTAATTTTTTTTTAAGTCCTTGGAACATCAAAGGAAACGGATAAATAGGTTTTCTCAATGCAATTCTTAGGTACTGTTCTATTTGCTGGAAAACACGCGAGAAGTAAAGTTTGGTTAATGCTAATGAAATAAAACAAATAGGATTAAAATATAATAGTTTAGAAACAAATTTGGGCTATATATTTGCACATTAGAGGAGTGAGGGTAATGCTTAGCATATATTAAATACGTAACCTAACCTAACCTAGGCACCTTTTTTCCCCCTAAACCCCAAAAAACTAAAGTTTAAATATAGTTCCCGGAGTGAGAAACCCCTTGTTTATTCAGCGTCAGACCGAGTAATAGGCAGTTGGTCTTTGCTTTTCTCGAGTGTCTGTCTCGCGTGTTTTACATCTAATAGAACAGTATTAATTTTTATAACACCTTAATTATCAATAAGCTGCCGACACCCTTGTGGTGTTGGCATAGCTACGGATTTTCCTATAGATGGTGCAGTTAACACGTGACCAGCAAAACAAAGGGGATGGATCTACCGTCTTCTTCCAGAATATTTACGAGTAGACTGATTCTTTCCAGGATTTTGATAATAGTTGTCTAGGAGCTACTGTCAAGGGCGTCTCCAGGATTTTGTTGGGGGGGGAGGGTTTTTTACCGCAGGGGGCTTTTTTAGTGGGGAGGAGGGATGTTTTTTGGGGGAGGGTACAGAAGAGGCTTTAAAAGAAGAATCAAAAAGTTGTTTATATGTATTCTATTACGTTTTTACGAGTTGACTTTTTTGGGGGGAGGGGAGTTCAAACCCAGTGATCTCTCCCTAAATACGGCCTTGGCTACAATCTCTTAGGCTACACACATGACCTTCACGAGTCTTCATTTTAATTCCGCTATCTTAAGGTCACGTTAGTAGCGTACATATCGACAAAAATCTCAACCCCAGGCACGAATGTAGCAGTGTCGCCAGTTCACAATTTTTTTGAAGGAAGGAGGGAGGGGGGGTAAATGTGTTTTCAAGATTTAAGAGGTGCTTATAATGTCTTTTCGACTGTTTTAATGAAAATACGAAATAAACGTATTTTTCAACTAAAATACCAAAAAAAGAGAAAAAGGAAATATTTAGGGTGGCAAAAAGTCTTGAGGGCAAGGATAAAGTGTTCCATCTGCCTCCTCTCCTAATTGGCTCAACTGGAATGTACCAGTTGAGCCCCTTAATTTTAAAAGTTTATTTTTTAGTGTATTTTGATTTAAGAATGCTTTTTTTTGTATTTTCATGGAAAAAGACAAATTTATATTCGTTTATATTTCAAAAAACAAACACACCCCCCATATGTTTGTCAATTGACGCTACTGTGAGGCGTTCAATATTTTCCAAAATTATACGCTTTTCCCCGTAGTCTCCTCAAAATGTCATTAAGTTTCCCACTTCTCAAAATGTTCTTCCTCGAAATAACAAAGTAAGGAGTAGGGCCTTTAGATCCTCTATCCTTCATTAAGGCAAGGCTATACTATTCAATCTACTATTTCTTTTCTTATATACTCTATATAACTTGACGATTTTTGGAATTTCTGCCATGTTTGGGAACAAGGTACTTGCGTGTTATACCAAACACGCTCAATAAAATATGTTAATCATAATGAAATATACCAAAACATGATGAAAATGTAATACTTTTGTTCATATGATAATATAATTTGGGCTATATATTTGCACATTAGAGGAGTGAGGGTAATGTTTAGCATATATTAAATACGTAACCTAACCTAACCTAGGCACCTTTTTTCCCCCTAAACCCCAAAAAACTAAAGTTTAAATATAGTTCCCGGAGTGAGAAACCCCTTGTTTATACAGCGTCAGATAGGAGGATACCGGGTAATAGGCATTTGGTCCTTGCTTTTCTCGAGTGTCTGTTTCGCGTGTTTTACATCTAATAGAACAGTATTAATTTTTATAACACCCTAATTATCAATAAGCTGCCGACACCCTTGTGGTGTTGGCATAGCTGCGGATTTTCCTATAGATGGTGCAGTTAACACGTGACCAGCAAAAGAAAGGGGATGGATCTACCGTCTTCTTTCAGAATATTTACGAGTAGACTGATTCTTTCCAGGATTTTGATAATAGTTGTCTAGGAGCTACTGTCAAGGGCGTCTCCAGGATTTTGTTCGGGGGGAGAGGGTTTTTTACCGTAGGGAGCTTTTTTCGTGGGGAGGAGGGATGTTTTTTGGGGAAGGGTACAGAAGAGACTTTAAAAGAAGAATCAAAAAGTTGTTTATATGTATTCTATTACGTTTTTACGAGTTGACTTTTTTGGGGGGAGGGGAGTTCAAACCCAGTGATCTCTCCCTAAATACGGCCTTGGCTACAATCTCTCAGGCTACACACACGACCTTCACGAGTCTTCATTTTAATTCCGCTATCTTAAGGTCACGTTAGTAGCGTACATTTCGACAAAAATCTCAACCCCAGGCACGAATGTAGCAGCGTCGCCAGTTCACAATTTTTTTGAAGGAAGAAGGGGGGGGGGAATGTGTTTTCAAGATTTAAGAGGTGCTTATAATGTCTTTTCGACTGTTTTAATGAAAATACGAAATAAACGTATTTTTCAACTAAAATACCAAAAAAAGAGAAAAAGGAAATATTTAGGGTGGCAAAAAGTCTTGAGGGCAAGGATAAAGTGTTCCATCTGCCTCCTCTCCTAATTGGCTCAACTGGAATGTACCAGTTGAGCCCCTTAATTTTAAAAGTTTATTTTTGAGTGTATTTTGATTTAAGAATGCTTTTTTTTGCATTTTCATGGAAAAAGACAAATTTCTATCCGTTTATATTTCAAAAAACAAACACACCCCCATATGTTTGTCAATTGACGCTACTGTGAGGCGTTCAATATTTTCCAAAATTATACGCTTTTCCCCGTAGTCTCCTCAAAATGTCATTAAGTTTCCCACTTTTCAAAATGTTCTTCCTCGAAATAACAAAGTAAAGAGTAGGGCCTTTAGATCCTCTATCCTTCAATAAGGCAAGGCTATACTATTTAATCTACTATTTCTTATATACTCTAACTTGACGATTTTTGGAATTTCTGCCATGTTTGGGAACAAGGTACTTGCGTGTTATACCAAACACGCTCAAGAAAATATGTTAATCATAATGAAATATACCAAAACATGATGAAAATGTAATACTTTAGTTCATATAATAATATTATTTGGGCTATATATTTGCAAAATAGGGGGGAGGGGGTAAAGTAACCTTAACCCCCCTAATTTGCAAATATATGGCCCAATTCATACATGTCCAATGCATTCTGTCATCCGTCTTTGTGGCTAAGAAACCGGTTTTCCTTAGATCTCACATTCAGCAAACTTTGCAACTGTGTTTGTTATAATACACAAGTACCGGAAACAAAATGTTTGCTATCCGCCCCTCCCCCAAATAAATTCAAGGAAGAAGTCAGACTCGCTACCGATATACTGTATCAATGTCTGCTAATATTGGAAATCACTACTTAGCTTATTGAATTTTCACCGGGTTTGTAATTTGGCGTCTTGATAATTATTGCTTAAGCCCGCCCAGGGAAATTAGAGTTCCCGCCTGCATTCATAATGTAGCAATAACTTGACAATATAATTCAACGAAAACACAAGAATAACCACATAATTAATACAAATGAGATGAAAATCAATTCGCGGCTATTCAATATTGCCTTATTATATTGCAAGAATGTAATTATTAGTGATAATTATTTCAATGCCTAGTTTTATGCAAAATTGCATCTCATAAGTAGGATAGTAAAGTCATTAGGGGCACTATTCAAATATCTGTACAACACGCGAGATGTGAAGTTTGGTTAATGCTAATGAAATAAAACAAAATATAATGGAAATATAATAGTCTATGAACCAAATTGGGCCATATATTTGCACATTATTGGTGGGGGTAAAGCATAGCATATAAGTAACCTAACCTAGGTACATCCCCCCCTAAAACCCCAAAAATAAAAGTTTAAATATTGTAAACGCAGTGATAAATCACTGTTTGCAATCCTCGGCATAGGAAATCTCCGTTGAAAAACCCTGTTTGACTAGTTTCTTTAGCATCTTCGCTATACAATGCCTCGCGTGTTGTATATATATTTGAACAGTACCTTATTAGGTTTAAGGGGAGCTCAGGCTGAGGGGAGCCTGGAGCCTCTTTAGATCAGAGGAGCCAATTCAAGAACATATAGAAGTGTTTTCTTCTTTTATGATGCTATATAAAAATTTGTAAGCTATTTACGTATTATCCTGACTGCAAACAAGAAGTTTGATCTGAGTTAAACCGGTTTATCTGCATTTGGTTATAATTAGCTTAGTCTCAGTGAGAAGAAATACAATGCAGGTATATTTGAATTGAATATTTAATTTATAGAAGTGATTAGGTTCTTAATATAATGAGTTCTGGACGGCCTCCTTCCCATAATTCTGTCTTGTAGTTTCCATAATTTTGTTACTAAAATGTTATATTTTCATCATATTTTAGTATTTTTTATTATGATTAACCTAACTTCACTTCTTGAGTGTGGTTAGGATTAAACGCAAGTACCTAAGAATTTTGGCGGCTATTTGGTATCAATGCACAATTATGTCTATTGAGAGAGACAGAAAAAAACTATACAATTCTGAAAACCACTTTAAAAATCCAAAAGATACCTATATCATTCCTAAAAGTGCTTCAGTTTACTTTAATGCCCCAATATATATATATATATATATATATATATATATATATATATATATATATATATATATATATATATATATATATATATATATATATATATATATATATATATATATATATATATATATATATATATATATATATATATATATATATCCAAATTGTATATTTCCCATGGTTTTTCCTGTGCCTTAATTCAATTTACGGGTAATAAGATGAAACAGGAATGACGCATGGAAAAATGCACGGGAATTATATAATTTTGACTATATGTTTGCACATTAGAGGGGGGAGGTAAAGCAATCTGAAGCGCTTTTACGAATGATGTAAGTATTTTAGGATTTTTTTTAAAGTTGCTTTTAAAGCCCAAATGCACATTGATACCGAGTATTTTGTTCTTTTTTCAATCTTCTTGTTTAAATCCCAAATAAGTATTTTCCAAAATTTAGAGGGAGGGGGTAAGTGAGACTCTTACACCCTCCATCTATTTGAACCCCTTGCTTCAACCGTAAAAACTGATTTGAGACTTGATTGATAAACATCGGAGACCTGGAGCTCTTCTGACGAAAACATGTTAATAAATAAAAGTAGCATTTGATTCCTTATTTCATACTTTTTCAATATATTGCTGGGCCCCCCGATATTGCACCCCACCCTTTCCGATGGTTCCATATCCAGCCCTCATAATTCATTTCACCGTTAATTCAATATCGTGATTCATCATGAGTTCCTTGTTAAAAGCAGCTTCTGTATTCTCGATTCATTAAAGTCTAGTTTCACCTGAGTGATAATGATCAAATGATAATGATCATGATCAAATGACGATAATGATCAAATGACGGATATAATAATTTCTTGAAATGAATTAAAAAGTGGATAGCAATGAAAAACAAAAAAGAATAATGTAATTCATAGAAATCGCGGACAGCTGCCAAGGCCGTAGTCGTGATTTTTTTCCAGGGGGGGGTGTATTTTTTCGGTGGGTTTTACAACAACAACAAAAACATTTTAAAAACGCATAATTGATTGTTTTTTTTTGTTTTGTTTTTACGAGTCAGACAAAAATTTTGGGGGAGCGTATCAAAACTCCCTAGCCCCCTGGATACGACCTTGCATATTGCATATTATAAAGTAAGAATTTCATTGTTTTGGTATTTTGTTTTAGTTTCTTTTTTTTTGTATACACTAGGGCTGTATCTGGGACCTTAAAGGGTGCAGGGTGTATTTTCAAGTTAACGGTTTTCAGTTGCATAATATCGTCACACTTTTGGAGGGGGTGGCTAAGCTGGAGTCAATTTTTCTAAGTCAAGTGAAAATGGCAGTGAAAATAAAAATGAGCTATAGGCTATAGTACCACATAGGCAATGGCATACAAAAGAAAACTGATCTTTTTCTTTGGATGATTGAATTATGTAGTCCCTCCTTAGTTAGTTTTTGAAGACATTGAATTTCAGCTTGTCTTGGGGGGCAGCTGGCCCCCATGCCCCATAGCAAATTACCCCCCCCCCCCTAACGACTTTTGTTTTGAAAAAGAACACAAAATAAGGATCCAAATTGGGCTACTTTTATTTTATTAACATGTGTCGATTATAAGAGCTCAAACTCTTTGTTACCATTTTACCATTGTTACCAATGTTACCAGTTTAAAGATATTATTAATTGTTACCAACTGTTACTAATGTTACCATTTTAAAGATAAATTTAAGGATATCTTTAGATACCATTTAAAGATAAATGTTACCATTTATCTTGTATATATGGCTTTATAAAAAGTTAATGTCTCTTTATTAAGGGGGCTTTTTGATGGAGTTATCTCTTGATCTCAACTGCCTCTGTGAAAATTCGTGCGAGACCCTTTAATGAGGGCGATTATTAAATAAAGTGAGTTATTATTAAATAATTTGTTTTATCTTATTATTAAATATAGAGGTCTTATTAAATAAAGTGAAAAGGTCTGAGTTTTTATTAGCGTTTTAGGCCAAGGCAGAATAAAGAAAAATATGGGCTTTTTGGCGTGACTCCATGGCTTTCTGGAATAAAAATTTTTATAGCCTGCCTCTTAATCACTGGTGGGTTCTTCTGATATGAAAATAACCCCAAGAACCAGTGGCTCTATAAACACTACTACCCAGTTTGGAATTTGTCTTATCCTTACTGCAATTGGAAAAAAATTCTGATTTTTTTTTTCAAACTAATAATTGTGACATCAAGGTTGTGTCTTTTAAACATTAAATAAGAAAATGAGTTTTTTTCTAACTGAGAGTAAGGTGCAGTATTGAAACTGAAATCGAATAGAAAATATTCAGCATACAAGAGGGCTACCCCTTCCTCAATACATCGCTCTTCATGTTAAAGTATTTAGAACTTTTAAAAAAGCTTTTTTATAATAATTAAACGACCCGTGTGTTTCAGGAGTCGTTCTTAAAGAATAGGGACAAAAAGTCAGACTAATAGGTAAATAGCAAGGTAGTGAGGAGGGAGTAACCCCACTCATATACTGAATATTCTCTCCCCCCACAGAATATGTGTCCAGTGTAAAATGTCTCCTGGAAAGCTCACCCCTGGAAACCACCCTTTCTACGGAATATTTTCATCGCAGTAAATCCTCTAAGTCAGAAATTCCCCCCCCCCCAAAAAAATGTATTTATGCTTCCCAATAGCGAATACTATACGTAAGCAATAGGTAAATTTCATGACTTACAGCCCTCTCCCCAGAGCCTGTGGGCAGGGGGGGGGGAGCAATCCTCTTACAAAGTTCCGCGGTGTCGGCTCGTAGCACCAATGCCTTGGAATCTAGCTTATATTTTTAGTTTATTGCAGTTGACGTGTTCGCATTTGTGGGCACACTGGACGATTTTGACGGCACATTCTTTATATACCCCCTCCAAACTCAAAACCCAAGCTGTGTCCCTGCCTGTGGAGGGTTATATTATCCCCAAAAACATATATACTGGATCTTTCAACTCAGGGGCGGATCCAGGATTTTTTTCGTGGGGGGGGGGGCAAAATAGGTTGATCCGAAAAAAACTAGGGGGGGCAAAATAGGTTGATCCGATAAACTTGCGTTATGAGAAAGTTAAATTAAAGCAAACTTGAGTTAACTAAGTATATTACACTGCTTTACACTACGCTAGGAGGGCACGCGCCCCCTCGCCCCTCTGGATCCCCCATTGTTTCAACTATGTTGAACAAAATGGCTATCTTAAAATTTTGATCGGACGACTTAGGAAAAACAGGGGTGTGAGAAGGGGGCTAGCTGCCCTCCAATCTTTATGGTCAATTGAAAAGGGCACAAGAATTTTCCGATCTAATGAGCCAAGGCCGTATCCAGGGGGGGGGTTACCCGGTTTGAACCCCCCCCCCCCCGAAATTTTTTGACCGACTCGACAATAATTCTAAAATTAGTAAAACCTAGGTAAAAATCAGTAAAATTAGTCTAAAACTGAGTCAAAAATAAGTAACCCCCCCCCAAAAAAAGTAAAAAATTAGTAAAAACCCCCCTGAACAAAAATCCTGGATACGGCCCTGTAATGAGCCCTTTCTTGAACTTCTAGGATCACTGGTTCGATACGATCATCCCTGGAAAAACAAAAAACAAATAAACACGCATCCGTGATCTTTCTTCTGACAAAAAAAAAGAAGAAAAAAAAATGCGAAATTCCCCATTTTTGTATATAGGAGCTCTAAGTCTCTATAGTATGGTTCTCTGATATGCTGATTCCGATTATGCAATTTTCATTAAAGTCACTTGACATTTTGGGATGTTTGCCTCCTTTTTCAAAAATTGGATAAATTTTCTTAGGCCCGTGAGTTTTGATGGGTAACGTTAAGTCTAATGAACGCCTTATAATATTGAATCAGCATTAAAATTCAATTCTTTTTATGTATCTATTGTTATCTAAACTCTGTTTTGTAGAGTTTGAGTTACCATTGAGCCGTGTCGCTCTTTATGTACAGTTCGTTACCACAAAAGGGTACGATCCTTCTCATTTAGTCGCTCAGTTTTAGTAGGTTGAGTAAAATGGTGTAATTTTTCTTTTCCCCTCCTTTGGGATATTGTCAGTTGGATATTGTATGTGTAACGGGTTTCATATTTTTTTTTGTAATAGAATCAAGCCATTTTATAGGATAAACGCAGCGTAATAAAATGGGTTTGTTGTGAAACAGAAAAATCGTGACCAATCTACATCGACCTGCCGATGAAAGTTGATATTTCATCCTATTTGACCGGTTATGACCCGCCGAATTATTTCTACAGGGTTGTGAGAAAAGGAAAGAAGAAAATACTAAAGCAGTTATTCAAATGTCCTTTTGAATTTTAGCAATCGGCATATTAGTCATATGAAGACAACAGCCGTCCCTGATAATAGTGCCGTAGCCAGGGTCTCCTCTAGGAGATGGATTATATTTATTGCTGGACCAGAGGATCTAAAGCTAGAAATCTTTTTTTCTATAGCTACTTTGTAATGGTTTAAATATCAAATTTTTGTCACATTTAAATTTCCAATTTCTTACCACGCAGGAAGATGATAGAGTCTCATTTCCAACTCACTATCGTTAATAACATCTATCGATGGATTGCCAATGGACGGTGTCCCCATTGCCAATGGCACCGTCCATTAAAATGGACGGTGTACACCAGGTGGTGCTCACCTCGTTTGGTGTAAGTGCCACATGCAAAGTGTGGTTTGTCCTGCATGGAACAATTAAGTGAGGCACATAGGAGCTGCAGCCCTTTGAAATCTTCTACGTCTACTTGAAGAATGCACTTTATCAGAAACCTCCACGCTAAAACAGAAATAATAGCAGATATAACTCTTTTCAACACCCACTCCACAATGCTTCAACCCTTGGGGCCCAGTGGGTAGGACTACTCACCTTCATAAACATATAAAAAAGGAGAGTTGGAATTCACCTCCTCAAAGATTAGTCTGAACGCCCCTCACCTAGTGATAACTGGAAATAAAACCAGCCCTTCAATTTTTTGCTTTTATCTTAGATTTAGATCTCCTTGACAAAGTTTCTTTGAGGTGTTTTAATCATTATGGCTGTTTTACATCCATGACAGCCTCACAAGTAGGTTTTTCTCTTTTTTTGGGGAGGGGGGTGTCTTCAAGGATATTCAAGGGGAGTATAAGCTACCCAGAAGCTGTGGATGGGGTTCTTTAGATTTTATAGGCAGTAGAGTAGCACCACCTAATTAAAGAACGATATGGATGCAATATAGGCCTATCATTTGCTTTGTTTGTTTTTCCCTCTACTATTTCGTATGGAAAGAATTTATTACTATCGATCCCCCTCCCCCCATACAAAAATTATTGACAGTCGTTTTTTGATGGGAAAAGCAGAATGTTTGACAAACCTATTTAATTGATATTGTTCTGGGCAAGAACAATATCACATTTATTGATGTACGATATTGTTCAATTACAACAGTAAATTGAACAATATCAATTTACTGTTGTAAACTGAAGTCAACGGTCTTGCTAATCTGACTAGTTTGAAAATTAACCTTTTTTTCACTGCTTAATATCCTAAGAATTTTAGCCTAGCCCTGACGCAGAATATTCTTGACTCTGTCCATCAAGGAGGCACACTTGTGCCTCTATAAAGAGGCGACCCACCACAATGTTAAGCGATTTCAGGTCCTAGAGGTCGCAGAGAGACGGCGGTAATCGCATTTTGTAGCCCAAGCTCAAACTAAGAAACTTGCAAAATTTCATCCTCCTCCGACTTTATCTTCATGGGGTAAACTGGGCCGGAAGTTTGGACCCTCCCACCACAGCCCCCCTTTAACGTTGTCCGATTGGGCTGAAATTTAGAGGTTAAGCTTTCCTAGGGCCCGGGAGCTTATCCTCGAAATTTCAGCTCAATCCAATCACTCCTTCCCTGTTTTCAAAAATCCAAATATAGCCACTTAAAATTCATCATCATCATTTCTTTTTTTTTTCTTAGCCACGCCTACAGGCCCCAGTTGGCACCGGATCCGGTTGAATGAGGACTCATTCGAAGCAGAATTCTACCTGTTAGTGCCTTTTCATATTTTCAGACCTAAAAAATTATCCCCCGAAGTTACATTTACGAGAAACCTTAGTTTTTTTCAAATAATACACATAAACAGGTTAGACATGCTTTTTTATGAAAATATCTGCGCGTCAATTTTCATAACAAAGCATGTCTAACCTGGTTATGTGTATTATTTGAAAAAAAATTAAGTTTTCTAAATAGTTAAAGAGGCTGAGTTACAAGGTCAACCCTTAAAACGTACAGGGATTAGGAGGCACAGTTGGGGGGGCTGTTAAAGAGGCTGAGTCACAAGTTCGAACCTTAAAACGTACAGGGATTAGGAGGCACCCTGTACGACGTGATTTGAGTATTCAGGAATTAAAAGCCTTAACACAAGAATGTTCAAGAGCGGGGGGTTTTGGGGGCGGCAGCCCCCCAACTTCAACTCCTGACACGATCAGCTAACAGTTAGTCAATCAATAATAAGTACTTAACTGTACAAAAACTTGCAGAAATTATTTTAAAAAAAATACGTTTTATAAATAGTTAAAGAGGCTGAGTTACAAGGTCGAACATTAAAACGGACAGGGATTAGGAGGCACAGTTTGGGGGCTGCCACCCCCCAAACCCCCCCTTTCGCAGCCTTTAAATAAATAAAAAAAGTTTTTTAAACTGAAAGTAAGGAGCGACATTAAATCTTAAAACGAACAGAAATTATTCCGTATATGAAAGAGGCTGTGCCCTCCTCAACGCCTCGCTCTTTACGCTAAAGTTTGACTTTCTCACAACTCTTTTTTTAAACAATAAAAACTTTAGCGTAAAGAGCGAGGCGTTGAGGAGGGCACAGCCTCTTTCATATACGGAATAATTTCTGATCGTTTTAAGATTTAATGTCGCTCCTTACTTTCACTTTAAAAAACTTTTTTTATTTATTTACAGGCTGCAAAAGCGGGGGATTGGGGGCGGCAGCCCCCCCCCCACTGTGCCTCCTAATCCCTGTACGTTTTAAGGTTCGACCTTGTAACTCAGCCTCTTTAACTCTTTAGAAAACGTAGTTTTTTCAAATAATATCTATAAACATTGAGGAGTTGCCCGCTTATAAAATCCATGTACGTTAGGTGGCACGCTACGTATAGCGGAAGTTTGCGGTGGCATGGTATAAATTGAGCCAGTTGTGGTGTAAAGAAAATCGGAGTAGAACAATTGGTGGTACATTGATATTTACATTTGGTTTTAGACAGTTGGGCTCTAGGACAATCTCCCTGGAAAATCCTCCACACTGAATATTCCCGTACCCTATTAAAATTCCCTATGTGGTAAATATTCCCGCTCCATGGAGAATTACCTGCAGGAATTCCTTTCAAATTATTCCTCTGTTGACAATTACCCTGCCCAATACACCCCCTGCAGATATTTATCTACTTGAAAATATTCCTCACATGTGAAATAAAGCAATGAAAGAAAATAATAACAAATAATGTTACTTACGTATTATACAGAACACATTCGAATATGAAGTTACGTTAACCCTAATGAAATATACCAAAATATTACGAAAGTATAATAGGTTATTAAAACAAGTATGATGCTACATCGGAGAATTATGGAAAGCAGGCCGCCCAGAACACATTGTAAATTCCTAACCGCCTCTATGTATTAATTATTTGAAAAAAACTACGTTTTCTAAAGAGTTAAAGAGGCTGAGTTACAAGGTCGAACCTTAAAACGTACAGGGATTAGGGGGCACAGTTGGGGGGCTACCGCCCCCCAAAACCCCCGCTTTCGCAGCCTTTAAATATAAAAAAAATTTCTTTAAACTGAAAGTAAGGAGCGACATTAAAACTTAAAACGAACAGAAATTATTCCGTATATGAAAGAGGCTGTGCCCTCCTCAACGCCTCGCTCTTTACGCTAAAGTTTTTATTGTTTAAAAAAAGAGTTGTGAGAAAGTCAAACTTTAGCGTAAAGAGCGAGGCGTTGAGGAGGGCACAGCCTCTTTCATATACGGAATAATTTCTGTTCGTTTTAAGTTTTAATGTCGCTCCTTACTTTCAGTTTAAAGAAATTTTTTTTTATATTTAAAGGCTGCGAAAGCGGGGGTTTGGGGGTGGTAGCCCCCCAACTGTGCCTCCTAATCCCTATACGTTTTAAGGTTCAACCTTGTAACTCAGCCTCTTTAACTCTTTAGAAAACGTAGTTTTTTTCAAATAATTTCTGCACGTTTTTGTACAGTTTATTACTTATTATTGCTTGACTAACTGTTAGCTGATCGTGTAAGGAGTTGAAGTTGGGGGGTGCCGCCCCCCAAACCCCCCGCTCTTGAACATTCTTGTGTTAAGGCTTTTAATTCCTGAATACTCAAATCACGTCGTACAGGGTGCCTCCTAATCCCTGTACGTTTTAAGGTTCGAACTTGTGACTCAGCCTCTTTAACAGCCCCCCAACTGTGCCTCCTAATCCCTATACGTTTTAAGGGTTGACCTTGTAACTCAGCCTCTTTAACTCTTTAGAACACGTAGTTTTTTTCAAATAATACACATAAACAGGTTAGACATGCTTTGTTATGAAAATTGACGCGCAGATATTTTCATAACAAAGCATGTCTAACCTGTTTATCTGTATTATTTGAAAAAAACTAAGGTTTTTCGTAAATGTAAATTCGGGGGATAATTTTTTCGGTCTGAAAATATCAAAAGGCCCTAACAGGTCGAATTCTGCTTCGAATGAGTCCTCATTCAACCGGATCCATTGCCAACTGTGGCCTGTAGGCGTGGCCACATTTTTCAAATAATACACATAAACAGGTTAGACATGCTTTGTTATGAAAATTGACGCGCAGATATTTTCATAACAAAGCATGTCTAACCTGTTTATGTGTATTACTTGAAAAAAACTAAGGTTTTTCGTAAATGTAAATTCGGGGGATAATTTTTTCGGTCTGAAAATATCAAAAGGCCCTAACAGGTCAAATTTTGCTTCGAATGAGTCCTCATTCAACCGGATCCGTTGCCAACTGTGGCCTGTAGGCGTGGCTAAGAAAAAAAAAGAAATGATGATGATGAATTTTAAGTGGCTATATTTGGTTTTTTGAAAACAGGGAAGGAGGGATCGGATTAAGCTGAAATTTTGAGGATAAGCTCCCAGGCCCTAGGAAAACTTAACCTCTAAATTTCAGCCCAATCGGACAGCGTTAAAGGGGGGCCGTGGTGGGAGGGTACAAACTTCCGGCCCAGTTTACACCATGAAGATAAAGTCGGAGGAGGATGAAATTTTGCAAGTTTCTTGGTTTGAGCTTGGGCTACAAAATGCGATTACCGCCGTCTCTCTGCGACCTCTAGGACCTGAAATCGCTTAACATTGTGGTGGGTCGCCTCTTTATAGAGGCACAAGTGTGCCTCCTTGATTGTTTAATCAACATATACCTGCATGACTTTATCGTAGTTTGTTTCACGAAAGAATAAGCAAATTATAACTGAATGTGAGAAAAAACCGGTTTACTCTGAAAAATCAGAGAAAACTTCTCGAGCGTGTTCTGTATACTACGTAGGCACCCAAATAAAAGTAATGAAGAAATGAGTGGTTTTGAAATATTAAAAATATATAATAGGTAGATCGATGGTGTAAAATATCCTATAGTATTCATTTTTATTTCTTTTAATTCTTTTTTCCACTTTTTTTGTCGAGTTGTCATAGCAAAGTAAGTTAAAGATTAATGAAAATAGTTTGAAATATTAAATTAGTGGCAACTGTGCAAGAGCTTCATGAGGATGGAAGTGCATAGAGATACAGACCGGTACTAGGGTTACGAGTACGAGATACTAGGGTACCGGGACTG
The DNA here is from genome assembly GCF_049724085.1 of Artemia sp. Qi Xiang Cuo. Lineage (NCBI taxonomy): Eukaryota > Metazoa > Arthropoda > Branchiopoda > Anostraca > Artemiidae > Artemia > Artemia sp. Qi Xiang Cuo. The sequence goes on from NC_142801.1 coordinate 5,165,940, forward strand.
GGAGTACGAGTACTAGGAGTACCCGGTACTAGGAGTACCCGGTACTAGGAGTACCCGGTACTACGAGTACCTGGACTAGGAGTACGAGTACTACGGAGTACTACGAGTACTAGGAGTACCCGGTACTACGAGCACTGGGACTAGGAGTACGAGTACTACGGAGTACTAGGAGTACATGGTACTACGAGTACCAGGACTAGGAGTACGAGTACTACGGAATACTACGAGTACTAGGATTACCTTGTACTACGAGACCCGGGACTAGGAGTACGAGATACCGGCCTGATACCGAATTTTATATTAGGCCTCAACATACCAGTTAACAGTTTGTGATCAAGAACACGTCCAATGGGCATGAATCAAATGACTGTCTAGTCTGTAGTACCTTTCAGTGGCAGATTTTACTTCTTTTTTTTTATTTACTTAAACAACATGGTAGAACAATCTTAGTCAAAACCGAGTGGAATTAAAATAGTCAAAACTGCTTGTCAAAAAGTTCATGGTAACAAACTGCAAGTAAAGAGTAACTCGATCATTTAATAGCCGAAACTCTAAAAACTAGAATTTTGATAGATGCATTAAAGAATTGCCTGTTTAGATTCATTCAAAACATACAAGATTCTTTTAGTTTAGTTTTGCCCATTTACAGCTAAGAACCTGAGAAGAATTCCAGATTTTCAAAAAATTAGGGAAAGCGTCGAAATTGTCACGGAATCTCCATAGAATGGCACCACATTCTAAAAAAGTATCAGAGAATTTTATTGTAGAAGTTTCAAGCTCCCATCTGCAAAAATGTGGCATTTTATATTTTTGCTAGAAGAAAGATCACGGATGCTTGTTTATTTGTTTTCTGTTTGTTTTTCCCCAGGGATGATTTTACCAAATCCGCAGTCTTAGAATAGCAGGAGATAGCCCGTTCGATAGCTCAGGAGATCTGCAGGGAGGTAATTTCCTCCAATCCCTTGGGGGGGGAGTAGAAACTGATTTCCCAAAGTTAAATGAAAATTGTGAAGTAAAAACTGCGCCATATAGTACCATAAAGGCAAAGCTGCATTAAATAAAACTGTTCTATTTATGTGGATGTCTATATTTTGTAGGCCTATTTTATTTTATAAAAAATCATTGCAGACACGAAATATCAGCTGAGGAAGTAGAAATGGGGCCAGGAGTAGTTTCCCTCGTACCCTACAGCAAATTACGCTCCTGTTTCCCTGTCTTTATAACTTTTATGTTTCGCCTCTTTTTGTTATTCTAGAGAAAAAAGGAATGGTATAATTTTGGTTTGTCTCTCTTCAATTGGCAATGCTGTATATGTCTGGTTTAAGCAATGAAAAAAAAATTGAAATAAAAGCCACGTGCGTCGAAATGAACTTAGATCAGTGACCAGTGACCAGTATCACTAGTTTAAGAAAGATTTTGAATATTTGTTGCAGTTTTGTTCTGCAATAAGGAGTTTGGAATACAAGTAGACCTCCTTGATATGGTTGAGGGTTGTGATGAAAAGCGGAAACCATTTTCAACCTTATTTCTAATATTTTTCAGGATAAATATATACCTACAGAGAACTGGGTTGAATTCTCTGCCGGCACGCGTAATAGTATGTTTGGGCGTGATAACTCGGTTCTGAGCAGAATCAAAGACAAATTCCCATATGTGATATGTGTTAAGTGCAGCAATCATTCAATTCATTTAGTTGCTTCTTATGCTTGGAAACAATCGCCACAGCAATTGGAAGATCTGTGTCGCACATTATATAATCACTTCAGCATGAGTGTCAAATGACGCTCTGAGTTTGAATTGCACCAGAAGTTTACTGACATCCCAGTCGTGAATGTGCTTGCCCAAGGTAAAACATTTTGGCTGTCCTTTAGAATGTACGTTGAGCGACTATTGTATAATTGGGATGCGCTCAGTAGCTACTTTGAGGGAGTAGCAGCTGAATATCCAACTCACGCGAATGACAGGGCATTGCAAACCCTAAAAACTCCAATTCTCGGGATTCTACTTGAGTTCCAACTCTATGTACTGGAGCTGTTTACAGGTTTTAATTTTCTTTTCGAATCTGAAAAACCTTTGTTACGCAAAATAAAATTAAAGGTGGAGATACTTCTAAAAAATCTGACCATGAATTTCATGAAGACTAGCTACATTAGGTCAGCCTCGCCATTGAATCTTGACCCTGACAAAGCAAGTGAATACTCGCCAGCTGAAAATATGTAGTTGGGGATGGCAGATCAAGAGTCTCTTCAAACCTTGCGGTCAAATCCGAGTACAAAAGCAGATGAACGTGAAGTGAAAGTCATCTATAAATGTGCTCGTAGGTTATATGTGGAGGGGGTGAATGAAATCAAGCAGCAATTCTCGTTTGAGGACGAACTTTTTACGTCGTGTGAGATCCTTGACCCTACGAAAGCTTTGGACATAGGTGCAATTGGTTTTCTGCAAAAGGTTCCACAGAGACATTGTGCACCGTCGATGGATGGATGAAAATAGTAGAGGAATGGCGGAGTTTGGATTCTATAAGAACACCAAATGTTACTCAGAGGTTCTCTGACATTGTCAGCATTGTCCAATGCCTCCTGGCTCTGCCATTTTCGAACGTTGTTGTACATATCCAACAGTATTAGTATATTCTTTCCTTTCGTAATAATTTTATTACTATCTATTTCGAAAACTAGATAATAGAAAACCAGACAAAGGAATTTAACAGATATCAATATCATTTTCCCCTCGTAAGACTATAAGAGCATAATTTCTTGATTTTTAACAAACTTGTATTAAGTGTGGATAACACAATGTTATTAATCATTGTTTGTCATTAGGAATCGGACACTGCAAGCACAATATTTAGTGGAAAAAATTCAAATAGTGTGTTCTTGAGTATTACCTAGAACTTTATTTTGTTGTGAGTGAAAGTTTTTTTATTTTTTTCAGACTTTTTTTTACTTTTGAAAGATGAAGCATTGATAGCCTAATATACAGTAGCCTAGTGAGGATTTTATTACGGGTTTTAGGATATCCCTACTTCGCTTAGCAAGGTAATAAGACCTATAAAATCATTTATGGCAACTATATAAATAAGCTCCTCTGTCGGAGATTTGGGGCTTTGATATATAAAGGGTAAAAGTGCAAATTAGTGGCTCTCCACGAAGTATTTCCACTATGTTTATCTCCAAATGGCACTTACCTTTGATGATCTTAAAAATTCTTCATGGTAAACTTTTAAAATTGACCTGCAGTTCATATGGGGCACAAGAAAAATGTTTTGAGCCTCATGCCTTTTCTAAATCCTGATTTTTACGGTTTGAAAGATTTTTAAATTTCTGATTCTTAAATGGGAAAGAAAGTTCTAGTGTGGCTGTGGCTTAAAATTCTGCTGAGATCACAAGGATTATTGTATAAAAAAATTTAGCTTGCTAAAGAAAAAGTGTAATACCTTTAATAATTTTCAGTGTGATTTAGGACAATAGGCTAGGTTTAGGACTAATGCGTCCATATACGCCTAGGCTATATAGCCAACTGTTACAAAAAAGAAATAAGCGCAAAGACGTAATGGCTTTATAAAAAAAATCAAATAGGCACAAAAAAGTTATGGCTTTATAAAAAATCACTAAAAAATTTTATGTAGCCATGCCATAAGTATTATTATCAGAGGGGGGGGGGGGGGTAGAAAGCAATGTAAATATTGTTAATAAATTTAACATGATTTGGAAATTGTGTAAAACATATTTGGAAAGAGCATTGAATGGGGAAAGAGAATGTATATTTCTTTTATTTCTGGTTTATTTCCTATGAGTCTACGTAGTGGTTGCCCGCTTAATGAAGCCTAGAGTTCATCCTCGGAGTGCCATATATGTCGCAAAGTTTTGCCAAGCCTTACACTGTTCTTCCGCGCATGGCATAAATGTTCAGAATTTGGCTTCTTCAGAAGCAGTCAAGAATCAGAGGCAGAAAAAATAAAAAATTGCCTAAAACTAATCCAACTACACCTAGAAGTTGCTTTTTTTTTACTGTGTTTGACAATAGCATGACTATTTTTTTTAGCTATTTTTGTAGCACCGAAATTGTTGTAAAACACTGAAGTCTGGGCAAGTTTAGGACTTTAGGAACTGACTGTGTTGGCATTCATGGTTTCGTAAGTTCTGGTCTATTTTTGGCGTGTTTTTCAAAGAGTCTGGCGTATTTTTTGTTATAAAGAAATTTTTCAGGTAAAAAGGCTTAGGCTTGCATGAGGTCAGTCCATATTCAATCACAAGGCTAGATTTTTCAGGTACAGAACAGTCTCAAGTGAATGGAGAAAAACAGCCTAGGTCATGAAGTTATAAAAGCAAAACCTGGCAAAATAGGGTTAAGTTCTAGTTTAGCTACTTTTTGGGAAATGGGCTAGGTTAGAAAAATGAAACTTTCAGTAATGAATCCAGGGCCGTAAATGCATTTCAGGAAGGTATTGCCAAACTTCTATGTTAACTATCTTCTGAGTTCTAAATCTTCAAAATTTGCCTAGGGTTAAAAACCAGTTGGCCTATCCAATTGAGCAAAAATATGTAACACTAAAACCCTCACATCAAGTAGGATCAAGTAGGTTGAACAAGTAGGATCAACCATTTGAAACTATTGGTTTATTGACTTACCTGCAGGGACCTCTTTTTGGAAATACCAATTATCTTATTTTGATGTATATATCCTTTTAGTGTTTCAGTTTTATTCATATATGAACAGAAAGCTGATTTTCTTCTGATTCTAGAAATATAACTTTTATTGCTTGATATTTATTCTATAAATCACAAATATTTAAATATACTTTTTCTTTTCAATTGCTTTTCAAAACAGAGACCACATTTTCAATTTATGCTGACAAATCATTGATGAAAATTTGACCAAGATGGTGGGGTTCTTGTTACTTCCCTCACATTGCTTCATGTTGTAGTAAAAAGGGGTGGTCCAAAAACCCATTGCTATCTTTCTGGAATGCCAAAGAAAAGTGGCCTTTCCCAAAAAGAGGTCTTTTACCCTACTTGGCAGGTTTACTACTAACAACTCATCACAGCACCAAGCCACCTGATGTCAACACGGTTAGGAGTATTTCAGACCAAATATGTGGCTTATGTTTTACCTTCAGAATGGCCATCTTATGGATTGCTACAGAGCTTATGGTCAAATTAAACAAAATTAAATGATCCATAATGTTGTTGTTGCTTGGGGTTTGACATGTTCAACTACTAGGTCATATGCATTTGTATCACTTGATGGTTCTGTGCCTTTTGTAATCACTAGCTTGCTTGGGTGTCACTTCAGTCAATATTCACTGAAACTGATCATGTATAGACATCCACCACATGGCTAATATGGGAGTAAAGTTCATTTGTGATGCAAATTGATGTTATATTTTGATTGAGGATGCAATTCTAGGGATATATTTGCCCATTAGGGGGGTGGGGGTATATATTCTGTGAATATATAGGTTCTAAGAAATTCATAAATTTCTTAGAAAAACTGGAAAAAATTGAAGAGAAAGGCTGTCCCCCTGCAAAATGTGTTACCTAGGATTATTCTCCATATTATGGAGTAAGAATTGTCTTCTTAATATGTTTCCATATGTCCAGCTGGACTCCTAGGCTTAAAATACTGGTTGGCCGGTTGGCTAATTTAAAGATTTGTATATATATATATATACACTGTCAAATTAGCCAACTGGTGGTATCTCAGTCATGTATCACTTATCTTGCTATTGGTAGGGGGCTATTCACCTGTAGCAACTGCCTGAATTGAAAAACAGGAATCAAAATAATGCAACTATACTTTGTCATACAACAAATAAAGTACATATAGCCTACAACACAATTATAATAAATAATACATTTTCACATTATAACGTGTCACATACTTCCAGATTTAGAAAATTAATCAGATAAAATACTAAAAGATAAATAAGGATAATAAAAACAAATAAAATAGAGAAAAGGATAACTCTAAAATATCATGGCCTGCAAGATTTTAATAATATGCAGCCATCTAACATGTATCTTGCTAAATATAGGGGATATTCACCAAACAGCTGCCAGCAATTATAAACAGGAACCAGAATGATGCATTTACAATATTAAATTGCAAATATAATGGTTATACAAGTCATTTATAGTAAATAATACAAATAACCTGCCACCTAGATCAAAATATAAGCAAATAAGGCAACTCTAAAAAAGAAACACACAGGAAAAAATTTAGAGAATGAAGCAAACCAGCAGTTTTAACCAAATTAATTAATAAGTTTGTGCTTAGTTTAATGATCCATGATGTAAGAAAATTACCATTGAAACAGAGTTGAAATTTGCTCAACTTTATGTCAAGAGAAACAGTGAAACATAATTCAGAGTAAATTTAGATTCAGATATAACTTACACAGGTAGGCTATATTTAATTAGATAGGAATTGACTACAAAATAATGACAAAGTTAGTTTGTTTAAAAGAGTTTGAGAAACAATGAAATTAGTTGACAATATGCTTAATTATGCGTGAATAGTTTCCAGCCACTGACACACTAATAGGTCTACACCTTTTGGTTAATCAAATGAATAAGTTTGTTAATTTATTATTATGATTATTAAAGTTTGATTATATTATAATTTTTAATTTAATTTGATTAAATAGATTAAAAGAAATGCCTAAATGAGACAATTAGAGGAAAATTTGAAAATGACTTTTTTATGAAGGTTTGTGGGATTGAAAGGGATAGGATAGGAGTTAATAGGGATCATTAATTTCTAGGGTAATGATGGGTCATTGAGATTGGAGAGAAATAAGACATGATGGTCAAAATAAAAGTTAAGGGTCAAAAGTTCAAACCAAATCCACCTGTGTCATGATTTAAAGCTATATTCTTGAATAAAATTTACTTAATTTCAAGAGTTATATGAACATTTCGCTTTAAACCCAGGTCCCCAGAAATCAAAGAGACATTATAAGACAAAATGTTTAAACTCTTGAAATTAAGAAAGTTTTATTCAGGAACATAGCTTTAAATTGTGACACAGGTGAATTTGGTTTGAAGTCTATCCACAAAAATTTATTAAAATCTGATAAGGTTCAACTCACCCAATGTAGTTAACCTCTGTCCAAGTGTTAGTACATTTGATGCTAATGAACCAGATCCAAGAAGATCAAAGAGACTAGCTTCTACTTTTACTTTGAAAAGAATTAGATTATTAAATAATATGTAGTTTTGTTTTGTCTATAAACTATTGTTTTAGTTTAGTTTTACTACTGATGATGGTCACTAAATATGTGACTGAAATATCTAGTATTTTTTGCAAAATTTTATCACTGTTTGTGAAAGTTATTACTGTCTATTAACAGGATTTTATCCCTATTTGAACTTTTATTTATTGCTATGGAAAGGCAGTAAGGTCTCCAAAATTATCTATGTCATGTTCTGCCCAGGGGCGGATCCAGGATTTTTTTTGGGGGGAGGGCACAAAATAGGTTGATCCAATAAACTTGCATTAGAAGCAAGTTTAATTAATGTAAACTTGAGTTAATTAAGTAAATTACACAACTTTAGACTACACTAGGGGGTGCATGCCCCCCTTGCCCCCCCCTCTGGATCCGCCACTGGTTCTTTTTTACTTTTTTTTACTTTTGAAAGATGAAGCATTGATAGCCTAATATACAGTAGGCTACTGCGGATTTTATTACGGGGTTTAGGATATCCCTGCTTGGCTTAGAAAGGTAATAAAACCTATAAAATCATTTTTGGCAACTATATAAATAAGCTCCTCTGCCGAAGATTTGGGGCTTTGATATATAAAGGGTAAAAGTGCAAATTAGTGGCTCTCCACGAAGTATTTCCACTATGTTTATCTCCAAATGGCACTTACCTTTGATGATCTTAAAAATTCTTCATGGTAAACTTTTAAAATTGACCTGCAGTTCATATGGGGCACAAGAAAAATGTTTTGAGCCTCATGCCTTTTCTAAATCCTGATTTTTACGGTTTGAAAGATTTTTAAATTTCTGTTTCTTAAATGGGAAAGAAAGTTCTAGTGTGGCTGTGGCTTAAAATTCTGCTGAGATCACAAGGATTATTGTATAAAAAAATTTAGCTTGCTAAAGAAAAAGTGTAATACCTTTAATAATTTTCAGTGTGATTTAGGACAATAGGCTAGGTTTAGGACTAATGCGTCCATATACGCCTAGGCTATATAGCCAACTGTTACAAAAAAGAAATAAGCGCAAAGACGTAATGGCTTTATAAAAAAAATCAAATAGGCACAAAAAAGTTATGGCTTTATAAAAAATCACTAAAAAAATTTATGTAGCCATGCCATAAGTATTATTATCAGAGGGGGGGGGGGGGGTAGAAAGCAATGTAAATATTGTTAATAAATTTAACATTATTTGGAAATTTTGTAAAACATATTTGGAAAGAGCATTGAATGGGGAAAGAGAATGTATATTTCTTTTATTTCTGGTTTATTTCCTATGAGTCTACGTAGTGGTTGCCCACTTAATGAAGCCTAGAGTTCATCCTCGGAGTGCCATATATGTCGCAAAGTTTTGCCAAGCCTTACACTGTTCTTCCGCGCATGGCATAAATGTTCAGAATTTGGCTTCTTCAGAAGCAGTCAAGAATCAGAGGCAGAAAAAATAAAAAATTGCCTAAAACTAATCCAACTACACCTAGAAGTTGCTTTTTTTTTACTGTGTTTGACAATAGCATGACTATTTTTTTTAGCTATTTTTTTTAGCACCGAAATTGTTGTAAAACACTGAAGTCTGGGCAAGTTTAGGACTTTAGGAACTGACTGTGTTGGCATTCATGGTTTCGTAAGTTCTGGTCTATTTTTGGCGTGTTTTTCAAAGAGTCTGGCGTATTTTTTGTTATAAAGAAATTTTTCAGGTAAAAAGGCTTAGGCTTGCATGAGGTCAGTCCATATTCAATCACAAGGCTAGATTTTTCAGGTACAGAACAGTCTCAAGTGAATGGAGAAAAACAGCCTAGGTCATGAAGTTATAAAAGCAAAACCTGGCAAAATAGGGTTAAGTTCTAGTTTAGCTACTTTTTGGGAAATGGGCTAGGTTAGAAAAATGAAACTTTCAGTAATGAATCCAGGGCCGTAAATGCATTTCAGGAAGGTATTGCCAAACTTCTATGTTAACTATCTTCTGAGTTCTAAATCTTCAAAATTTGCCTAGGGTTAAAAACCAGTTGGCCTATCCAATTGAGCAAAAATATGTAACACTAAAACCCTCACATCAAGTAGGATCAAGTAGGTTGAACAAGTAGGATCAACCACTTGAAACTACTGGTTTATTTACTTACCTGCAGGGACCTCTTTTTGGAAATACCAATTATCTTATTTTGATGTATATATCCTTTTAGTGTTTCGGTTTTATTCATATATGAACAGAAAGCTGATTTTCTTCTGATTCTAGAAATATAACGTTTATTGCTTGATATTTATTCTATAAATCACAAATATTTTAATATAATTTTTCTTTTCAATTGCTTTTCAAAACAGAGACCACATTTTCAATTTATGCTGACAAATCATTGGTGAAAATTTGACCAAAAAGGTGGGGTTCTCGTTACTGCCCTCACATTGCTTCATGTTGTAGTATAAAGGGGTGGTCCAAAAACCCATTGCTATATTTCTGGAATGCCAAAGAAAAGTGGCCTTTCCCAAAAAGAGGTCTTTTACCCTACTTGGCAGGTTTACTACTAACAACTCATCACAGCACCAAGCCACCTGATGTCAACACGGTTAGGAGTATTTCAGACCAAATATGTGGCTTATGTTTTACCTTCAGAATGGCCATCTTATGGATTGCTACAGAGCTTATGGTCAAATTAAACAAAATTAAATGATCCATAATGTTGTTGTTGCTTGGGGTTTGACATGTTCAACTACTAGGTCATATGCATTTGTATCACTTGATGGTTCTGTGCCTTTTGTAATCACTAGCTTGCTTGGGTGTCACTTCAGTCAATATTCACTGAAACTGATCATGTATAGACATCCACCACATGGCTAAAATAGGAGTAAAGTTCATTTGTGATGCAATGGATGTTATATTTAGATTGACGATGCAATTCTAGGTATATATTTGCACATTAGGGGGTGGGGGTATATATTCTGTGAATATAGCCTATAGGCCTAGGTTCTAAGAAATTCATGAATTTCTTAGAAAAACTGGAAAAAATTGAAGATAAAGGCTGTCCCCCTGCAAAATGTGTTACCTAGGATTATTCTCCATATTATGGAGTAAGAATTGTCTTCTTAATATGTTTCCATATGTCCAGCTGGACTCCTAGGCTTAAAATACTGGTTGGCCGGTTGGCTATTTTAAAGACTTGTATATATATATATATACACTGTCAAATTAGCCAACTGGTGGTATCTCAGTCATGTATCACTTATCTTGCTATTGGTAGGGGGCTATTCACCTGTAGCAACTGCCTGAATTGAAAAACAGGAATCAAAATAATGCAACTATACTTTGTCATACAACAAATAAAGTACATATAGCCTACAACACAATTATAATAAATAATACATTTTCACATTATAACGTGTCACATACTTCCAGATTTAGAAATTTAATCAGATAAAATATTAAAAGATAAATAAGGATAATAAAAACAAATAAAATAGAAAAAAGGATAACTCTAAAATAAATTAATATGGGAGGGGGCATCATGGCCTGCAAGATTTTAATAATATGGAGCCATCTACCATGTATCTTGCTAAGTATAGGGGCTATTCACCAAACAGCTGCCAGCAATTATAAACAGGAACCAGAATGATGCATTTACAATATTAAATTGCAAATATAATGGTTATACAAGTCATTTATAGTAAATAATACAAATAACCTGCCACCTAGATCAAAATATAAGCAAATAAGGCAACTCTAAAAAAGAAACACACAGGAAAAAATTTAGAGAATGAAGCAAACCAGCAGTTTTAACCAAATTAATTAATAAGTTTGTGCTTAGTTTAATGATCCATGATGTAAGAAAATTACCATTGAAACAGAGTTGAAATTTGCTCAACTTTATGTCAAGAGAAACAGTGAAACATAATTCAGAGTAAATTTAGATTCAGATATAACTTACACAGGTAGGCTATATTTAATTAGATAGGAATTGACTACAAAATAATGACAAAGTTAGTTTGTTTAAAAGAGTTTGAGAAACAATGAAATTAGTTGACAATATGCTTAATTATGCGTGAATAGTTTCCAGCCACTGACACACTAATAGGTCTACACCTTTTGGTTAATCAAATGAATAAGTTTGTTAATTTATTATTATGATTATTAAAGTTTGATTATATTATAATTTTTAATTTAATTTGATTAAATAGATTAAAAGAAATGCCTAAATGAGACAATTAGAGGAAAATTTGAAAATGACTTTCTTATGAAGGTTTGTGGGATTGAAAGGGATAGGATAGGAGTTAATAGGGATCATTAATTTCTAGGGTAATGATGGGTCATTGAGATTGGAGAGAAATAAGACATGATGGTCAAAATAAAAGTTAAGGGTCAAAAGTTCAAACCAAATCCACCTGTGTCATGATTTAAAGCTATATTCTTGAATAAAATTTACTTAATTTCAAGAGTTTTATGAACATTTCGCTTTAAACCCAGGTCCCCAGAAATCAAAGAGACATTATAAGACAAAATGTTTAAACTCTTGAAATTAAGAAAGTTTTATTCAGGAACATAGCTTTAAATTGTGACACAGGTGAATTTGGTTTGAAGTCTATCCACAAAAATTTATTAAAATCTGATAAGGTTCAACTCACCCAATGTAGTTAACCTCTGTCCAAGTGTTAGTACATTTGATGCTAATGAACCAGATCCAAGAAGATCAAAGAGACTAGCTTCTACTTTTACTTTGAAAAGAATTAGATTATTAAATAATATGTAGTTTTGTTTTGTCTATAAACTATTGTTTTAGTTTAGTTTTACTACTGATGATGTTCACTGAATATGTGACTGAAATATCTAGTATTTTTTGCAAAATTTTATCACTGTTTGTGAAAGTTATTACTGTCTATTAACAGGATTTTATCCCTATTTGAACTTTTATTTATTGCTATGGAAAGGCAGTAAGGTCTCCAAAATTATCTATGTCATGTTCTGCCCAGGGGCGGATCCAGGATTTTTTTTGGGGGGAGGGCACAAAATAGGTTGATCCAATAAACTTGCATTAGAAGCAAGTTTAATTAATGTAAACTTGAGTTAATTAAGTAAATTACACGACTTTAGACTACACTAGGGGGGTGCATGCCCCCCTTTCCCCCCCCACCGGATCCGCCACTGGTTCTGCCTATCCCTTTTTAATTTTTTTTTTTTATCACTAACTGTGGCCCTATTCTTATTTTTAACTTGGACAAGTCTGGATTGACCACTTCCTCTCAATTTATTAACATGTCACTACAGTATTTAACTATTATGCCATCTAGCTGCATCTTCCAGATCCTTGGCATTTTTATCCATGGCCTCCACTTCACACTTAATTAATTCATATTTCAATGCTTTCTCTACTTTCTTTACATTCCTTTTGTTTTCATATGATCTATCACTCAGATAATTCTTTTACAAGCCCCTTCTCCTCTCCATTAAACATAAAGCTTTTTCACTAATATTCCTTTTTGAACTCCTAACTTTCTTCCCTAAGACAAATGAAAGATCTTAAGCCGAACTGACCAGCTATGCCAAAAAACCAACAAAGAGAAAAATCTCAGTGAAAAAATAACAACAAACAAGACTGCAGCCAGTGGAGAGAAAAGAAACAACAAATGCAAAACAATGCAGATATATTGCCTGTATCCAAACAAGGCGTCTTCAGCACAAAAGAAACAGAAGAGGAACAAGATAAAAAAAAACAAGCTAAAACTAGAAAAACAATAAAACCACTACCAAAAAAAAAATAATATACAATTGGCGCAAACTGATCCATGTAGGGAAAAGATGCTATTATAGAGTTACTTCAGCATCTTTTCCCTACATGGATCAGTTTGCGCCAATTGTATATTTTTTTTTTGGTAGTGGTTTTATTGGTTTTTTAGTTTTAGTTGTTTTTTTTTATCTTGTTCCTCTTCTGTTTCTTTTGTGCTGAAGATGCCTTGTTTGGATACAGGCAATATATCCGCGTTGTTTTGCATTTGTTGTTTCTTTTCTCTCCACTGGCTGCAGTCTTGTTTGTTGTTATTTTTTCACTGTTATTCTGTTGTTATTCTGCTAGCTAACTGCTACTAAACTACTCCAACTACTACTTCAATTGCAACAACTTGTAAAGCTTAGAGAATTAAGGTGAAAAGGGTGTCAAAAGAGCACATCAGCGATATTTTTGAAACTTCTTAACATGTCAAGGTGAAACTTCTGGGGCATCATGAAAGCTATGTTCAACTGACCAAAAAGCAATATGCACATGGTACTACCACTATTAATATTGCTGCTACTACTACTACTAGTACATTACTAACACTACAACTAATTCTACTACCACCAAAACTACTGCGATAATAGTACTATAAAGGCAAAGTCTATGAAGGTGAAATTTGAGAGAATATTGATGCTAAATTCTAACTAACAGAAGACATGATATGTACTTAGATTGTTAAAGTAGTGTATCTTCAGAATTGATTTGTTTATTAAGTTGGAACTCTCAGAAAATACTTAAAGGGGAAGATCAATTGACCAAAAGGCAATATGTGCAAACTACTACTATTACTACTGCTACTAAACATTGACTAGTTCTACTACTAATATTACTTTGCTCCAACTACTACTTCTATTGCAACTAATTTTAAGTTTAAGACTATTAAGATGAAAATTTCAAGAAGTATATGAATATAGCCTACAGGCTATCAAAAGAGCAAATCAACAATATCATAGCAATGGCTAACTGTATTAAATTCAGTAATTATATTACTACTGTGGCTACTATTACAACTATAACTAAGGGTATCAAGGTGAAATTTTCAGAGAATATTTCTTGAAAATTTCTATTGAACAGATGACACCATGCCATCCATATTCAGGTTGTCAAAAGGGCAATTCAGCAATATCTTAGGAAGAGTTATGTGTGTGAAATTAGGGGAGGGGGGGGCAAAAAGTTGGAGGGAGGGGGTGCCCTTTGAGTTTGGGGATAGGGGACCTTTGGGGGGTTGATGTCTCTGCTGGTTAGGGTTGTTGGTGCTTTTGATCCTTGATGGTTTGTACTCACATACACCTTACTACTTGATTTTCAAGGATTTCTAAGGTTTGTTCTGAATTTAATTATTAAAATTCTTTTCTTGCCATCTACATCTCTCTCAGTATAAACTTTTTAGTGTACTATAAAGTTAGAATCTATTTTAAACTGAAAACACTGTTCAAACGCCACTTCTATATTATACAGAACACATCGAAGAAGTAAAGCTATCCGTTATTAAGATTCTTTTCTTGCCATCTAAATCTCTCTTAGTTTCACCTTGTTAGCATACAATAATGCTAAACTCTATTTTAAATTGACAACACTGCTCAGACGCCACTTGCGTTTATACGGAACACATCGAAGAAGTAAAGCTAGGTCGTCATAAGACCATTTTATCATCGTTAACCATTTCCATAGATTAATGTTGTTCCAAATTTATAATAAATGAGGTATGAATTAACATGCTCTTCAGGGTTACCTTAACTGCTAATCACTTTAACCCTTTTTTTTCTCCATCTTCATACAATCCAATTTGCAAATGTTATCAAGCTCTGTTTTTTTTCCCTATTATTCAAATAAGATGGTTCGTACAGTCCAATTCGTGAATCCCTTATCCCTTTTTGCAAATGTCAATCAAACAATTCTGATTGTAGCATCCAATTTTTTAATAACAAACTACTCTCGAGTTAAGGCAATTGTCCAAAAAATCAGAAATTAATATCGTTCATATAGTCCAATTTGAAAATGCTAAACCCTTTTTCTTTTTCTCCATCTTCACACGATCCAATTTGCAAATGCTAAACTCTTTTTTAGAGCTATGATTGCAATGAATGGTGCTTGTTATCAGAAAAAAATGCAAATTGCCAAAAAAAAAAAAAAAAAACACGCCATGCTGAATGTGCTTCAAAAACCCATCTGGTTGAAAACATGTTTGTTATCGTTAACCATTTCAATTGATTGATATTGTTCCAAAATTTATAATAAATATCTTGCTTTTTGTAATGTGCAGGAACCAGTGGGGAATCCCCGCTTGTACTGCTCGCTTTTTACAACGTGCATGTCAAACTGTAGTGTATACCATGTGAGGGAGTACTGACTTTCTTTGAAAAGGTGTAGAGCATCAAGCAAATAGTATGGGAATTCCTATACCTGCAAGCAAAATGGTACTTAGACCTCTACCACTAGAACTCTCGATTTCCAAACGAATGAACCCCTTCTGGAGTCTCTACGACGACCTCTTCTATATGAAGTGCCCTGCTTTAAAGAAAAAAAATAATACACTGTACATTGTGTCAACATTGATCTTATATGCCCTCAGGGCATAACTTAAAACCCTTGCCCCGAGGGTTGTGGGGGAGAATCCTCCTCAAAAATATACTTTCTGTCTTTAAATCAACTACGATGGACAAAATGGCTATCTAAAATTTTTTATTGGTTGTGTTTGGGGGAATGATGGGCGTGGGGGGGGGGCTAGTTGCCCTTCAATTACTTTCTACTATTAAAGAGGGCACTAGCCACTCCAATTTTCAATCGAAAGAGGCCTTTTCGAAGTTTCTAAGACAACTCCTTCAATACGAAGTGCCTGGGTATGGAGAAAAAAAAACAAAAAAAAACACATTGTGCCCACATCGTTATTTACTTAGGCAGCACTAGCGCGATGCCTATGATAAAAAGATTCCCACAGCTATGTGGCGTTTTCAGTCATTTTGTGGCGAAAAACAAGAATTCTACCCAAAAGAAGTCCAAAAAGTTATTTCGTAAAAATTCTGAGATAATCAATTGATTCGAAAATCTATATGCATATTGAACCTCTAGTTTCAGACGCAGTAATGCCGTATTGTGGCGTATTCGTTTCTAAATGTGCAGGTAGTTCTATAAAATAAGGGTCAACATAGACATTTATTTTAGCCAAAAACTCAGTCCCCCAGCAAAGCGGCCTTTTCAGTCATTTCATGGTGCAAAACAGCAATTCTAGTCAAAATGAATCCAAAATTCTTTATTTTTGCTTATAGGAGCTTTGTAAAAAGTGAACTAAAGCGTGAAAAAAAAAACTTTTCTTCGTTTTGAATTTTAACTGCTTTTTTCTGTGTTTTAATAATGCCTTCTAAATTTGTTTTTATTTATAAAATTCGTATGTACAAGAGTTTGTATCTTTAGATTACTTGTTTTAGGATAAAACGTTTGATACGTAATCATTTTCGTAATTGAATATCTAACGCCGATGATAGAATCCTGAAGAAAAATGGAATCCCGAAGAAAACAATCTCCTAAAGTATTATGTAACATCCCACGTGTACTTCGTCATTACGCAACATCCACGTGCGTGCACCCCTCAGTTACGACCGGGGATTCCCCGCTTTACTAGTGGAATCTAATCAGTCCTATTACGCAACAGTGAAAAGTAAACAAAACCCATTACGCATTAAGTGCCAGGTGGGTGGAATTGCTCGCTAGACCCCCTCCGGGTTGTTAGGTTATGGCCTCGGTTAAATTGGATGCTAGCCCCCCCCCCCGTTGGAATTGGATGTTTTGGCCCCCAGTAAAATTAGACGCTTTGGGGCCCCCTGTTGGAATTAGATGTTAGGGAACCCCAGTGAAATTAGATTCTAGGGCCCCTGGTGGTTAGGTTAGGGGCCCAATGAAATTGGATGCTATGGCCCCGATGGAATTGGATGCTAGCCCTCCCCCACTGAAATTAGATGCTAAGGGTCCTGATGGAATTGGATGCTAGGACCCCTATTGAAATTGGATGCTAGGGTACTGGTGGTCAAGTTAGTTTAGGGGGATACGGGTGAAATTGGATGCTAGGCCCCTGATGGGATTGGACGTTAGGGGCCCTAATGGAATTGGATATTAGGGGCCCTCAGTAAAATTTGATGCTAGGGCCCCTGGTGATTAGGGTAGGGGCCCGACGAAATTGGATACTAGGCCCTTAATAGAATTGGATGCTACCCCCCTCCCCAGTTAAATTGGATGTTAGGGCCTCTTGAAGGTTTCCCCCACACCATTAGGTTTTTTAAGCATTAAAGCCTTGGAAAAAACATTCCCTATGACGTAACAAGCAACCCTCATTACGTAGGTGTAGTATATACGTGCGCTATAGTATTGCACAGGTGTACGTAATAACGTATTGAGGGGCTAGTAGCTCCATTTATACACCCCTTTGGGCATTATTAAACCTGAAGATTGGTCACTACTTGCAGAAACTTCGGAGCGTGCTCATTAGATCAGCAATTGAGAGTTCAAGTCTGTTGTTTTTTAAGCTGAAAGTGATAGGGGATCAACCAGACGCGGGGGATGTTTTCCGTGGGGTATTTTCTGCAGAGGGTATTTTGCGTGAGGGGTTATTTTCTTTTGGTAAATGCTGTTTACCCATGAGAAAAAATTTATATGAGTAGGGCTGACAACCCCCATACCTTGTTAAGACTATAACATAATTTGCTGTTTACATAACAAAAAAAAGTTAATGTGGTTTGTCCCTTGAATATACATAAAATGATACTAGATCCTTAAAGTTTTGATAATTTTTCATTTATTAAAGGAAAAGAAGTGAAATCATTCTAAATGTATTTTGTTTTCAGTGAAGTGCTAGTTATGAAACAAATAAGAATTTCATTAGGGATAAGTCCTTGATTAGACAGGGAAAACCAAATGCAAAAGTTCTGAATATTTTTAAGCCACAGTTGGTTTTCATTATCAGCAGAAATATTAAAGTATTATAATTGAGACAAACTTTGTTTATACAAAAAAAAAATGCAATAACTTCCAAGTCACTGAATGCTACCGGTTCATTGCCTTAAAAAGTTTATTAGCTGAGATCATTCAGTCTTTAGTTCCTTAATCTTGCTTATTAGTAGTTTTGGGCTTGGAAGATTATTTAAATTTATCTCTGCTCATTTTTGTCTTAATGGAGCTCTTTAATTTTTTTAGAAACTAATTTTGTGGAAAGTTTTTTTAAATTAGTATATATACATAACTTCATAATTTTGTAATTTCAAAATCACCTATATTCAAACCTGAAGCATGGCCCCCAACGAGTCTTGTTACAATGTGTCAATTTACTTTATTAGTGTAGTTGTTTTAATGTCATCATCCAAGTGTATATGTAACGATTGTCGTTTTTTGTCATTCAAATGGGACCAAAATAAAAGGTCATGAGACCCAAAGGACATTGGAACCGTACGAGAGAGGCGTGAAGTATTGAATAGATTCTTTAGATCTGCAATTAACTCCATAATGATTTGTGCAATAGTAGGTAAATGTTAGTATCATATTGCTGTTTCATTGTTTTGATGAATGTTGAAATGTGTTCTTTTCGCTCAGAGAAGGCGAGGGGCACTTCAATGGATCGTAATTCAGAGTTGCTTGACTCCCTAACTGAGCTCCACCCATATCACAATTTTTTTACACACACATATTAAAGTTGATTTTGCTCTTCATTATTTCCCTGCCTATGATTGATAACTAAGACATGTAATTAGGTGTTTGAATTCTTACGTATGCCCCCACTCTCCGTATAAAATAAATTCTAAGGATGATTCTATAAATTCTTTTTTTTAGGTACTAACAAGGAACATTCAGTTAGAGAAGAAGATTCAAATAGAAAACATCAATTTCAACCACAATTATCCTGACAAATATTGACAACGAGCTAAGTAGTCATGGTAGATGGTTGCAATGTAAACTACGATTTAATACTTGTTGTTTGTGAAGGAAAACTCGAAAGAACAAGGGAGTTAATCAGTACCTTCGGGCTGTCCTGCTCAAAAGAATGATCAGATGGATATGTATTACTTTGCGATTCTTTGAGAAACTAACATATATCAATTGCTAAATTGCTTTTAGACTGCGGGTGTAAAGTTAACAGTTAAAATTCTTTCTATCCAACTTTAGACACGCCTCTTCACTATGCTGTTATATTTGGTGATATAGAAATTGTTAAGACGGTCTTAGATAAAGGCGCTTGGATTGATGCTGAAACTAAATCTGGTGAAACTCCACTTTTCTATGGTATAAAACCCCACTACAGCTCGCTGTTGAAAAAGGAAATTGGGCTATTGTTGAGTGTATTTTAAAATGTTGTCCTGATATTAACAATCAAGCAACAAAGGCTCCTAAAATTGCAGTATACAGATATGGTGAAAATTATAAACAAATTGTTGAGGCCCTTTTGGATTATGGTCTTACTGTAAACCCTACAAATACAAATAACCATAGTTTTTTACACACTACCATCAGAAAAGGATATTTCAAAATTGTTCAAGACTTTTACAGTATGGTGCTGATGTTAATAATTTAGCTATTGATGCAGATTTTGGTATCTGGTGGCATCCCGTGTTTCCTCTTACAAAAAGTTCTGCACCCTTGCATACTGCTGTTGAAGGAATAGCTAATTTATTGTTAAGCTATACAGCTGATATAAATGCTCAAGATGAAACTGGGGATTCACCACTGCGTATTGCAGCTAAAAATGGCAATGAAAAGATTTGTGAACTATTACTAAAAAATGATGCCAAAGCTAACTTTAGAAATAACTATGGTGAAACAGCACTTCATTATGCTTGTGACTATGGATGTATGGAAGCTCTTGCAGCCCTATTGGAATTTAGTTCTGACATAAATATTACTTGTCTGAATGGATGTACACCTCTTCATAAAATTATGATTTGGATTGACTCTGATTATTATGTACCAGTTGCTGAATGTCTTGTACGCCACATAGCCAAAATGAAAGTGGCAAATTTATATTTAAGTGTAAAAAATTTGCTAAAAGTAAATGAAATAACGAAATACGTGATTACCAGGAGTGATTTTTGTGAGAGTGATTTTATGGATCAATGTGTGAGAGAACTGGAAAGAATGAAAAATGAAAAGATTTGTCATTGTAATATTTCGTTTTATGACATTTTGACAAAAGGGGCAAACTCGTTGGCAGTGTACATGAGGAATGAAAATATAGTAAAGGCTTTGAAATCAACAAGCTATACAATAGAATTCCCATTGTATGCTAGCATAATTAAAAGAAATTTCAGAAAGGGTATGGAAAGGAAAGAGTTACTTGAACTTGGCTATAGAAGTTTTAATTCCATTTGAAACAACCTTGCTGGCCTACCATATGACTGCACTGAGAAAATATTGAGCTATCTGAGTAACAAAGACTTAGAAATCATTGCATCAGTCAAGGAAGAATGGTATTGAGTGCTTCTGACATAAAATTATGGTTTTGGCTATTGAAAGAAGATTAGAAAAATGTATTTTATATGTTTTTAATCTTCTCTCTTATTTTCTGGTTTTTTTTTATGTTCTCTTATATGTATTTTATGTTCTCTCTAAAACAAGCTGTTTTATGAAACGCCTGCATCTGTAACATGCATCAAAGGGACAAGACTTGCACATCACTGAACTCATTCTTTTTAAGTTTGTCCATTCACTGAACCTGAGCTATGATATTGCTTATACTTTTTCTCGTGAAAGGATCCAAACTAGCAAAAAAAAAAAAAAAAAAAAAAAATGAAAATTGTGCTTTTTCAACTATTGCCCACCAATTTTCTACGTATTTTCTTTTTGTATTTAATTCGTATTTAATTACGTATTTAATTTTATACATAATTAAAACTTCTATAGCCAAGTTGAAGTAACTCTATCCTTTCCATACCCTTTCTGAAATTGCTTTTTATTATGCTAGCATACAATGGGAATTATATTGTATAGCTTATCGATTTCAAAGCCTTTACTAAATTTTCATTCCTCATGTACACTGCCAACCAGTTTGCCCCTTTTGTCAAAATGTCATAAAACGGAATATGACAATGACAAATCTTTTCATTTTTCATTCTTTCCAGTTCTCTCACACATTGATCCACAAAATCACTCTCATCAAAATCACTCCTGGCAATCATGTATTTTGTTATTAATGTACTTTTAGCAAATTTTTTTCACTTACATATAAATTTGCCACTTTCATTTTGGCTATGTGGCGTACAAGACATTCAGCAACTGGTCAATCCAAATTATAATTTTATGAAGAGGTGTACATCCATTCAGACAAGTAATATTTATGTCAGAATCAAATTCCAATAAGGCTGCAAGAGCTTCCATACATCCAAAGTCAAAAGCATAATGAAGTGCTGTTTCCCCATGCTTATTTATAAAGTCAGATTTGGCACCATTTTTTAATAATAGTTCCACAATCTTTTCTTTGCCATTTTTAGCTGCAATATGCAGTGGTGTATCCCCAGTTTCATCTTGGGTATTTATATCAGCTTTATAGCTTATCAATAAATTAGCTATACCTTCCTGGTTGTATTTTACTGCAGTATACAGTAAAATGCAGTATACTGTATACTGCAGTATACAGTAGGCTGTAGAACCTTTTTATAAAAGAAAACCAGGGATGGCACCAAGTACCAAGATCTGCATCAACAACTAACTTATTAACATCAGCACCATACTGTAAAAAGTCTTGAATAATTTTGAAATATCCTTTTATGATGGCAGTGTGTATAATGCCATGGTTATTTGCATCTGTAGGATTTACAGTAAGACCATAATCCAAAAGAGCCTCAACAACTTGTTTATAACTTTCACCATATATACTGCAATTTTAAGTGCGTCTTTGTTGTTTTTGCATTATTAATGTTGGGGCAACATTTTAAAATATACTCAATATTACTCATTCCTTTTTCAAAAATCCTCACTCCTTCTTCAACAGTAAGCTGAAGTGTGGCTTTACCATTTTTATCGAGTTTGTCAACTTTTGCTCCATACTGTACAAGAAGTTTGATACCATTTAAGTTATGGTTCATACAAGCAATATGAAGAGGTGTTGAGCCCTCTTCCTCTCTGACATCAACAATAGCACCTCTGTCTAAAAGTATCTTGGCAACTTCTGCATGATCCTTCTCAGCTGCAAAATGAGGGGGTGCATATCCATTTTTGTATGTTGAAGTTGATGCAGAATTGATATGGGCTCCATACTTACGAAGATAGTCAGCAGTTAGTGAGCATCCTATAAAAGCAGCAAAATGAAGCGGTCTTTCACCATTATTTCCCATAACATCAGCATCAGACCCATGTCTTAAAAGTAATTTAGTAATTTCAAAATTCTTTGTTTTGACTGCCCATTAAAGAGGAGTTACCTCATCATCATTATTTTTAGTATTAATTCTGGGCCTTTTGTCAAGAAGTATGTCCATAATTTGTATGGCATTATTCTTAATGGCATAGAAAAATGGAGTTTCACCAGATTTAGCTTCAACCTTAATGCTAGCACCTTTATCTAAAACCATCTTAACAATTTCTATATCACCACATATAACAGCATAATGAAGAGGCGCATCAAAAGTCAGATAAGAAGAATTTCCACTTTTAGCTTGACACCTGCCGTCCAAAAGCTATTTAGCAATTGATATGTTGATAGTTTTCAAAGTCTCATAACGTAATGTATATCCATCTGACCATTTTTTTGAGTATGACAGCCCAAAGGTATTAATTAACTGCCTTGTTCTTTTAAGTTTTCCTTCAGGAGCAGCAAGTATTAAATTGTAGTTTACATCACAACCATCTACCATGACTGCTTAGCTTGTTGTCCACAATTGTCAGGATAATTGTCTTTAAAATAGATGTTCTCTATTTGAATCTTCCTCTCTAACTGAATATTCCTTGTTAGTACCTAAAAAAGAATTTATAGAATCATCCTTAAAATTTATTTTATACAGAGAGTGGACACCTAATTACATGTCTTAGATATCAACCATAGGCAGGGAAATAATGAAAAGCAAAATCAACTTTAATATGTGTGTGTAAAAAAATTGTGATATGGGTGGAGCTCAGTTAGGGAGTCAAGCAACTCTCAATTATAGAAGTGCTCCATAGAAGTGCCCCTCCTTCTCTGAGCAAAAAGAAAACTTTTTAACAATCATCAAAACAGGGAAACAAGAATATGATTCTAACGTTTACCTCCTATCGGACAAATCATTATGGAGTTAATTGCAGATCTAATTTTTACAAAATTCTCTTTTACCAATCTATTCAATACTTGACGCCTGTCTTGGAACGTTCTAATGTCCATTGGGTCTCATGACCTTTTCTTTTGGCCCTATATGAATGACAAAAAAGACAATTGTTGCATAGATATTTGGATGATAACATTAAAGCAATTGCACTAATAAAGTAAATTGACACATTGTTACATTGTAACAAAACTCGTTGGGGGCCATGCTTCCGGTTTTAATATAGGTGATTTTGAAATTACAAAATTATGAAGTTATTTTTATATAATAATTTAAAAAACTTTCCACAAAACGAATTTCTAAAAAAAAGTAAAGAGCTCCATTAAGACAAAATTGAGCAGTTAAAAATTCAAATAATTTTCCAAGCCTAAAACTACTACAAATTACCATCAATAATATGTTTTCAGTTATTTTGTATGCTTACTTTTCGGTATGTTTTGGTTATTATCGGATATGTTTCAGTTAGTTCGGTATTTTAATGTATGTTTTAGTTATTATGTTCTCTGAGTGTGTTACTTTTCATAGAATTGTAAGTGTGTATCATGTTGTCAACATTGTCATATACTTTTTTATAATTGTTTATTGCGACAAGCTTGATAAAGCTTACCGTATTTAGGTATTAATAAATAAACAAATTGAAATGTAAACAAACAGAAACTACAATAAATATCCTAGTTAGACTCAGGACGAGCGAAACTCTTAATCGTTTCGTCAAAAAAGCAGTGTGGTGTATGAAAATTCAACGTCTCAGATATGGGGATGATAGACTAGGAAAATTTTTTAACTATAAATTTAGCAACTTTCCGTTTGCAATTAGAGGAAGAAGAAGAGTGTACCAACTTAGCTAAGAATTATAAGAAATATCTAAGAAATATATTATAAGAAAT
Organism: Artemia sp. Qi Xiang Cuo; assembly: GCF_049724085.1. NCBI lineage: Eukaryota > Metazoa > Arthropoda > Branchiopoda > Anostraca > Artemiidae > Artemia > Artemia sp. Qi Xiang Cuo. The sequence continues at coordinate 5,190,048 of NC_142801.1, forward strand.
ATCTGAATATATATAATAAATATGAGGCAATCAAGCCAGTAGCTCTGTAGCCCACAGAGTGAAGCAAAAGGAAAAGGGCTAAATAGTTTTACTGAAAAGCCCGCTTGCTGTTAAATAGAAGAAGAAGAAGAATAAGAACTTATCAAGTGGCATAAGAACTTATCTTCAGTATGTTCCTAGCCACTCTGGTATAAGTGGTAATCATCAGGTTGATGAAATAGCAGAAAATGCTATAAATTTACCAGCCAAGTGGGAGTCCAATCCCCATTAGATATATTTACCGATGGAGACTATCAGATATTATGTTTAATAAGAAAAATCCTACTCTTTCCCCCTTTCCCAATAAGTATTTTTTTAAAATATATCACAGAATTCGTTCTGGAACAAATGGACTAAACTTTCTTGCATTCTCTTATCAGTTTCCTAATTCAAGTGGTTCAGTTCCCCTGTCCCCTCTTTGCAGGTATTGTATTATGAATAATGAAACATTTGACCACTGCCTATTTGAATGTAATATGCTGACGTCTGCACAGCATACCTTGCATTGTAAACTGTTAAAGTGCTTCAAACACCACAAAATCTCACTTTCAGCCAAGAGCCTAGCCGACTATTCCTGCCAACAGAGCACAGAAATCGATATCTATCATCTTGTATTTGAACTCCTTGAGTCGAAAGATCTACTGAAAGATATTTGAGAATATCTAATAAATAAGAGACAACCAAGCCAGTAGCTCTGTAGCCCACAGAGTGAAGGAAAAGGGCTAAATAGTATCAACTGAAAAGCCCGCCTGCTGTGAAATAGAAGAACTATAAATTTAGCAACATTTTGTTTACAATTTAGAAGAAGAAGATTGTGCAGACCCTATTAATTATTAATAATACAGAAGAAGAAGATTGTTAATTATTCAACATACATTTAAGCCCGCCTGCTGTTAAATAGAAGAAGAAGAAGAAGCAAGATTAAGGAACTAAAGACTTTGAATGATCTCAGTTCGTAAACTTTTTAAGTCAATGAACTGGTAACATTCAGTGACCCGGAAGTTATTACATTCTTTTCTGTATAAATAAAGTTTGTCTTAATTATAATACTTTAGTATTTTTGCTGATGATGAAGACCGACTGTGTCTTCAAAATATTCAGAACTTCTGCATTTGGTTTTCACTGTCTAATAAAGTACTTCTCCCTATTGAAACTCTTATTTGTTTATAATTTGTACTTTACTGAAAAAAAATTAAAATGTTTTTACTTCTATTGCTTTAATAAATGAAAAATTATCAAAACTTTAAGGATCTAATATCAGTATATGTATATTACAGGGACAAACTACGGTAACTTTTTTTTGTTGAGTAAACGGCAAATTATAGCCGTTTTAACGTTTTTAAACAAAACGTTAAAAAGGATATAAAGGATATAATACAGACAAAAAGAACCATGAATTAAAGAAAGGTTGGGGTCCTAGTAAACATTTCTAGAGGGGTAGGGGTGGTATAAGAAGTAAATTTAAGTCATATTAAGAGCTATTTCTGAGAACTTTTAATGAAAATCCCACGTTTGTTGAACCCAAGACCATGCATATTCATGCCACCATGGAAATTTGTGGCCAGCCCATACTAGAAATCAATTCCAAAGGTGGGTGAGGACTATTATTACAGATACAGTTATATTTACGCTTTATTTTACGTTTTACAAGGCTCCTATAAGTAAAAATAAAGAATTTTGGATTCCTTTTGGCTAGAATTGCTGTTTTGCACCATTAAATGGCTGAAAACGCCGCTTTGCTGGGGGACTGACTTTTTGGCTAAAATAAATGTCCATGTTAACCCTTATTTTATAGAACTAGCTGCACATTTAGAAACGAATGTGCCACCGTACGGCATTACTGCCTCTGAAACTGGAGATTCAATGTGCGTACAGATTCTCGAATCAGTTGACTATCTAAGAATTTTCATGCAATAGGTTTTTGGACTTATTTTGGGTAGAAATTTTGTTTTGCACCACGAAATGGATAAAATCGCTATATTGCTGTGGGACAGTCTTTTTAGCTAAAATAAATGTATATGTTAACCGTTTATTTTGTAGAACTACCAGGAGCCTTTGGAACCATGGGACAGTCTTTTTGACTAAAATAAACGTCTATGTTAGCCATTATTTTGTAATGCTACCTGCACCTTTAAAAACCAAGCCCTACCGTACGGAATTACTGCCTGTGAAACAGTTGGCTCAATATGCGTATAGTTTTTCGAATCAATTGACTATCTCAGAATTTTCAAACAAGGCCAATGTATATCGATTTTTTTCTTCTTCATGAAACTTATTGTATGTTAATTTTTCCTCATAAAACCTGTTGTATTTTATTTTATCTTCATGGAAGTTCGTTTTTCCTTCGTGAAAAATGCTGCATATTATATTTCTTTCTCTTCGTGACAGTTGTTCTACGTTAATTTTTTTTCTCATCGTGAAACTAGTTACATAGTTTTTTTTTTGTTCATGAAACATGTTGAATATTGATTATTTCTTCATGAAACCCATTGCATGTTAATTTTTTCCTCATGAAACTTCTTGCACTTTTAGTTGCTCATCGTGAAATCCCTTATACATTGATCTTTTCTTTCATGAAACTTATTTTATCTTGATGTTTTTCTTTGTGAAACAAGTTGCATGTTTTTTTTTGTTCGTGAAACTTGATGCATGCTGATTTATTGTTCGTCAAACATAATGTATGTCGATTTTTTCTTCGTGAAACTTGTTGCATGCTGATTTATTTCAAATTTGATTCATACTGGTTTTTTTTTCGTGGAATATGATGCATGTTGATTTCGTTCGTAAAACTTGTTGCATGTGGATTATTTCTTCAGGAAGGAAACTGAATGTATCTTGATTTAAGTCTTCGAGAAACTAGTTATATTTTTATTTCTTCTTTATTAAACTTGTTGCATGTTGATTTTTCTCTTCGTGAGACTTGTACATTGATTTTTTCTCCTCGTGAAACCGGCTTTCCTCATGGAACTTATTCCGTGCTGATGTTTTGTTCGTAAAACCTGTTGCATACTGATTTACTGTTCGTGAAACATAATGTACGTCGATTTTTCAAAGCAAATCAAAACAAAGGTTGTGTCGACACCCGGAGTTTTTGATATCTGAACTTTGAACTATTTTTAACAAAATGTCTATCTCAAAGTTTTTATCTGATGCATTTACGGCGTGGAGATGGGGGAGGGGGCTAGTCACCCTCCGATCTCTTTTGACTCCTAAAAAGTGAACAGGAAATTTCAATTTCCAATAAAATGGGCCCTCTGAAGTTTATACGAGCATCCCTTCCGTAAGCACTATATATACCCCCAGAGCATTACTTACAAAGCCTGCTTCCGGACCCTGGGGGGTTACGTTGACACAGGAGTTTTTATTATCTGACCTTTGAACTATTTTTAATGACATGGCTATTTTAAAAATTTTATCGGATCGGGTTGGGGAAAAAAAGGGTGTGTGGGGGGAGGGGGCTAGTTGACCTCGGATATCTTTTGACTCTTGAAGAGTGAACTAGAACTTTCAATTTTCAATCAAAAGGGCCCTCTATGAAGTTTATACCAGCATACCTTTCATAAGAACCATATACGCCCACAGGACAAGACTTACAGCGCCTACCCCTCCGGCCCAGAGGGGTGTGCTGACACTGGAGTTTTGTTATCTAATTTTTGAACAATTTTAAAAAAACTGGCTATCTCAAAATTTGTAGCAGATGGGTTTGGGGGAAAAGGGTGTGGGAGGAGGGGGCTAGTTGCCCTCAAATGTCTTGACTCTTAAAAAGTGAACTAAACTTTCAATTTCCAATCAAATGAACTCTCTATAAAGTTTATACGAGCATCCCTTTCATGTTAACAATACTTGCCTTTAGGGCATAACTTAGAACGCCTTCCCCGGGCCCAGGGGGGTTGTATTGACACCGGAGTTTTTCTTATCCGACCTTTGAACTATTTTTGACAAAATGTCTATCCCAAAATTTGCATCAGATGGGTTTGAAAAAAGAAGGCGGGGGGGGGGGGGGGCTAGTTGCCCTCGGATCTCTTTAGAATATTAAAAAGTGAACTCGAACTTTCAATCTCCAATCAAATGTGCCCTCTCTGATGTTTATACGAGCATCCCTTTCATAAGAACCATATATGCCCCAGGGCATAACTTATAACGCTTGCCCCCGGGCCCTGGGGGGTTGTGTCGATACCTGGGTTTTTTTTATCTGACTTTAGAACAATTTTTAACTTAATGACTATCTAAAAATTTTATCTCATGCATTTGGGGAAAAAGGGGTGCGAAGGGAGCTAGTTGCCCTCCAATCTCTTTTGACTTTCAGAAACTGAACTAGAACTTTCAATTTCCAATCAAATGAGCCCTCTGAAGTTTTTACGAGCATCCCCTCCATAAGAACCATATATTCCCCCAGAGCATAACTTAGAACGCCTGCCCACGGGCCCTGGGGGCTGTATTGACCCTAAAGTTTTTATTATATGGTCTTTGAACTATTAAAAAAAATGGCTATCTCAAAGTTTTTATGGGATGGGTTTGAGGAAAAAAGGGCGTTGGGGGGGGCTAGGTGCCCTCCAATCTCTTTTGACTTTTAAAAAGTGAACTAGAACTTTCAATTTCCAATCAAATGAGCTTTCCTTCAAGTTTATACAAGCATCCCTTCCATAAGAACCATATATGCCCCCAGGGAATAACTTACAACGCCTGCCCCCGGGTCCCTGGGGGAGGAGTCGACACCGGAGTTTTGTTATACGATCTTAGAACTATTTTTAACAAAATAGCCTTCTCAAAATTTTTATCGCATGCATTTGGGAAGAAAGGGTGGGGGGGGGGGCTGGTTACCCTCCGATATCTTTTGACACTTAAAAAGTGAACTAGGACTTTCAATTTCCAATCAAATGATCCTTCTTTGAAGTCTATACAAGCAATTCTTCCATAAGAACCATATATGCCCCCAGGGCATAACTTATAACACTTGCCCTGAAGACTCTGGGGGGAGTGTCCTGCTTAAAGATATAATTTCCAGAATGTTCAATTACGTTGAACAAAATTACGATCTCAAAATTTTGATCGGATGTTTTTGGGGAAATGGTGGGCGTGGAAGGGGTGTTAGTTGCCTTCTAATCACCTTCGACTATTATAAATGGTACTAGCCATTTAAATTTCCAGTCAAATGAGCCCTTTTTGAAGTTTCTACGATAACACTTTCTATAAAAAAAAACTTAAATGCCCCCAGGGCATAACTTACAATCCTTGCCCGACGGCGGGGGGGGGGGGGTTGTCATCCCCAAAGACCTAATTTTCAGGATTCTTAACTATGTTGAACAAAATAGCTATCTTAAAATTTCGATTGGATGTGTGTGGGGGAAAGGTGGGTGTGAGAGGGGGGTTCGTTACCCTCCAGTCGTTTTGAACCATGAGAAAGGGCATTAGTCGTTACAATCACCAATCGAATGAACTCTTTTTTAAGTATCTAATACAACGCTTTCTATAAAAACCTTATATTCCCCCAGGGCATAACTTACAACCCTTGCTCTGAGGGCTGTGGGGATAGTGTCCTCCTCAAAAACATAATTTCTATCTGGAAATCAACTACCTAGAACAAAATGGCTATCTCAAAATTTTGATAGGATGTGTTAGGGAAAATTGAGTGCGTGGAAGGGGTGTTATTTGCCTTCCAATCACTTTTGACCCTTCAAAAGGGCACCAGAACTCTCCATTTCCAGTCGTTTGTGCCCCCTTCGATGTTCATACGACGACCCCTTATATATGAAGTGCCTCTGGGAAAAAATAATAATAGTAATAAAACATTGGAGCCGTATGGTCTTTAGTATAGGCAACGCTATAGCGTTGCCTATGATTTAAAAATATTTAGTTTGGGGTCTTGTTCTGTTTTTTTATTTTTTTTTATTTTATTTATTTATTTATTTTTTTTATATATAGATTTCTTGAATTGTCTGTTCACAGGCAGAAATGGAATTTAGTTGATTTGAATGTCTAGTTCTTCTTGCAGGGAGGGGTCCAAGTTATAAGGTATCTGCATTGGTGTGTTTTTTGGCATGTCTACGCTTGATGCTTAACTCATGAGGTTGTGGGTTTGCCATGAGGCACTGTATTCAAATGGGGGCTTTGTTTGAATTGACTGGATCCGTCAGTGATCTATTGGTTACATTGATTTCCTTCTATATGTGTAATGGTGTTACTGATGATATCTAAAACAATGGCATACAATTCCTTCTTGAGTTGAAAGTAGTGATCTTTTGTTTTGCTCAGGGACCTAATTTACTATTGGGTAAATGACCCTGTTGATTATGTTTTGAAGCATCTATATCCAAATCAAGAAAAAAGCAGAGAAGTCAAAGTAGCCTAACCAGGCTACTTTAGAGTGTGTGTAATTTTTTAGTAATAAACCAATTGTATGTGCTTAATTTTCATACTTGCAAGACAGTATTTACACTTCTTTCTCATCTTTACTTATTTTTTTTTTGTATTAAACATTCAATTTCTTTGTTGGCATTATTAGCCTATTGCCTTGTGTCCTGATCAATGAACCTTCTGTTGAAAAATTTTTATTGTGTGTTTATGGGCTTCTAATGGCATGGAATCAGACTTGATTATTAGAGAAGGGACTGCTGAGTAATGTGATGAATGGAATCTTTTCCATATGAGGAGCTGCTTAGTCAACCTCAGTTTCGGTAATAGGATGGAATGTTTCATGTTTGGTGGCCTGTCTCTTGGACTCCTGTGCTGTGTGCAGGGGGTCAGAGGTGTGTTTGTTATTTCTCTGTAACTTTTAGAATGTGTGTACCGTATGAAATTATTTTAGACCCTCCTTTGGTGTTGCTATTTTTTGGAAAAAGGTTGAACAACCCTAGTTGAAACAAAAGAATGAGAAAAAAACGGTACTTATGCATTATACGATACCCACAAAAGAAGTCAAGTTTGGTTAATGCTAATGAAATAAAATAAATTAAGATGAATATATAATAGATTAGAAACAAATTTGGGTTATATATTTGCACATTAGGGGGGGGGGGGTAAAGCATAGCATATATTAAATACGTAACCTGGGTCCCTCCCCCCCCTAAACCCCAAAAAACAACAGTTTAAACATTGTAACCGCAATAACAAATCACGCTTTGCAAACCATTTATCTAGCAAATACCCGTTTGTTGGTTTCTTTATACAGTATATAGCGGTGGGTACCGCATAATGCATAAGTACCAAAGAAACAAAGCAATTTCACTTTGATATTGCTATTTTTGGGGAAAAAGATGAAAAAACCTGCTTGAAACAAAAGAATGAGGAAATGTTGATATTTTGTTCAATATTCAATTCTAATGTCACTAAAACAATCTTCCTTACACACAAAAGATGGCAAAGGGACAGTTTCCCATCTCCTAGGAAGTTTAAAAATGCATATGCATTAAAGAATTTCAAACATACAAAGACACACTTTTATGCAAGGAAATTATTTTAGACCTTGTTTTGGTATTAGTATTTTTGTAGAAAAAAATTTGATCAACCCTGGTTGAAACAAAAAAATGAGAAAAGAAACAAAGCAATTCCGCTTTGGTATTGCTATATTTATTTTTTTTTATTGAAAAAAGTCAAACAACCTTTGTTGAAACATAAGAATGAGAGAATCAAAGCAATTCCGCTTTGATAATGCTATTTTTTGGGAAAAAAGTCAAACAACCCTGGTTGAAACAAACAAATGAAATAAGAAACAAATGCCCTTAGGGTTTGGCATGAATCCTAGTGCACATGCGGGGGGGGGGGGAGGGCACTTAACAAGCGTCTTGGGAAAATGTTGTGGAGAAGTAAATCTTGAAGTATGTTTTGAAATGTCTTGAAAAGTGTAGAACACCAAAACATCATTGACCTGTTGGTTCAGTTAACTAACGCGTCACCGTATAAATATAGAAAACCTCAGGTCTTGCATTCATATCTTGTACCCGTCAAATATTTCTGAAATCATTGGAAACTCTTTCGCAACCATCTTAAGTCATCGCACATTTTGTTCCGGAATATCGCCAAGAGAGGTAGAATTGCCTTGTCCGGGTTTGTTCAGAGTTAATTGATTCTCAACAATGCCGTGGTCAAAACTCTTTTCACAATTATGCTTACGTAATTATTCATCGACTTAAATATATTGCACCCGCTAAGCTATACCGCAACAGTCACCTGTGCTGTCTTGGGTAAACCCAGTAATGAGGAAAACCACCCCTTGTTTCCTGATAAAACCATCTCATTCTCGTTTGAATTTGCATAATTATGATGTAACAACCACCTGTGCATAACAAATCAACAATAACACCTGTACCTAACCATGATCCTCATTTAAATTGCATAATTATGATGTAACAGCCACGTGTGAACACTAGACCAAACAAACAATAACACCTTCGTATCTATTCTATTCGTCTTGAAAAATGCTCTTGAGGAGCGTGCCGTCCGAATCTGGAGTGTCCCCGCTCATCCTCAATTGAATTTCTGTATGTAAACAATTACATCTCCTAAACTATTGCGCAAAATTCATGTATGCCTTGCCCTGAAGAAACAAGTCATTTAGAAACAAAAAAATTAGTGAGGGGTTAGCAACTCCAGGTACACCCCCTATGGGTGTCTTTAAAGTACATATGGGGATAATACTAACGTTTTACGAGGATATGCATTCAGATTACTTTGGGTAGTCCAACCAAATCTCGTTGTTTGTAAACTTACTTTCTTTTGTTCTCTCATCAACCTCAGTTTAGAATAAATATACTTCTGCATCCTTCATGCAATCCCCCTTATAAATACCTAAAATAAACTTTTTAATCTTCACTTATAAATGCCTAAAATAAACTTTTCAATCATAAAAGTTTTACTCAATCATAGTATTTTTCATTAATTGCTGTTAGGGGATAAAATTATTGATCCAGGAAATCATTAGTCAATTCCTCAAACACAGCTCAAACACTCCATCAAACCGATGAACCTAGTTTTGTCACAATAAAACTCTAAATTCGTAACACATTAGTACCCAAGCAAAAACATTAAAAAAATTTACATTACAAATGTATTTGTTTTAATGTTATTATCCAATCATCTATGCAATGATTGTACTTTTTGCCCATTCGAACGGAAAGGTCGTAAGGCTCAAAAATGCAGATGACAATAGAACATGGGCGTAGGCAGCATATTGTCTAGGGGGGGGCGGTCGATAGTATGATGGAGGGCCTTTTATCAACTGCTTTTCCAACCATCCGCTTTTTCAGCCATATCTAATGTAAATTTGAAGGTCTAGGGGGGGGGGGCAGCTGCCCCCCCCTCCCTACGCCCATGCAATAGAACGTTACAATAGAGGGTAAAATGTACAGCATAAAATAGACTGCGAAGGAGAATAAAAAAGTGAATCTGCAACAAACTCCATAATGATTTATTTAAGAAGGAGGTAAACGTGAGAATCATTTTTTGTTTGCCTGTTTTGATGAATGTTTTAATGTTTGTTGTTGTTTAGAGAAGGGGAGGGGCACTTCTATGGCTCCTCCTTGAGTTTTACATCACTCCCAAACTAAGTTCTAACCACATCAAAATTCTTTTACACACCCATAATAAAGTTGTTTTTATTTGCCATAATTTTCCTGCCTATCATTTATAAGTAAGAGATATAAAAATAGGTATGTGCATTTTTACGTATGCCCCCCCCCCCTTCGTATAAAATGAGTTTTAAGAAAGGTCTTATAAAGCTTTTTTCAGGTAATAACAAAAAACATTCATTTAAAGAAGAAGATTCAATTATAGGACATCAATTTTAACCAGGAATATCCTGATAATTGTGGACAGCAACTTAAGCAGCCATGCTAGATATCTTCAATATAAACTACGATTTAGTATGTGCAGTTCGTGAAGGAAAACTTGAAAGAACAAGGGAGTTAATCAATACCTTCGGGCTGTCTTACTCAAAAGAATGGTCAGATGGATATGTATTACTTTGTGGTGCTTTGAAGAACAAAGATATATCAATCGCAAAACTACTTTTAGATTGTAGTTGTGAAGTTAACATTAAAAATTCTTCTTATGGACCTTCTGATACGCCTCTTCATAATGCTGTTTTTTGTGGAAATATAGAAATTTGTTAAGCTGGTTTTAGATAAAGGTGCTAAGATTGATGCTGAAGGTAAATCTGGTGAATCTCCACTTCTCTATGCCATTAAGAATAATGCCATGGAAATTATTAACATACTTCTTGACAAACGGGCCAGAATTGAAGCTAAAAATAATTATGGTGTAACTTTACTGCATACTGTAGTAGAACGCAAACAGAAAGAAGTTGCTAATTTATTGATAAGCTACAAAGCTGACATAAATGCCCAAGATGAATCTGGGAAGACTCCGCTGCATATTGCAGCTCAAATGGGTTACAATAAGATTGTAGAACTAATATTAGAAAATGGTGCCAAAGCTGACCTTAGAGACAATGATGGTAGAACTGCGCTCCATATTGCAGCTGAAAATGACAATGAAAAGATTGTGGTGCTATTATTAGAAAATGGTGCCAAAACCTTAAAGATGAGAATGGTAGAACTAGACCCCGAAGCCGCGCCGAAAAGTCGGCGGTGCGCCGCCGAAAAAAACCGGTGGCGCGCCGCCGAGCTTGCATCAGCGCGCTGACGCCGCCGCTGATTCTATCGGCGGCGGCGTTTTTTCTCTCTTTTTTGCTTATCGATATCGACCTCCGGGCTTCAACCGTTAAACCCGGCTAATCTGTTTCTTAAAGATAAATACTGTCATCTTGGGCTCGCCAGGTATATCGGTTCGTAGGAAGAAGAAGAAGAAATTTTTCTTGAAACAAAAATTCTACCTTCCAATTTAAAGTTCTGTTCATTTTCTTTCTGATTTTTTGGATGAAAAGAGGTAGGTACAAGAGCATTTGGCAATTCAGGATGTTACTATAGGCAGAGCAATCACGCTGCCTTAGTAAAGAACAATGTTGGCACAATGTATTATTTTTTTTCCATACCAGGGCAATTCGTATCGAAGGAGTTGTCGTAGAAACTTCAATTGGAATCATTCGATTGGAAATTGGAATAGCTAGTGCCCTTTTTAATAGTCGAAAGTGATCGGAAGGCAGATAACACCCCTTTCACGCCCACCATTTCCCGAAACACATCCAATCAAAATTTTAAGATAGCCATTTTGTTCAGAGTAACTGATTTCCAGAGAGAAAATATGTTTTTGAGGAGGTTACTCCCCACAACCTTTAAGGCAGGAGTTTTAAGTTATGACCTGGGGGTATATAAGAACGATGTTGGCACAATGTATTATTTATTATTTTTTTCCTTTAGACCAAGGCACTTCGTATCGAAGAAGTTGTCGTAGAAACTTCGAAAATGGCTCATTCAATTGGAAATTGTAGTGGCTCGTGCCCTTTTTAATAGTCGAAAGTGATTGAAAGGCAACTAACACCCCTTCCACGCCCACCACCTCCCTAAACACATCCAATCAAAATTTTGAGACAGCCATTTTGTTTAACGTAGTTGAAAGTTCTGGACATTAGGTCTTAGAGGATGACAACCACCCTCACAGCCCATAGGATAAGGGTTGTAATTTATGCCATGGGGGCATATAAGGTGTTTATAGAAAGCGTTGTCGTAGAAACTCAAAAAGGGATCAATTGATTGGAAATCGAAAGGCCCAGTGCCCTTTTTAATAATCAAAAGTTATTGGAAGGCTTGACATTTTTATAGTAAAGATCCATGTGGGTATAATGTATCATTTTTGTTGTTGTTGCTGTTGTTTAGACCAGGGCACTTCGTATCGAAGGAGTTGTCGTAGGAACTTCGAAAAGCACCCGTTCGATTGAAAATAGAAAGGGCTGATGTCCTTTTTAATAGTCGAAAGTGATTGGAGGTAAACTAACCCCCTCCCACACCCACCCTCCCAATTTCCATTTTTTTTAAAAAGTAAATGTTGCCTTAAGATTAAATCAAAATGCACTGTGTTAATGCTAATTCCCAATAAGGCATCTCAGTAGTATCCCAAGAACGACTGAGGGTATGATGTTTAAACTTTCGGGGCTACTTCTGCTCTTAAAATTTAACCAAATCAAAATAGCGTAAGTGTATCCAAGCTATCCAAGAAAGTAAACAGATTTTTTTGCGAATGTTATCAAGTTTTCCATTTCAGGTCAACTAGAGGAGGTATGAAACTAAATTAAACACAACTATTAGTGTCCATATTTTTAAAAGGGTCTATGCTGTTAAAAATTGCTGAAATTTTTTCCAGCATACAAATAGCAAGCCAAACTATTAATTCTTAAAAAAACGAAAAGATTTAAAGTATCATTTTTTTTTCCCTGAAAAGACTATGTAAATGTAAAACGAACAGAAATTAATTAAAAAATTGTTTCCACAAAATAAATTTTCCAAAGAAAAGTAAAGAACTCCATTAAACAAAAAATGAGCAAGAATAAAATCAAATAATCTACCAAGCTTGAAACTACCACAAATCAGCATCGATAAAAAAATAAAACCCAAAACGAACAGAAATTAAAATAAATAACAAAGTCAAGCTCAAAACGTGTAGAAATTAAGATAAGTTGAGCTCAAAACCCCTATGCCTTCCCAAGACCAGAACAAAATTTGTAATTTATTGAACAAAATACAAATGAATGTGCATTGTCAGTTTAACATACGTATGCTGATATTTAGTAATCAAAATGTTAATATTATTTGATTTAAGTTATAAAAGTAAAAACATTTATATTTTTTCAGTAAAGTGCAAATTCTGTTCTGGGAAGGCATAGGGGTTTTGAGGCCAACTTATATTAATTTCTGCTCGTTTTGAGTTTGACTCGGTTATTTATTGTAATTTCTGTTTGTTTTGGGTTTCATTTATTTATCGATGCTGATTTGTGGTAGTTTCCCGATTGGTAGATTATTTGATTTTATTTTTGCTCATTTTTTGCTTAATGGAGTTGTTTACTTTTCTTTGAAAAACTTATTTTGTGGAAATTTTTTTTTAAATTAATCTGGAAAAGAGAGCTAGTATAGAAATATATATATAGAAATTAATTACATTTTTTTGCACAGTGAGCAGAGCACACTGAAGTTGAAGTAGCCTTAAACTTTGACTTGAAACTTCATAACTTGACCACTTCTTTCAGAAAAGATTTTTGGAGGATTATTCCGTGTTGATAAGAAGAGAGGGTGAAGGTGCAGTTTAGTTCCCCCTGTAGTGTAGGGCGCAGGAGCCCTATGGCAAAGGTGCAGGTTAGTTCTCCCTTATAAAAACAACTTATTTCAGCAGATACAAAGAAGAAGCCCATCTGCGGCATTCTTCGGGACCCCAAGGTCCGATGCTAGTATCAGATCCCGCGAGTGGCAGTTTACGCTCGTCAAGTTCTGGCTCTACCGGCCACAAGTGCCCCAGCTAAACGGCTGTTTAGCACGACAGGACTGATAGTGAATTTTTTTTTTTCTAGTTTTTTTTTTTCACTTCCTTTTCGTATGTATTTTATGAAGAGGAGGTGTTTGAACTTCAAGCTTTGAAAGTTATACACACATTAACCCAAATCATTAACAAGAAGAAAATGACTAAACACGCGATTTTATAGTAATAATGCGATGTTAAACATAAACACAACATAGATTTCCCTGGGTCTAGTGGCTAAAAACAGAAATTCTACTAGGTCTGACCGATGGTGAACATAAGCACTTTCCACACGGCCCAAAAAATTCCTGTTTTGTCATATTGTTCTTGTATGTTCTTAGCCAACCATTTAAAAATCCTTACTAAGATCAAGTTGATGTTGAATATGTTTGGCAAGGTGGAATTTTTATTATTATTTTTAATCAGAAAAATTGGCGCGCCGTGGCGCGCCGCCGGTCAGAAATCGGCGGAACGCCGCCAAAAGAATTTCGGGGTGCCTAGCGGCGCGCCGCCGCCGATACTAAATCACATATTCGCCGCCGTCATGTCGGCGTGGCGCGGCTTCGGGGAGTAGAACAGCACTTGATTTTACTTGTTCTATTGCACGTAAAGGAGCTCTTGCAGTCCTTTGGAATTTGGGTCTGACATAGATATTAAGTGCTTTTATGGACGTACACCTCTTAATGAATGCAATTGAGTAGTTGCTGAATATCTTGTCTGCCACATAGCTAAAATGAAAGTGGCAAATTTATATGTAAGTGAAAGAAATTTTCTATTAGTAAATAAAATAAGGAACTGCATTGGTTTATGATGATGATGGGAGTGATTTTCAGGGTCAATGTGTTAGAGAACTAGAAAGAATGAAAAATGAAAAGATTTGTCATTGTAATATTTCGTTTTATGACATTTTGACAAAAGGGGCAAACTTGTTGGCAGTGTACATGAGGAATGAAAATGTTGTAAAGGCTTTGAAATCGACAAACTATACAATAGAATTTCCATTGTATTCTACCATAATAAAAAGTCATTTTAGAAAGGGTATGGAACGGAAAAAGTTACTTAATCTTAGCCTTGGAAGTTTATATTCTCTTTTTAACAACCTGACTGACTTACCATATGACTGCGCTGAGAAAGTTTTGATCTATCTGAGTAACGAAGACTTGGAAAACTTGGTAGTTGTTTTTAAGTCTCATTGCATCAATTAAGGAGGAATGGCGGAATTGAGTGCCTCTGACATAAACTATTGGTTTTGGAAATTAAAAGAAGATCACAAAAGCTAATCTTATATTTTCTCTCTAAACCAAGCTGTTTTAAACGCCTACAGCTGTAACTTGCATCAAAGGGGCAAAATTCACACATCGTTGAATTCATTTGTATCTAGTCTATCCATTCACTGAGTCAGAATTATGACATTGCTTATACCTTTTCTTGTCGAAGGATCCAATTAAAAAAAAAAAATTTAGAAAAATCGTCTTTTTCCCACTATTTTCAACCAATTTTCAATTTATTTTCAATCTAAAATCATGTACACCAAATTTTCTAAATATGATAGGCAGATTGATAGATCTAAATCTCAGCTATTGAAGGATGTAAAAATGTCTTCTTTTGTTCATATTTCAAAACCGTAGGAGAGAATTGAAAGATAACACACTAAATATTCCACAGGGAACATTAATCTTAATTGTAAGAAGATAGAAGAGCATGCGCGTCAAGCTAAAAGAATAAGAGTAAAACAAGATGGACAATGTTAAATAGACCACTGGTGCTAAACTTCAAATTGAAAATAAAATTTGTTTGTCAGAGGAGTACAAGAACAAATTAAATAATGTAAATAGAATGGTTTGAACTAAAGATAGAAAGCTATTTACGAAAAGAGTAAAGACATAAATTTAAAAGAATGTAATTAAAAGAGTTTGAATAGAAAATAGATCGTTTATCAATCGTTTATAATCGTTATAATCGGTTATAATCGTTTATCAAACTAGAAAATAATTAATGAAAGGAGTAAGTGAAATAGAAAAATTGTGAGTGCTATTGGTGTTACTATTAAATGGAGTTAAAAGCATCTCTGCGTAATTAAGATTAACATCTTTTTTTTCCTATTGTGCAATGTATACTACATTTGAATGTATGTTTTGGTAATAAAAATAATTAACTCAAATGACCTATTAAAAGACCCATGCATAAATTCTTTCTCTGGTAAGACTTAGTATCCAGAATGGTGGTTAGATTGTAGGCAGTGGTAAAGCAGTACCTAACTGTTATCTTTGTGAAATAAAAGCTATTATTAATGTTTGTCATTAGACCTTCCAGGTATTTTAGAATGAAATATAAAGCCGCTAGTATAAATACACAATAATATACAACAGTATACTCATAAAACCTGGTATATAAAACTTGATAGGTTGGTTAAAACGATGCTTTATGATTGGTTGAAAGACAAGCTGTTTTCCGAGCGACTAAGTTCTATTTGGGTCTTTTAGTTCGTCATTTGAGTTAACAGTGAAGTCAGGGTATTGTGAGGTGTTTAAAATTCTTTTTGAGTGACTAATATATATATATATATATATATATATATATATATATATATATATATATATATATATATATATATATATATATATATATATATATATATATATATATATATATATATATTTATATATATATATATATATATATATATATATATATATATATATATATATATATATATATATATATATATATATATATATATATATATATATATATATATATATATATATATATATATATATATATATATATATATATATATATATATATATATATATAGCTAAATTCAAGTAGATGAAAAAAAAATTAAGTAGAAGTCATGGACTTTTATTTATACCATTTTACGTGTTTTAAAGAGATGTTACAAGTTCACCCAAAATTCACAGGAAGTATACTGACTGTGCTTGTACTTGCGGTTTCGAGTTTAAAATGTTTAACGCATTGAGCTTATATCATTTTGTTATATACATCGATATAATCTGCTGATTAATGTGTTGTAATTGTCAGAATAAAAGCACTTTTCAACGCTTTTCATTAGTTTTTCATTGCTTCATTATTTAACATCGCCAATTCCGCTAACCTCCTATTTAGCAATTTTGACTTAAAGCTATTAGGACCTTGCTATTTTACTTACTTTTGGTGTTTTTTATCGTTATTTTTTATCTATCCGTTCTTTGTATAATGCTTATTGCTACAAGTTTCCTTGTTTCCAAACTTTATACCTGAATTTTAGCAATTAAGCAACAACTGAAACTGCTTGTTCTGTGCTTTAACTCTGTAGGAAGAGAGGGAAACGGCTGCTTATTAACATTAGCGTTTCAATTATTTGTCAAGTTTTAAAGAAAGCTATGTTGTTTCAATGGCTTGACTGATAATCAAGGGAATTTTCACAGTAGATAATTTTTTTTCCATTCTGGTTTGTCATGGAATATTATATTGTTCACTCATTTACAGAAGGGATTCAACTATTTTTAATATGATTTCTGATACGGTAACTTTAGAAATTCATTTATCCTGTATACAAGACCTGCATAGGAGTTTTGAGAAAGTAAGTCGTAAAGATATTTGACCTAGTAGCTCTTAGGAAAGAGATCGTTAACGCAGCTAGACTAAGGTGCAATGTAAGAAGTTTTTTTTAATGATTTGACAAGATCTAGAGAAAAGTCTTCTTTACTAATTAGATGATTGTCTTTCAATTCTGTTTCTGTCCAGGATTTTCTGTTGTTCATCCAATTTTAATAGAAATATCTTTATTTTGCTAAATGTTCTGATATTTTAACATTAGATCCTCGCCTATTTTATTATTAAGGTATGCAAAGGGAATTTTCATGAAGTAAATAGTAAAAATATTCAGTCTAGTTATTCTTATGAAAGAGCTGTTCCATATATTATGGTGAAGGAGAAATGCTAACTGTAGATGAAACCGTACTATATGTTACCATTGAGGTCCCATTGTGAATGAGGCAAAGTTTTGGATTATAAAACAAACTTCCGTCTTAAAATGCTGCTAATAGGGCTATAAGATTGATTTAGACATCATCTTGAAGGTGTTTGGTCAAGGAAGACATCAAAATAGGTAACTCTTTAGTGTTGCTTGCACTGAAAATCCATAAACCTTCCATATAATTCATTTATTATTTTTTTCCCAGAGCCAATTCATAGGAAACAGTGGGTCGTAGAAACGTTGGGGTGTATTTAATTAAAAAAATAAAGTTTCAGTGCCCTTTTTAAGAGTTAAAAGTGGCAGGAGGGCATCCACCTTTCTCTGTTGCCCATTTTAACTCTCTTCCCGTGAATATTTTTAAATTGGTTTCATGTTTAAAATTGTTGAAAGCTAAAGTAACTATGCTCCCGGGAATGTCATGAAACCCCAGACCCCTTTGGGAAAGGGATATATGTATGATCATGGGTCTGCTAAAGGGCAATGGGTATTAAGAAGAAGCTTTCACGAATAATGAGAGGAACGTTGAACTAAATCAAAACACACTATGTACATATAAGTTGTCAAAAAACCCGGTTCAGTAATATTTTAGCAGCAGTTTAGTGCTGCTAAGCTGCTAATAATGCTATATTAATAGATTTTAGAGAAAAATACAATTCAAGTCCATAAAGTCTATAAAAAATTATAGTTGAGTTCATTTTGAGAAGCCCATTAAAAAAAATCAGTTGTTTTTTTTCTCAACACCAGAATTACCAGTTGCCGCGATAATGTTCTGTGCTCGTAATATGTGACGACAAAGCAGGTTTTGTTTGATAGAATATATGAAAGATAAGCTTAGGAAAGCATGTGTTGTTTAACCAAGTAACTTTAAAAAGATTTTTCTCTCTATTTGTTATTTTATTATTGACAATCGACTGAACTTGATATTAAGTTCTATTCACTCGAATTTCATTTGACTCATACAAACTTATGCTCGTGAATTTCACATACCATTGTTTCCGAAAAGGGTGTGGATGAATCTCTTCTGTGAGGGTTTTGCAAGTGTAAAAGAAAAAAATATAGCTATGAGAACAGAATTAGTCCCATGAAAAGCGACCACTTTTGAAGAAAATAAAAAAAAGAAACGATAAATTGTAAAAAAAAGGGAACATGTTGCAGTGAACGTATGAGTAGGCTATGGATATTATAAATTACAAACCTGAATTTTTCCTGGGAATATTTTCTAATAATCCACAGATATGTTCGGAGCCTTAAAAGGTCTTGCCCAAAGAACCCTGAAATATTACTGGTAGGAGAGGGGAGGGGGCTTACTTCCTAAATTTGAGAAATTTCCAGCAATGAGAAGTTCAACAGATTTAAAAGATTATTCTTAGTATTTTTTCAAAGCGAGTACTCTGTTATGAAAATGGCAGTAATTGCAATCATTGAAAATACATTTATAATTAATATACGAAATAAATACATTACAAAGGAGATTTGTTAAAAATAAATGTAAAAGCAATTATATATTCAACGTAGAAAACCATTCTGTATTCTGTAAATTGTTCTAGCCTGATTCAGGACGTTTGCCTGCATTATTACATAATCGCATTGCAAGTTTCGCATGCATCCTGGTCTGACATGAGTTTTTTTTGTCGAATGCAATGGGCTATTCAGTAGATCATTAATTATTATGCACTATCAAGACCAAACGTTAGTGTGCATCTTTTTAGACCCTCCCCCCTATAAAGAAATTACACACAGTTCCTTTTTAATGGATAAAGTAGAATGGTCCAGAAACCTATTTAATCGATGTTGTTCTTGGCAAGACTCCTCTACTACATGGTAGAATTTGTTGTTGTTAAGATATTACTGTTGTAAATTGAAATCAACGGTCTTGGTAATCTGAAGGTTAAAAATTTTAGTTACTGCTTAATATCCCAAGAATTTTAGCTTAGCCCTAGCACATATTATTCTGGATTCTGTCTATATCTGCACACATTGAAGAGTTGTCCACTTATAACACCGTTTACATAAGGTGACGCTTCGTATAGCGGAAGATTATGGTGGCATGGTAAAAACTGAGCCAATTGTGGTACAAAAAGAATTGGAGTGGAACAGCTGGTGGTACAATAAGAATTGGAGTGGAACAACGGGGGGGTACAATAATATTTACGTTTGGTGTTGGACAGTGGGGCTCTAGTCTGTCCCCTGAAAAATCTTCCACACTGAACATTCCCTTGCCCTCTTAAAATTCCCCTTGTGGTAAATTTCCACACCTCATGGGAAATTACCCCCAGGAATTCCCTTTGAACTACTCCCCTGTAGACAATTTTTCTGCCCAATACACCCCTGCAGATAGTTATCTCCTAGAAAATATCCTCCACATGCAAAATTGAACAACCAGTAAAAGGTATAACAAATAAAAAGAATGAAGAGATGAGTGGTTTTGGAATATTCAAAATATATAATAGGTAAATCGATGGTTCCATTGTAACTGAAAACCCGTGTAACTGAACCCCAAGCAACTTAACCCCTGTAACTGAAGCACCGTATAAACTAACCCCCGTGCAACTGAACCCCAGTGCGAATGAACCACCGTATAACCGAACCCCCGTGCAACTGAACCACGGTGCAACTGAACCCCTGTGCAACTGAACCCTCGTGCTACTGAACCCTCGTGCTACTGAACCCTCATGAAACTGAACCCCCTTTAACTGAACCCTCGTGTAACTCAACCCCATTTAACTAAACCGCCGTGTAACTGAACCCCCATGTAACTGAACCCCCCGTGTAAATGAACCCCCGTATAACTGAACCCCCATGCAACTTAACCCCCGTACAACTTAGCTCCCGTGCAACTGAATCCTCGTGGTACTGACTCCTCATGAAACTGAACCGCCTCTAACTGAGTCCTCGTGCAAATCAACCCCCGTGCAACTCAACCTCATTTAACTAAACCCACCTGTAACTGAACCCCCATGTAACTGAACCCTCGTGCAACTGGACCCTCGTGCTACTGAACCCTCACGCAACTGAACCCCATTTAACTGGACCCTCGTGCAACTCAACCCACGTGCAACTCAACCCCATTTAACTAAACCCCCGTGTAACTGAACCCCCATGTAACTGTGTGTTAACAGAACATAACTGATGAGCGAAAAGTGATGAAAGAGAGGGGTAATACCGAACTCTCAGCTACCATTCTTGGGAGACATATGACAGTTTATAAGTGACCATGGAAATCCTGTATTGTTTAAAGTCACTTTTCTGTGAATAGGCAGAGTGCACCTGGCGACGATAAATCACATCAGTCCAGTTTTTGTCAGGAAAAAATTACTCAGTGATAATTTATTGCTCCCGCTAGCATTATGCGCTTCTTGGTCCGGGCCTAGGGACCTAGTAGTAAATCCAGGCCTGAGCGTGCACATATTTCCTTTTGGTCAATTGACTTTCCCTTTAAAGATTCTCTGAAAGTTCCAACTTAATACACAAATCCCTTTTTGAGAAATGCCATTTTGAAAATCTGCATGCACATAGTGTCTTTTGATTTAGTTCAAGTTCCACCTCAAATACCTCATTCTGACAAATTTTTAACTTGATATGCGTTGCCTTAATATCGTTAGTTTAATAGTAGCAGAGGTCGTAGTAGGAGCAGTAAAAGTAATAATAGTGTTGAATTAGTAGTAGTAGTAACAGTATTAATAGCAGTAGTAGCAGGTAGATGCCCCAGAAGTTTCATCTTGATACAATAAGCTGTCACAAATGAATGTGCATTGTCAGTTTAATATGCATATACTATTTACTATACTATTATATATATTATTTGAATTATTAAAAGTTATAAAAGTAAAAACATTTATATTTTTTCAGTAAAGTGCAAATTTTGTTCTGGCCTAGGGAAGGCATGGGTGTTTTGCGCCCAACTTATGTTAATTTCTCCTCGTTTTGACTTTGACTCGGTTAATTATTGTAATTTCTGTTCGTTTTGGGTTTCATTTATTTATCGATGCTGATTTGTGATAGTTTCACGCTTGGTAGATTATTTGATTTGATTTTTGTAAATTTTTTGTTTAATGAAGCTCTTTACTTTATTTTGAAAAACTTATTTTGTGGAAAAAGCCCTTTAAATTAATTCTAAAAAAAATTGTTGATACACCTGTATCAGCAATCTGTATGTTATTGCAAGTTACCAATTGTTAAAATTTTAGGTTTCTATAGAAGGGATGATCGTAAATACTTTGGAAGAGGCTCATTCGATTGGAAATTGAAAGTTCAAATTCAATTTCGAAGCATCAAAGGTAATCACAGGACAATCAGCCTTTCCCTCTTAACTGACATCCCCCCCCCAAATTCATCCGATCAAAATAAAAATAAAAATTTTGTTCAAAATAGTCTGAAGATCAAAAAACCATGCCTTTGGGGTTAACAACCCCTCCAGCATCTGGGGCAAGGGCTGTAAGTTAAGCAAGTTGCTCATTGCTAACACATTAGGTTATTGTAGACAAAAATTTGTATGAACTTTGGGGGGGGGGCTCATTCGATTGGAAATCAAAATTTCCAGTGCACTTTTTCTGAGTTAAAAGTGATCGGAGGGCTTCCACCCCATCCTATTTTTCCCCCAAATACATCCGATCTAAATTTTGGGACGGCCATTTTATTTAAAACAGTTTAAAGGTTAAATAACTATACCGTAGTTAAATAACTATGGTTCATAACCCTATTGTGTTTTACCCAATGTAAGTACGGTGGTTGAGTTGCACGAGGATTTTGTAGCACGAGGGGGCTGTAGCACGAGGGTTCAGTTGCACAGGGGTTCAGTTGCACGGGGTTTGGTTATACGGGGGTTCAGTTACACGGTGGTTCGGTTATACGGGAGTTCAGTTACACGGTGGTTCAGCTACACGGGGGTTCAGTTACTGTGGCTCAGATGCTTGGTGTTCAGTTACATGGGGGTTTAGTTACACGCACACCAAATTGAATTGTCACGGAATCCCCATAAAAATGGCACTATCATATTCAAAGTATCAAAGAATCCTAATGTAGAAGTTTCAAGCTCCTATCCGCAAAAGTGTGAAATTTCATTTTTTTTTTGCTAGAACAAAGATCACGGATGTGTTTATTTGTTTTTTGTTTGCTTTATTTTTCTCCAGTTATGATAGTACCGAACCCACGGTCTTAGAATACCGGGAGATAGCCATGGGTGTAATTTTCTATGGGGCTAGGAGGGGGATGGGATAACTGCTTCCTCTAGACCCTAGTCCTCTCAGACAACAGTTTGCCCTTCCCCAGCTGAAATTTAGTTTCTGAAAATAATCTTGTCAAAACTAAAATAAACTTGCATAATTCAAGCATTCATTTGATTTTAAAAATGGGCTCCAGTTCCTCCCACCCCCTGCCAGGATTTGGGCAAAATTACGCCATGGAGATAGATCGTTTGAACACAAAAAAAAACGTTGATGATGTTGTATGAATTGATATGATAATTTTATTTCAAATTATTTGAAGAATCTAAAGAAAAATATGAAGTTTGTTCCAGATTACCCCATGAAGAAACAAAGAGAAAAGTGTGGAACAAAGAATGCCTTCTCATTAGAAACTGATTTCTAGAAGAGATGTTAATACAGTATTGCCAGATGGTGAAACAAATATATGCCAGACCATTTGAAAAACTCCAAAAATCCACCAGATCCTTTAAAACCAGAACTGTCAGTACGGTCAGTTTCTAAATAACTAAAATTGCCCAAATTTGCGTTTTCACAACAATTTTCAGTGCCACAGTCAACAAATATTTTTTTCGTGTCGCGGAGTCAGTGTACTTCGATTAGTTTTAGTTCAAAAGAAAACCTTTGAAACATTTGGAAATATGGCTGGCTCAATGTGGAAATATGGCGGACTACAAAGCTATAACTCCACTGTGACGTCACCGCCTGCTTGATTGGAGTGAGTTTATATTGGCAACGGTTTTTGACATTGGTTTGGAGTGGAGTTTTATCTATTGAATATTATTACCGTAAGTGCAATTATGAAATAATGGACGACTCGGATATTATTTTAAATCCAATATTGAATTTTATTTCTCGATTGATGATCGATGGTATCAAAGTAGAAACAATAATTGCTAAGTCGCCAAGTTTTTCAGTCATGAAACCATTCTAAAGGCAAAGGAGGTTTTACATCAGGTGCTAGAAATTAGGACACGTTTAATTAGATGCCAAAAAGACGATGAAAATGTCCTTGACATTTGTAAGCGGTTATCTACGGCATCGAAAGAAAAACAGTAAGATCCCGAAATTCGTGATATACTCACCATGTGAAATTCCAACAGTTGGTGAAGTGATCGTTGCAACGTTAACCTGTCACATGAATGAACTTTCCCGTAAAATTGACAGTTCGTCTGAGCTAAATAAGCAACATCTCGCAGTACAGGCAACTTCTGCCTGGCCCTCTTCCGCTCAGTCATCTTGCATCAAGGACCAATCCAATCCACCTACCTATGCTGTTGTGTTAAAAATTGACCGTCCAATCCTTTATCTCCACTATTAAGGAAAGATTTTATTGATAAAATATTTCCTGAAGCTGCAAGTGATATTTCAGAGGTGTAACGTTCTTCATCAGAATGAAAAATTGTCGTAAAAAGTAAACCCGCTGCCTCCTCAATTGCTGACCAGACGAAAAAGTTCCAACCTGGCCTTTTAGCCTCTGTTAAATCTCCCGCCTTCATCGGTGTAATAAAACGCGTACCGACAGAAATGAATGAGAAAGATGTAGAGAAAATTATTCCAAAGTGTGTCAAAGCTTTGCAGTGTGGCAAGTCACGTGTCTTCAAGATTTATTTTGAACAACGGAGTGATCTCGATTCCTTTCTGAAAAATTCTGTGAAGGTGGGTTATGGAAAGTTATCTGTCCAGAATTTCATATTCATACCTAGACGGTGTTTCAGATGCCATCAACAAGAACATCTTGCTGCTGATTGTAAGAACGCAGAACTGTGCTCTCGCTGTGGTTCCACGAAGCACTCTTCCACCAGGGATAATCCATGTGTTCGGAACATGTTTTGCATTAAATTTAAAGAGTCTAATCACACCTGTTACAGTATCAAATACCCTGGCAACGGTCAAACCGATAAACGGGCAGCCAAGTAGATAAATGGATATTCGTTTTCTCTCTTGGAACATTAATGGTGGTCTTTTGAAAAAAAAGACTTATTCTTGAAAATATACTTCATAATCATGATATTCTGTGTTTGCAGGAACATTTCCTGACCAACCACAGCCTTAGTTTACTTGACATTAGTGCCACCTTAAAAAATTTTTCGGTTCCAGCTAAACGTAGTGCTACTAAAGGCAGAGCTTCCGGTGGTATTGCTACTTTTGTAGCATCGAATCTTAATTCTAGTGTTTTCTTTTCTAGTGATAGGTTTTTAGCTGTTCAAGTAGGTGAGTGCGTAATAATAAATGTGTATTTACCCAGAGATTACAACGATGAGGATTCGGAGAGAGATTTCGCATTAGCAGTTAGTAAACTTAGCTCTTGTTTTCGTGATGTCCTTAAACTGAAAATCCCGTGTTTGATCGTAGGTGATTTTAATTGTTATTTAAATTGCAGGTTGTCTTCAGCTTCTATCTGTGCTTCTTTACTATTAGGAATATTTGGTGATGATTTTAAAGTTCAACAGAAATCTGCTCAGTCTACTTACATTCATTCTTCCTCTTGGACATCTAACCTTGACCATGTTGTGTTATATAACCTTGATATAACTTGTGTTACAGGCTTATACTGTTCACCGGCATAAGCGGTATACTTCTCGCGATTGGAATAAAATTGACACATCTCAGTTCATCGAAAGTTCAGATAGCATCTAAACAAGATGTGGGTTCCATTTTATCTTCTGCAAAAGTCTTCTAATAAAGACATTAATGAGGTTAGATTAACTCTTGATTTCTACTCCGCAGAAATCTGCCATGCACTTTTGTGTGCTGAAAAAAGGGAGTTCCTCTTAAAAAAATACGTGTTGGTACCCAAGTTTCCGGTTGGAAACTTGGGTACCAACACGTACCCAAATTTTTAAGTGCTAAATTTTGGTACAAATTATGGAGAGATTGCCTATGCCCCCGTCAAGGAATAGTCAATGAACTGAGAAAAGTGTCAAAAAAATGTTTTGCTAAGGAACTTGCCCTTCATCGGTCTAAAATGCAGACACTTTATTCCGAGAAGGTCAGGAATTCACCTGATCTACTGTGGAAGCTATTACCTCGTACTATCTCCTCCAATTTGCCGGCCCCGAATGACATTCCTTTGTCCGAACGGATATCCAATTTTTCAAATGAATTTTCTGAGTCTGATCCTGTTTTAGAGTCACAATTTGGGACGAGCTCTGCAACTTCATTGATGAATCTCCTGACCTTGATTTTGTTGTTACTTGTGACGCTGTTATAAAAGCCATATCCCAACTTAAAAAGAAAACGTCTTGTGGGATAGATAAGGTGAGCACTCTACACATCATTAATGGAAGTTATCTATTGGTGCGTCACCTCAGCCTTCTCATGCAAATGATATTTGTTACAGGTATTGTTCCATCCTCGTTCTGCATTGGTGATCTGACTCCGATTCCCAAAAAAGGGAAATCTGAGCTGCAATGTTCCTCTTTCCGTCCCATCACTGTCTCTACTACGATATGCAATCTTTTCGAGCTTATTTTTCTTGATGAGTTAAGATAGAAATGTTACGTTCCCCCATATCAGTAAGGCTTTCAGGCTAATCTTGGCTTTTCTCATGCTCTTACAGCAGTTTTTACTGCCCTCGCCGACGCTGAATCTTCGGGAGAAAGTTTGATCCTCGCCGGACATAACGTTAAACGTGCGTTCGATTCCTTAATTCATTCGTCTATGCTTCTTCATAGGGCAACGCGAGGCGTAAACCCATCAGTTGTCCGTGTTCTCAGAGATTTATATGTGAATCTAAGAGTGCGTTTAAAACTCCCATTCCGTTTTCCCCTGCAATCGGTTCTTCATCAATCTCAATGTAACTGCATTAATTCTCATGTGAGGCCAAAATCTTCGAATCCCTTAAATGTGCTTGTGAATCTTCAGTACCCGATCCTCGTTAAGAAAACGACTAAACAGTTAGCTCTCATTTCCCCAACCCTGTTCAAAATTAGTGTCCTGGATGCTCAGGCAAAGTGTCTTCCTTCATGCATTCTTGGGAGAATCGGTATGTCTCTTATATGTTATGCTGATGACATCTTGAATCTCAGCCGTACGATCCAGTGCATTGAGCAGAACTTCAAAATCCTCAAAGATGAATATTCAAAAATCGGTCTGTCTTTTAATCCTGAGAAATCTGAAGTTATCCTTTTCAATTGGCGAAATCCCTCTACCTCTCTTCTAAATCTGGACGGCTCTCTTGTTAAACCCGTAGAACATATTTCATAATTTGGCCTTCTAATTGTCACATCTATCGGCCACACACTTCCTTTGCTGATTTCGCACGTTGAGTATAAAATCAGCATTTCTTACGCTGTAATCGTAAAAAGCAAACTACGTTTCAACCGTTACCTTCTAGCATCCATTTACAACGCCACTGCCCTTCCACATCTACTTTACATTGCTCCTTTCTGGAAATTCTTTACAGTTACAGATAAAAAGCACCTACGATCAATTTTTTCCAGATTTGCTAAATATCTTCTACATTTACCCCCTTGGACAAGAAACCGTAAAATTATTCATTTGTATAAGCTAGCTGACCCTAACATTAGAATTAATAAATCTCTATCCTGTTTTCAAAATTACTTTAATCAAGCATGGTCATCAATTTATTCAAAGTAGTTTTTTCTTATTAATATAATGTATGTAATGAATTTTTTTTTCTCTCTATTTTTTTTGGTCATTTTAGTGATTATTCCGTATATGTACTCTTTTTTTGACGGGTAATAAATGAATAATAATAATAATAATATTAGTATTTATAAATCTCTCTCCCGTTTTAAAATAAACTTTTATCATCCTTACGCTAACATCATTGTTCGTATTAACGTAATGAAGAGTTTTTTTGTCATTTATTTGAATTTTCAATGTGTGTTCGTGTCCTTCTTTTTCTTCTGTTGTTCCTTTTGTTTTATTTATTGATTACTCCGTCTACTGTACCTTTTGTACCTTTTTTTGACGGGCAATAAATGAATAATAATAATAACTTGCTGAAGCTTATATTTCACTTCACATAGGCACATTTTTGTATTGCTAGGTATAACACTAGAAACTAGAGTCAAAAAGATTTTTTCAAGTCATTTTCCATTATAATGCTCAATTGTTTTTGAAAAATAATCAGAGCAATTTATTTTTTGATCATTCAAACAGCCTACGGGACCAACTTTCAACTAGGAGGTGGGTATTTGCCGGATAACAGTCCATGGAGGAGGGGATTTGCGGCATGATTTTGAAAACAAACAGAAATTAAAGTCTCCCAAATGAAAGTGGCCTAAGAAAAATTTTTCACCTGAAATCCTCCGCAAGAAATTTTTCTTAGGGAATTATCAGCTAGAATTAAATTGTTTGGGGGAATTTTACTGATGCAAGGGGAAGAGGTGTATTTTAAAGCGGGAAAAATTTCCATTGAGGGATTTCTCGTCTGAGGTGAAGGAGTTTCTATGAAGGGGGGCAAGATTCCCTTTTTTTTAAACGATCTGAAATTGAATTTCAACTAAAAGTAAGGAGCAACAACAAAATTTAACAGAACAGAAATTATTACGTGCATGAGGGGGATTGCCTCTTCCTTAACACCTCGCTCTTTATGCTAAAATTATTTTAGAACTTTTAAAAAAGCTTATTATTCTAATTAAACGGCCTTTGTTTCTGAAGTCCTTCTTAGAGAATTGGAGTAAAAAGCCAAACTTTTGCGTTAAGAGCAAGCTATTGTGGAGGTGGGCAACCCCTTCATGTACATAATAATTTCCGTTTGATTTAAGTTTTGATATTGTTCTTTATTTTCAGTTGAAACATTTAATTTTTTTTTACTTAATTTATTGAAAGAACCATACATCAATAACCAGGTCCTTCAATGCTAAAATTAATCGTGCATTTTCAAATAGTATTCTGACATACCATAATAACATCTCAATTAAAATTTGTTTCAATTAGCAACTAGTGAATTATAAATCTTGGATACAGCTGTCAAACTATTAATTTTGCTACAAAGCCCTTTTTTCTTTCGTAAACGTAACTACAAACCACAGTTTTTGTAAAGAATCCAAAATCAAAACAGGCTAAGTCGAGGAGAGACCGACCACCGAAAATCACGAAAACTACCTGTCAGGCGTCGTAAAAGGGTGCCTATCGTTGGAAAACATGCCATGCAATCTTGGTTTTATGTCATACGCGGGAATGGTTTAGAATTGGGCCTCTTCAGGAGGAGACATGCTAGAACAGAAAGAGACACTTTTAGATTGCAAATTTAACCCCTATTTTCATGGTTTGGCTTGCGTTTTGATACTTCATCCCCAGCCCCCCTCCAATAGTCTCATTTACCCTTAGGCTACGTAGAGAGAAGTAAAGTAATAATTGATGAAAACTAATTTAAAAACAAATAAAAATAGGGAAAAAACTAGGAAATACGATTCACCGATGCTTGCTGCACATTATAAAGTAAGAATTATATATATATTTTTTTTTTTTTGGTTATTTTCTTTGTACAGCATAGAACTATATGAAACCATTAGAAAGAGGGTTCTGGATGAATTGTCAAAAACGTAAACCAAACCATGGAACTATCAAAACTCCCACCAGCTACTATCAAAATACGCCAGTTTGGTGGGAAATACTCTTATATGGCAATAGTGCTGTGTCGCCACGGTCACAGGTTTCATGTGAAACTTCACAGGTTTTTTTTTATGGTCACAGGTTCACAGGTTTTTGCTGCTGAATGGTAGAAAGTCACATGTTTTGTGCTAAAGATTCCTAATATGACTTAATTTCTGCTAAAAGTTGAATTTTTTTGAGCTCGCGTTTTAGGAATATTTTTAGTGATTTTGAAACGACATCTATTAATCATAAATCTAGAGCTTCATTGCACTTTTCAGGCTCTTTTCGCGAAATCTGTAAGATTTTTTTTCGCGACAAAAAAATGTTATGTTAAACCTGAATAGTCACCATTCATCAATCAGTGTAATTCGAATATTTTTTCGCACCAAATTTTTTTCTAAAGCATGTTATGCAACTTTTGGTAACTATGGGCTGAGGTTCGCTCTTTACTAGGTTCCAGCTACATAGTAACAATCCTATATGTCTGTGTAGAAAAAGGAAAATCAAAGAAAAGGGATTGATTGAACTCATGACCATTACAATCAGCATCAAACTGAACCTATTTTGAAAATATATCGGGCTTGAGAATTTGACTTCACAAATCAATGCCAGCGATAATTCCGTTAGAACATAATATTACACTCCCATGTAGTCCATTGGCACACAAAATTACAGCCATTTATGACTTGGATATTTTTCACTTACTACGGATTGTTCAAATTTTTCATACTTTACCTATAAATTATGGATAAAGACAACAGCCATTTGTTATTGAAATATTCGTTACTTACTACGATTTGGTCGTTCTTCCCATAGTTTAGCCATAGATTAATGATTTGCTACACCATCTATTCATTGGATATTTTGAGTTTTGGACGCTTTCCGGAGCCATTCAAAATTGTCAGTGCAATATCTTCCCGTTAAATTATCTTTGATCTATGCTACTAATCTGTAATTAGGCCGTGTTCAGACAGACGGATTATTCGTCGATAATTGACTATTCGGCGATAAAAAAGACCGTTTTTTCAAAAAATCGGCCGACTTTCTTCTAAAGAAAGTTCCTAGTCGCTCGTCGATTTTGAAGAAGTCGGCCGAATGGAGAGTAAAAATTTTAAATGTCAGATTACGTAAACAAGATTACTGACTTGATCCCCCTTGTTCAAGGGTAAAGCTTCTCTATAACCAAGCAGATATTCATTACGAAAAGAAAAAGAAGAAGGATAAAATTTTGAAACATTTTGCTGTGAATTTCTCACTGCCGCTTCCAAATATCTCATGTTCTCTGCCAAAAATCGGCCAATTTCTTATGGTCACGTTCGAAAACAATGGCAATGGTAAATGGTCAATTTTTCATGCAAAATCGGTCCGCCTAAACACGGCATTACTTCCGCTGACTACCTGTTTTTTTTCAAAATATATCTCTGACTTGCAAGCTACGATTTCGGCACTTTGAAAGCAGAATAAATTGGCCATGGCATACTTTATCCTTCGCGTGACACATAAATGTTCTTTCGGCCTTCCCTTAAACAGATACTAAAACGATAATATTAGAGTTTGTGCATAGCACATATGGGGACCCCCAATCTTACTACGTTGATAATTTTGTTCAGACGTGGCTAGACCTTTGGGTACTCGTGCACCCCACAACCGTTTTTAGTCCCTGTTCCTTTTAAGGTTCAATCTTGAGATTCACCCTCTCTAATTATTAAAGAAAATTATTTAACATTTAAAGTTTTATACTGATATTGACCAAAAATCCATCACAATCACTAACCGTCACTTCATCGACAAAAACTGTCATTTTATCGACTAAAAGCGTCATTTCATTGACGAAATCCGTCATTTCATCGACACAAATCAGTCACAACGTCGACAGTCATAACATCGACACGTCAACTCATCGACAGTCACAATCAATACCCGTCACAACGTTGACAGCTATAACATCGACACGTCATTTCATCAAAAAAAAAAACTGTCGATGAAATGACGTGTCGATATTATGGTTGTCGACGTTGAGACAGATATCGTTTGTGACTGCCGATGAACTGATGTCCCGATGTTATGGCTGTCGCAGAGTTGACGTGTCGACAAAATGACGGATTTTCCGTGTCAATAAAATGACATTTAGTGCTTGTGACTGTTATACAAAATGGTAACACCCCTATTGGAATCAGGGAAAAACCCTAGTAGTAAATTTGTTTGATAGGCTATGTCTTTCTTGCTTAAAGAAAGGGAGGTTTTCAGGTCATATCGGATTAAAATTATTATTAACAAAATCCAACTAAAATTACGAAGTTAAAATTAGAATTAAACAAATTAGAATAAAAATTAAGGGAATTGAAATTCGAATTAAAAAATTTCAGATAAACTTAGAATAAACGGAGCCAAAAACATTGACACGAAGACGAAGAATCAACCCTTATTTAGTATGGCCTCCAGTCATTTCTAAGGCCACATTTTTCCACAGGATCTTTAAGGAAAATCCTATGCGTCTGAACTTAAGGTACAATTACACGATGAGGAAAATCGTGCAGAGGTGATCACACGTTTTTCCAGGCGGATTGAACAATATTATTTTCAACTTTAAAACCATGTAACCCATCATAGGTTAAAATAGACATTTCGTTGCTACAGCCTTTCGGACCTTGTTGCACCCAAAGATCCTTAATAGCTACCGAAAATCAACGACTCCAGTCTTTTTCGCAAAACTAATTCAATTGTCGAAGTGAAAATGACTCTTGATGATTGGTTCCTTACTTTTTGACTAAGATAGGTACCGATATCGACATAAAATCTCGCTCTGTTGACATTCTTGATGACGATATCTTTCTCTTATCTATTGAAATTGAAAAGCACTACATTTAATTTTTCGGTAGCGTTAATTTCAAAGCTGGAAATACCTGTAGAAGTCATGCAGAGCAGACCACTAGATAGCATGCCTCTTGATTTTCCATGACGTGTTTTCGGGCCAGAGGCAGATCATCTCAGGTTTAACTATCTTTGCTAGTAACGTTCTAGCGATGCTACTTCGGAGTACCAAAAGTAAACTGTAGTAAGAAGGCCTGAACACGCTCAAAAAGTGGTCACAGGTTTTTTAACAAGTTTCACAGGTTTTTTGGCCCTTTTTTTTATAGGGTTTGAAAATTTATAGTGGCAACACTTCAAAGTGGTTAATAATCAACAAGAAAAGAATCAACTCAGACAAAGAGCAACAGAAATTTATCAGGTAAAAAAGGTGTAGGCTTGAATGAGATCAGCCCATATTCAGACAGCATACTAGATTTTTCAGGAACTGCAAATCTTTGTACTCTAAAAGTGAAACCTTGCAGAAAAGGGTGAAATTTTAGTTTAGGCTAGCTACGTTTTGCATTCTGGGAAATGGGTTAGGTTAGGAAGATGAAACCATATTTATCTTGGTAAAATTCTACTTTAGCTACTTTTGGCTATCTTGGAAAGGGGATAGGTTAAGAAAATTACACTTTCAGGGATAGGTCTACAGGCTAAGGTTTGTCCTGGGAGGGTATTTTGAAGAAACTATTTCCACTCCTCCCTCTAGAGGGTCCTAACCTTTGATGACCTTTTGGTCAATATATACCAAATCATACTATTGAGTTTTAAATAAAGTGAATACTTTTTTTATGCTGATTACGAATAAAATAAGTATTTATCTCG
Source organism: Artemia sp. Qi Xiang Cuo (assembly GCF_049724085.1). Classification (NCBI taxonomy): domain Eukaryota; kingdom Metazoa; phylum Arthropoda; class Branchiopoda; order Anostraca; family Artemiidae; genus Artemia; species Artemia sp. Qi Xiang Cuo. The sequence continues at coordinate 5,222,913 of NC_142801.1, forward strand.
GTCATGAATTTCAGCCCCCCCCCCCTCTAGAGGCTATACAGAAACACCCCCGGACTGGACATATAAAAGGGGTGGGGGGCTTAAATTAATTTATAAGATAAATTCTTATTATATTCTTAATAAGCACAAAAAAAGGCATTGAATGGTGTATTCACTTTAGGCCCCTAGTCCTAACTCAATAATATGATTTGGTATATATTGACCAACCTTTTAATATCTGTGTGTTATAAAACTGAAACCTTGCAAAATAGATCTTCTGGTAAAATTCTAGGTAAAGTTCTACGAAATCATATTTTTGAGTTAGGACTAAAGTGAATACACCATTCTATGCCTTTTTTATGCTGATTATGAATATAATAAGCATTTCTATTGGAAATGAATTTCAGCCCCCCCCCCTATATAGGCTATACCTAACCCTGAATTGGCATATATAGGGGGGGGGGGCTGAAATTCATTTCCGATAGAAATGCTTATTATATTCGTAATCAGCATAAAAAAAGGCATTGAATGGTGTATTTACTTTAGTCCTAACTCAATAATATGATTTCATAGAACTTTACCAAATTCTACTTTAGCTACTTTTGGCTATCTTGGAAAAGGATTAGGTTAAGAAAATGAAACTTTCAGCGATGGGTCTACAGGCTAAAGTATGTCCTGGGGGTAAATATTTACTAAATCATATTATTGACTTACAAATAAAGTGAATATTCCACTTTATGCCTTTTTTATGCTCTTTTTAAATATAATACTCATTTTTGTTGGAAATGAATTTTACCCCCACCCCATGTATACCAATTCAGGGTATATATTTACACATTTGGGGGGGGGGTAGGGATAAATTTTATTTCTGATGTAAATGGGAATTAAGTTTAAACTTTAATTCACTTTATTTGTAAGTCAATAATATGATTTGGTAAATATTTACTGTCCTGGGAAGGTATTTTGAAGTATCCACCTCCACTTCTTCACCCTCTAGAGGGTCCTGAAATTTGCCTAAATAACAGGTCTATACCTATTGAAATTTTGACAAAACAATTTTTTACCTTAATTTGCAGTTATAAGTTTCTTTTTCTCTGTTTTCAGTTCTGAAAATGCAATTCCTGTTATTTGAGTAGAATTTTTAGCCATATCAATGTTTTTTTTTTATTCAAAATTTAGGAAATGTATTTGATACCTTCAAAACCTTATAAATTAGGTTTGAGCAAAGTTATGAAGCCAAAAATAATTTTGTTTTACTTCATTTAAGCAGAAGGTTTATTTTGCAAGGTTTCACTTTTATAACACACAGATTTTTAAAGGTCATCAAAGGTCAGAAGGAGGGAGTAGAGGTAGGTACTTCAAAGTACCTTCCCAAGACATACTTTAGCCTGTAGACTTATCCCTGAAAGTTTTATTTTCCTAGCCTAACTCCTTTCCAAGATAGCCAAAAGTAGCTAAAGTAGAATTTTAACCTTATCTCTTATGTCCACCACATTCAAGCAGGGGTATTGTTTGGGGGTGGCAAGGGGGGGGGGGGCAGTTGCCCCCCTCCCAATAATGTTGAAAGAAAAAATATTATACATCCCATGCCATTTGACTATCCAGATACAGACCACTCTTGCCCCCCCCCCCCCCAGTAAAATTGCTGGAAATTTGCTCCTGCACTCAAGAATCAAAGTTGAATTTATCCTAATGAAATATACCATATGATGTATATATAAGTATGATGAAAATAAAATACTTTAGTTTCAAAATTATGGAAATTACAACTGAGAATTATGGAAATCCAACCCTCCAGAACACATAATAATAAGGTAAATGTTTTGTTATTCATATTATTGACTTACAAATAAAGTAAACATACAACTTGATGTCTTTTTTTATGCTCTTTGCAAATATAAGAATCATTTTGGTTGGAAATGAATTTTATCCCTCCCCCCTGTATATACCAATTCAGGGTATATATTTGCACATTAGTGGGGTGGGGGGAAAATTTAAACTTACCTCTCATTTACATCAGAAATAAAATTTACCCCCACCCCCCTAATGTGCAAATATATACCCTGAATTGGTATATATAGGGGTGGGGGTGAAATTCATTGGTACTTTTCTATTAACCAGGCTCTTTTGAATACAGCAATGCATACCAGTCACAAAATAGATTGAGAAGCATGATGAAAACAGGTTTACAATGCCTTCTGGGATATAAACAAAGGCAAGAACTGTATTTAATTTTTTTTTTTAGGGGGGGGCGGTACCTAGGTTAGGTTATGTATTTAATATATGGTATGTCCCCCACCCCCTTAATGTGCAAATATATAGCCCAAATTTGTTTCTAAACTATTATATATTCATCCTATTTTATTTTATTTCATTAGCATTAACCAAACTAGCACTATATAAAAGAGCCTGGTTAATAGAACAGTACAAATTCATTTCCAACAAAAATTATTGCTATATTTGGAAAGAGCATAAAAAAGGTATTGAATAGTATGTTTACTTTATTTGTAAGTCAATAATATGAATAACAAAAATATTACCAATATTAAATGGTTTCTAACCTAACCAAAATACCAACTGAAATATTTAGATTGAAATATACCACAATGTAGTGTATATGTATAGGAACCTCAAGCTTTGTGTTCATTTGCAAGATGGTGAGCTTAGTGGGGAAATATCCATACATAAGGGAATTAAGCAAGAGGCTATAACATCTCCTACTTTGTATAATAATAGTGTTTATGATGCACAACAGGTTATCTCTCCAAGTTATATTTTCAAGCATATTGACTTGTCACTTCTGGGTTGTGCACATGATCTTTTAAATCTTTCATGGTTGCTTTCTCCATTAGAAAATAATTTCTTGTGTCTTGAAAAGTCATGCAGGTATTGGTTTGCAGTTTAATGTGGAAAAGTCTGCTGTTTTGTTTTTTAATTGCCCTGAAGACAATGCTACAGTCAGGCTTGGTGGAATTACTGTAACACTGTTGAGTCACATTACATACCTTGGCCTGCTGATTGGTCTTAATCTTTGAGAGACCCAGTCTTTGCTTATTGAACACCATTCTAAAAAAGTGCACATTGACTATGAGGGTGTTGTCACTAGCTGTTGCAATTCAAGCCATAAATATTTGGCTTGTCTTTATAATGCAGTAGCTTTGCCTCATGTCTTGTACCTGTCTCCTTTTTGGAAGCTCCTGAGTGCATGAAACAAGAAAGGCATACGATCAGTATTTTTCAAGTATGCCCTATATTTTATCCAATTGCTGCCTTTTGTTAGAAACTGCCATATTGTTGCAAAGGCACTCCAAGTCATGACTAAGCAGAGTTATTCCATTTTGAAGGACAATTTTGACAGGGGTTCCAAAATTACACTGTCAAATCATCAGTATCTTTACCCTATGTAACACTTAGAAAGAAAGAAGATTTATATGATCTAGGTCACAATAGCACACTCCTTATGATTAACCAATTTTGTTATGCTGAGTACTACATACTTGAAATAATTTTGATAGTTTTATTACTTCTACTTTTTGAAGTGTTTTATACTATTATACATTAAATGAAGTTGAAGAAAAATAAAGAAACAAGAATGTACATGTCAAATACACCAGGTTCTGCCCACAGGCATTCCCCAAGTATTTTAACACGTGTTGAGTTGGGTTCTGACTTGTGTCAAAAACAGGTAATTTTTTTGTTGTGTTGAATTTGTAGGTGAAAATACTCTAATTTTGGAAAATTTGGGTTTTTTACCCTTTTCAGATAAAACTTCAAACAATTAGATTCATACATGTTTTCCTACATACTGAAACACTTTTCAAACCAAAAGTCTTTAAATTAGGACTTATGGAGTAGAAAAACTGTTTTTTTTACAAAAACTGTCAGATCAATAGTGCCTTTACCCTATACCTATGCGAATTTTGACCAAACAACATTATACCTTAATTTTCAGATTTTGGTTTCTTTTTCTCTGGTTTTAGTTTTGAAAACTCAATTCCTGTAATTTGAGTATAGTTTAAAGCTATATCCATGTTTTTTTTCTAAATTCAGGAAATATATTTAAAGATCTTTAAAACCTCATAAATTGGGACTAACAGAAGTTGTGAAGCTGAAAATATTTTTCTTTTCCTCCATTTAAGCAGAAGATCTATTTTGCAAGGTTTCACATCTGTAACACAGTCTATCAAAGGTCAATGTCCTCTAGATGGTGGACTAATTGAGATAGCTACTTCAAAATACCTTCCCAGGAAATACTATAGTCTTTAGATCCATCTCTGAAAGTTTCATTTTTTCAACTGCATAATTTTGCCAAACCCCAATTTATGGGATTTCAAAGATATGCAAATAAATTTCCAAAATTAAGAAAATGCCATTGCTATGGTACCATCGCTATTGAATTCTACTCAAGTAACAGAAGTTGTATTTCCAAGACTAAAACCAGAGAAAAAGAAACTAAAAGTTGAGTTAAATTGTTTTGTCAAAATTCCAATAGGTACCTGTGAAGTTGACAAATTTCTAAGACTTAGAAATCAGAAGAAGGTTAACATTGAAGCTTGGCAATACCATTCCAAAGTATGTTTTTGGCTGTAGATTCATTACTGAAACTTTAATTTCCCTGACCTAACCCCTTTCCAAGATACCAAAAAGTAGCTTGTCTAGAATTTACTGTTATACAGCATTTTCTAAGATTAGGTTCAAGCATTGAATGTGTGACCAAGATTAGGCTTTAGTGTTGTCCATATTCGAAATTTTGAATGTCTTATGGGGGGTTAAAGATTTCAAGCTAATCACATATGTGTTCAGAGGATTTCGACACATCTAATGATAAAACAATGCACTTTCTAGTTGGTATTGTTCAGATTTTACAGTTATTTAGCTGTCAAATAAATCTTTGTATGATTTATTAGCTGGCTAGATTATCCTGCTAGAGTAGAGGTAGATTAGAGTAGATGAACTGGCTGACTACTGGGTATCTTACCCTACACTTTGTTATTGGAATCTTGAAGATGCTAAACAGCTGAAATTATACTGATTGATTCTATTACTTGAAAATATTGAATTTTGCTTTTACCAAATCTGCTTGCCTATGGTATACATGAACCTGTTCAGACCTGTTGTAACAGGACTGAAATAAGACTAGACCTAACCTAACTGTGGTTGTTGTGTGAATTGGCTCAAAAGTTAAACTCAAGCACCAAAATACAAAGATTTTGAGTAGAGCCCTACAGATGACTCTTTACACATTCTATTCTTTTATATCATGACTGAGAATTAAATTCTATGATAAACAAGCTTGAATAAGGTCATACTGATGACTTTAATATTGTCTTTTTTATGAATTAGAAAATAGTATAAAGTCAACTCTAAGACAATTTATGTTTCCTATCATTATGAAGAAAAAAAAGTCTTTACAAATAACTTTTTGTGCTGCAATCTATATATAAGAGACTAAATAAAGCCATACAACTACCTTTTAACGAATTGTTTTATTATAGAGCAACCTAAATAAAGTCTACCAATGGAATATTTCATTATACTGTATTAATAAGAACCATGAATAATGTAATACAGATGACTTTAATATTGTCATTCTCTACAAATAAGCAAAAAGCAGTATAAAGTCAAAAATAAGTCAATATTATGTTTTCTCTCATTTTGATAAGTAAAAAAAGTCTTACAGCTGACTTTTTCTACTTAATCTGTATATAACAGGTTGAATAAAGCCATACAGATGTCTTTAATATTTTCACTCTCTACTAATAAGCAGAAAGCTCTGTAAAGTCAAATATAAGACAATATTGTGTTTTCTCTCATTCTGAACAATAAAAAATAGGTCTTACAGATGACTCTCTACGCTATACCTCAGTCTGTGTATAACAGCCTGAACAAAGCCTTGCAGATGACTTTACAGATTATACTATTATTGAGTAATCAAAATAAAGTAATCCAGAGTGCTAGAGATTTTCTTTATTAGTGATACTTGGTCTTTTGTACCTTTTTTTTTGATGGGTAATAAATAAATAATAATAACAATAAAGGTAGATCTTTTATTCAGAACCAAGTACCTATAGCAAAAATCTCATTTAAGGTACAAGCAAAATATAACAAGCAGGAATGCAAGCAATACTCATAGATGAAAACAAACATGAGATAGGAGTAGAAAGATTACCTTATCTTAGACCTTAGATCTACCTGTGCTGTCAGAGGCACCCAGGGCATCAACCAGACTTTGCTAATCTTTTCCTTGGGCAGCTGTGTATATGTCTTCCCAATTGGGTTGAAGAGAAGCATGGATACTGCACAGATCAGACTGGTATGTTTGTTGTGGAGTGTTTTGAGGTCTTCCCTCTCTTAGACTGCCATTTGAGTGCCAATGTAAAGTGGCTTTTGGGATCTGAGTGTCCTGCATTTGGACAATATGGCCCAAGTATCTCCACCTCTGAGCTCTAATAATGTAAGTCACCAGAGGCTGGTTGGCAAATTTGTGGGCTTTTTCATTTGGGATTTTGTTTGACCAAGAATATTTCAAATTCTTTGAAGACTATTGTTCTTGAATACAAAGATTCTCTTCTCCTGCTGTTGGTTCAAACTCAAGGTTTTGGCTGTGTAAAAGAGGACTGGGATGGGATTGCTGTTGAACAGGGGTAACTTAAGCCAGATCAAGTAATTTTATGACTTCCATATGCACTTAAGCCTATTGAAAGCAGCATTTACCTGATCTATTCTGGTCATTATTTCTTTGGATATTGATCCCATATTCTCTAGTATGCTTCCAATGTACCTGAATTCCACAACCTGTTCAATTTCTTCATTTCGAGATCTAATATGAAGTGGGGAATCAATAGTCGCCATTGTTTTTGTTTTGCTTGAATTTATTCTTAGGCCAAAATGGCTTGCTTTTTGCTGACCCTGTTTGAAGCAGCTCTTGCTGATGTTGCTTGCACAACTGTAGCATTGTAATATCATTTGCAAAGTCTAGGTCACCAACTTTCACTTTGGCACAAAGTTTTTGGCACAAAGTTTGACACTGTTGGTTGCAGAGTTGCAGAGAATGAAATCAATGATTATCACAAAAAGTAACAGCAACAGTACATGGCCTTGTTTGATGCTAGATATAATTTGAAAGTATTGGGTTTGGCCTTTGGGTATCTTGATGCAGCACTTGCTGTCCTTGTGAAGAGCTATGATAACTGCAATGATTATACTTGGGATCCCATAATAAAGAAGGGTCTTCCACATACTTGACCAATCTACAGAGTCAAAGGCCTTTTCAAAGTCTATAAAAATCATGTAAAGCTTTGAGCACCATTCCTCACTCTGCTCAGTGAGGACTCGCAAAGTAAATATAAGATCAGTGCAAGAACGGTTCGGGCGGAACCCGTATTGTTCATCCCTTAGGAGCTTTCTGAGCTCATTTTGGATCCTCTTCAAAATGACATGACACAGTAGTTTACTGGAGACCTATAGTAAGTTTTCCCATGTTGTAGTAAACAGGGTGGTCCAGAATATTATAAGTGCTGCAACTGAGACCTTTATCATCTCTGCTGATATACAGTCCTCTCCTGATGATTTACCATTCTTCAATTGCTTGGCAGCTACTTGAATCTCTACAACACTTGGTGGCTCCGCACTAATGTTTAGGGAGAAGAATGGCATTGCAGGAATTTCGGTTGGTGGCCTATTGAGGAGTCTTTGGAAGTTGGATGCCCATAACTCATTCACTGATGTTTGTTTGGTCATGAGTACACCAGATGGGTCCCAAACTGTGCTGTTGATGGTGTGCTTCTTTCCAACTATGTCACTTGTGATCTGATATAGGGCTCTAGAATCTCCTCTCTTGGCTGCTTCTTTGGCAAGTTTGGCTTTGATCTCAATCAGGGTTTGGTGGTTGTTCCTTGTGCTCTTTGTTAGGGCTTTGCAGTAGCTTGCATTTTTCAAGATTAAACTGCTTGGTGTTTGGCTTTGAAGAAGGTTTTTTTTATGAGTTTCCTCTCTCTTATGAGATCCCAGGTTTGGCTAGAGAGCCATTGGTCTTTAGGGCATTTCTTGTACCCCAATATTTGTGTTGCCACTGTATGGAAGAAGTTTTTTATGGCTTCTCACAGTTCTTCTTGATCTGGATTATCTTGCTTGGAAAGTGATTCAAATCTATTAGAAAGCTTGATCACAAAGTTTCTTTTTACTGTGCTACAAAGTAGTTTATCCAAGTCAAAAGTTGGGTTTGGATAGGGTACTTGTTTAACATTTTTCTTCAGTTTGACTTTAAATTTGGCAATCATCAGGTTATGATCTGACCCTACATCAGCTCCTCTATGTGAATGTATTTCCACACGGCTAGTGCAATATATGTGACTCACTAGGCAGTGGTTGATCTGATTTCTGATAACACTATCTAGAGAGGTCTAGGAATATTTGTGGATATCATGGTGTTGGAACAAACTCCCAACAATAGCTAGTTCATTTGAGAGCACAAAATCGATTAAAAGCTCGCCAATTTTGTTTAGATTCCCAAGGCCATGGCAACCCATAGACTGGGGGCAATATTTGTGGTCATCACCTATTTTTGCATTGAAATTAATGACAAAACAGGCTATGTCATGTCTAGTTATATCACTGGCAACTGACTGCAGGGTTCTGTAGAATTCTTCCTTTATATCATTACTTGCTTTGTTTGTGGGTGCATAACAGACCACTACAGACAGTTTTAAATGCTGGCTGGTAAACCTAGCAGTAAGAATTCTGGTTGAAACTGGCTGCCACTTAAAAAAGGATATACTGTTTTTTCTCGTCATCATAAGGGCATCTCCGTGTTCTCTCTTTGACTCTAGTCCATTGAGTATGATGCTGTGTTCACTTGGCAACTTTTTGAGGCCTGAACCAAGCCATCATACCTCAGACAGGGCAAGGATATCAGCATTGTACTGGCTCATTTCTTTCAAAACTTGTTGTTCCTTGGGCAGCTGGGACATTGTAAGTAGACAGACAAGACAGCTTTATTAAAAGCCACATTTATGCTTAATTCATAACAGATAAATTGTTGAACTCACTACATCTTCCCTCTTTTGAATACAAAATGCCCATACCACAAAACAACAATAAATATGCTTTCACTTAACCTGGGTATGGAAAGCAATTTTTGATTATTTCACTTTAGTATTGTGATACTATGGTCTAATTGATTCACAGGTCTAAATGCTTGGGTTTTCTTATTTGTCTCCCAGATCTGATGGTCAGACCTTGGTGAGTTTCAGCAACTGTGTTTTGTGTAAAATCTCTTGATTGTCAATGGGTCATCTGTAAATGAAATGTTGTGCAGTGGAAGGGATCTCAGCATGTGATTGCAAGCCTTCTTGGTTAGGGGCTGAGAGTTCTTTGTAAGGAGTTAGTTTTTGGGAATGGGGACTTTGATGCTGATCATATGAAGGGGTTTTGTATGAGGCTTAATATGAAATTTGAATTATATTGACTGTGTACTAATTCATCATCTTCGTGAACTGTATCAAACAGTTTGTGGTAACAAACTGTAAGTAAGCAGCAACCCAGCTGAATAGTAACCAAAACTGTTAAAAACAGTTTTGATACCAATAGATATATCAAAAGAGTTGGATTTTTATGCTGATTCCAAATATGTAAGTTTCCTTCAGTTTAGTCTTACCCATCAAAGGCTACAAGCCTGTGAAAATTTGCAAAAAAATTTCTTCTTTTCAAAATTTCGAAAATTTTTGAAGCTTCTAGTGTTCAAGCTTCTATCTGCTAAATAGTGGAATTTGGTATTTTTTGCCTTAAGAAAGATGCGTGTTTATTTTTTTTTCAGGGGTGATTGTATCTACCCATGGGTCCTAGAATATTGGGAGAGCGCTCATTTGAACAGAAATTCAAAGTTATAGTGGCCTTTTTCAGTGACCAATGAAATTGGAGGGCAACTAGGGCTCCTCCCATTGCCTTTATTCTCGAAATCGTCCAATCAAAATTTTGAGATAGCCATTTTGTTCATTATTGTTAAAAAGGCCAAAAAAATATACCTTGGAGGTTTCATGACCCCCCACATCCCATGGGGAAAGGTCTTTAAGTTAAAAATTTTGCCCATTCTTTACGTGTAGTATTTGCTATTGGTAAGTATGCATACATTTTTTGGGTTAGGGGGAGGGCAAATTTTCTACAGGTGGAATTTTTCACAGGGACAATTTTTGTGGAGGGGGGGAGTTCAAGGGGTGAAATTTTTCAGGGAAAATTTTACACTGGTAAGATTTGCCAGAATTTCTATACAAGATTCTTCTTACGTTTTGCTTTCTTTGATTCAATTTTATGCATGGAGATGTTAAGGGTAAGTGTCTGGGGCATATTTTCACCAGAATTGAATTGTCTAGAGCAGTGGTTCTCAAATTTATTTTGACACTGTACCCCTTTTTAACCAGAAAATATTTTAGGTACCCCTTCTCAGTTACTGTTACTAAGTAAACTATAGCTAAAATATTTATAAAATTGCCAGTTTCAGAGTTAAAGGTATTTTTTTATGTTGGCTGGCAGTGTATCCCCAAAATTTTTTTTTGTACCTCCAAAGAGTATGCGTACCGCAATTTGAGAACCACTGGTCCAGAGGAGGGATTTTCCCGTGGAAGTGTAGTCAGATTTTCGGGCATTATTTAAAAAACGATCAAAAATTAAATAAAAAAACAATTTTTTTCAACTGAAAGTAAGGAGCAACATTAAAACTTAAAACGAACAGAAATTATTATGTATACAAGGGGGTTTGCCCCTTGTCTTTACGCTAAATACCTTTCTCTTTACGCTAAATTTTTAGTTTCAAAGTTTTTTCTAGTACTTTCATAAGGGCTATTTATTCTAATTAAACCCTTCGTGATTCAAGGGTGATTCTTAAAGAATTGGAACAAACTCCGAACTTTAGCGTAAAGAGCAAGGTATTGACAAGGGGGCAAACCCCCTCATATACATAATAAAAACATACAAATGTAGAAGTTCTTTAAGTAAGTTAATTCGTGAGTTATGTATATTTGGTTACTAATAAAAACGTTTCTAAATAAAATTAAAAGTTCTAGGGCTCTTTTTAAGTAACCCAAAAAATTGACGGGCAACTAGGCCCCCTCCCCCATCCTTTTTTTTTCAAAATTGTCATTTAGAAATCCATTTAGCCAAAAAAAAGGATGTTGTTAGTAATCTGGATGTTGTTTGTATCTCAGCCAGACATAGCATGGCAAAAAAGTAGATTTTCTGCTGCTTTGGTTCCTAATCTTAATCATTTTTATGTTATACACTCGTCGGTTATCTTCATGTTTTTCAGTCTGCATAAAGATAGCACATGCTTCAAGCTTGGTATGGCATACAGCAGGAGGACTAATAGGTTGGTATAATTCCGTATTTAAGTCGTCGACTACTTTCTTTTGACGATCTTCATGTAAGGAGAGAATTGCACATACATCAAGCTTGGCATTCCATATAGCAGAAGGACTAATAGGTTGGTATAATTTCCTATTAAAATGGTCGAAGAAGTTTCAGCACAGTAGACTGCAGTTTGCCCAACTAAGACATCAGCATTATCCTTAGCATTTAGAACTTTACATCCTGAATTTGCATGCTTCTGAATATTTAAGTTGATGAAGAATTTTTTTATTTTTGGGATTTCTCAAAATTTCCCAAACATCATCCTGAGTCTAATGGGGGGGGGGGGGATTTTCCTTGAGGAAGTGTTTTGGAATATTTTAACGGGGGATTTTTGAGTGTTGACGAGGGATATCAAGATAACAGATTAAACGGGGAGCATTTGTCACTGGCTGTTACTAAATGAAATCCTTTTGACTGAATCTCGATTCTACTGTTAAAGAACCTCACTATGAATCATAGCCATAACATCTGGGGTCGTCGCGTTATTAGATTACTACTCATTACCAGTACAATATATTATAAGGATTCAGATTCCTTAGGGAGTGGTTGGAGGCATGAAGGACTAATTATTCTGAGAAATACTGACATGAAGAGACATAAATAAGAAATAATGTATTCATTTTCTACTCACATTTGTAGTACAAGGCTTGCTCAGAAATATCAAAATAAATGGCACTGTAATTTACTGGTGGCACTGTGGTGTGGAGCACGATTATAGGTACATCAAGTTAAATCTATTTATGAAGTGTACTTGGACTTAACTTAGCTGACACTAGGTTTATCCTACCCTGAAAGATAGGTTTCAACTCGGCTGTATCTAAACCGTGAGTTCAATGTTTTGCTTGAACATGGTCTGAAAGTAGATTCTCTAAAATCTAACTAAAAAATTCTCCGGGGACTGAAAGAGACTCACCAAAAACTTGCAAAAGACTGGCGAAAAACTGCAAATCCTAGCTACTATATTATCCAAATTTTGCCGAGGGTTAAATTAAGGTGTTACTAGAGATGTGTCACCCGTATTCCTATTGGACTAAGAAATACATAGTTCGATTAAAAACCACACGATTTGACTACCTCAACTTTCTTATACTTTAAAGCTACAAGATTTGCATCTTGGAATTTTTCCTGTCAAACAAAGTATTACTTTTTAAATTTATTGCTAACGACTTGTCACTTAGTTTCCAGATGGCTTATAATTTATCGTGATGGAAGTTTGTTGTGGGACAATACAACTTGATTACATTGGAATACCTAAACTTTGTTTCGGAACAATATAACTTGATTACATGAAAATATTTTGTATGTCTTGTGGCTATTTTTTGTCTAATAAATTCTTCTCTCTCTTAATAGTTTGGTGATTTAAGTTCTTAAAATTATACTACATTGTTGATTGCTTGTCACGTAACTTTTAGTCACACTGATATTTATTACAAATTCTTGTGACGCTTTGTGCTTCTGCTTCAAGATATATTTATTTATCGCTAGTACATTTGCGGTGGGAAAGATTATACAATGTTTTTTTAATCAAGATACATTTGTTTGCTACTTTTTAAATTGCACAACCAGGCCTAATTTGATGTCTGTGGGTTACATGATTTTAGGTTAATAGTTTAAGCGGTTCTATTTTACATGGGTTTAGGTTAATGATTTAAGTAGTTCTATTTTACATGGGTAACTTTAACTTGGAAGGAAAGGAGGCTTACAACGTAATATGAGGTTTTTGAATTTTGATCCCGTTACATATTACTCTTCCCATTGTTAACGATGTCCCCGTCGTTGTGCTCAATACTTCTCTTTCATTTTTTGAATTTTGATTACGTTTTGTTATTGTTAATTCTAAACTTAAATAATTTTTATATTAATTAATTCAATTCCATCAAGACGTAAATTTTAAACATTCCTGACTACCTTATGGTGTTTACATTTATGAAAACATTACTTTAAGTTCTATCACCTATTTCACTCTATTTGGCGAAAAGGCCAAAGAGTTTTTTGCTGAATATAAAATATTGATTATATAATTGAATAAGTAAATATTGTTTTCCTCCAACTAATGCTGAAAATACCTTCACCTGATATGCTAATTATTCTACATGATTTAATTCTCTTGTTTCTGACATTACAATTATTCTACTACCTGACATGATACTGAAATTGAAATTACACGTTCACCACTTCTAATTCTACATTATATTTCCACCTGACGCTTTACTGATACTATGAGCTACTGACTTCTAAGAGCAGTTTTTTACATCTAACTTGTAATAAAAAATATATATGAATTAAAACAACTTGCAGAAGAAACGTATTGACACATTATTTAAAGATGTTAACTTGATATCTGAGAGCAACACTGGAGTAATGTCACTTGCACTTGTTTCATCTATTTCTTGGAATTTTTCTTAATATTCACTAAAGTTAAATGGTAGATACATAAGAATTCACACTTAATTCATCGTCCTAAATATCTCTATTATACTCACATTCGCTTTCATTTGATTTTAGCTTCCGTTGAATTTATGTCTGAGTTGGCTAATTGTTTATGGTTTGTCTTCTAGGTTTTCCATTTTTGACACTTTATACTTGGTGTAAAGTTTCAAAATTTTTATAAGTTTGACTTCCTTCTTCTTCTTCTATTTCACAGCAGGCGTGCTTTTCAGTTGATACTATTTAGCCCTTTTCCTTTTGCTTCAATCTGTGGGCTACAGAGCTACTGGGTTGGTTGTCTCTTATTTATTAGATATTCTCAGATATCTTTCAGTAGATCTTTCGACTCAAGGAGTTCAAATATTAGATGATAGATAGCGATTTCTGTGCTCTGTCTGCAGGTATAGTTGGCTAGGCTCTTGGCTGATAGTGAGATTTTGTGGTGTTTGAAGCACTTTAACAGTTTACAATGCAAAGTATGCTGTGCAGACGTCAGCATATTACATTCAAATAGGCAGTGGTCAATTGTTTCATTATTCATATTACAATACCTGCAAAGAGGGGACAGGGGAACTGAACCACTCGAATTAGGAAACTGATACAAGAATGCAAGAAAGTTTAGTCCATTTGTTCCAGAACGAATTCTATAATAAATTTTAGAAAAATACTTATTGGGAAAGGTGGAAAGAGTAGGATTTTTCTTATTAAACATAATATCTGATAGTCTCCATCGGTAAATATCTCTAATGGGGATTGGTCTTCCACTTGGCTGGTCAATATTTGTAGCATTTTTTGCTATTTCATCAATCTGATGATTACCACTTATACCAGAGTGGCTAGGAATATACTGAAGATAAGTTCTTATGCCACTTGAAGCAAGATTATCTATAATACTAAGACAATGATAAGTGTCAATATCCAGCTTATACTGAGGAGCTGAAGTCAGCAACTCAAGGCTTGATAAAGAGTCAGAATAAACTGTTATATTATTTGAATTAGCAATCAAGGGTTTATTTTCCGTAAGGTGTTCTAATTCCGTGACTATGGCATTTAACTCTGGAGACATTATAGATACATTATTATACAATCTCTCACCCATTGCAATTTTCAGGTGAGGAAGGAAGGCACCACTTGCTACCTTACCATTCATTTTAGGCCCCTCAATCAAGATTTAGAATTATTGATTATGATTAATTGCGTCTAGTTCAGCTAAGTTTTTCTCGACAAAAGTGAGGAGGGTTAGATCTTTAGTCCACTTTTAGAAATAAGTACTTGTTATGGGGATTCACCAATTCCATGGAGTGGATTGGGGGAAAGTAGGTGCAATAGACTTTGCGGGTACAGGGACTTTCTTCTGAATATTGGCACACTCATCTGCAATGCGTCTATACATGAATGGATTTCTTAACCAATTATGTAGGGTGTGTGAGCTATTTGATTCAATTTTTGTATGATGTTTTATCAAGAAAAAGCTACGTCTCTCCCTTATTGTTGTTAATCCACTCTCCACAAGCAGAAACTTGGTGCTTGTGGGTTTCCTAATACCAAATATGAGACGTATTATATCCTTTTGTATTGTTTCAATTTTTTGCGTCTGGGTCTTTGCACATGCACCATATACGATGAGCCCATAGTCAATATGGGGTCTTTTATGTGATTTATAAAACTGGAGTAAGGTTTTCTCCTTACAGCCCCAGGGTGTTGAAAGAAGTCTTTTTAGTATAATTGTTTTTCTATAGCATTTTTTTATTGTGTTTGAAATGTGGAGGTGGAAATTAAGTTTTTGGTCAAGCATGAGACCTAGGTACTTAATATGATTATCTTCTGGAATAGTTGTTCCATTTAGAGTTAGTCTTGCATTAACATGATTTCGCTTTCGGTGAAATTGGATTATTTTTGACTTGTTAGGTGTAATGGGTAAATCTGAATGTTGAGAGAATTTTTCAAATTGGAAAATTGACTTTTGCACCTTTGACCGTGCAATCTCAAAGGTATTGCGAGATGACCATAGCACCAGATCATTAGCATATTGTAGATTCACGTGGAGGACGTTCATGCCCCAGACATCTAGGGCAAAGAGGAGGCAGCTCAGGACTGCTCCCTGAGGAAGGGTTTTGGTTATTTTCTTTCGGTGTGAAGAGGCTAAACCTACACAAACAATGAAACTTCGCAATTCTATGAAAGATTTTATAAAAGATACTAGCTTGGGGGGTAGTCCAAGGTTTGCAAGTTTAATTAAAAGGATTTGGTGGTTCACATTGTTAAATTCCCCTTCAAAATCTGGGAAAGCTGCAACTAGGACATTATTTTTTGAGAATGATTCATTTATTGCATTTTTTAACAATATGAAAGCATCTGTTGAGGAATGGTGTTTCCTGAATCCAGTTTGAGTGTGAGGGATCATATTATTTTTTTCAACAAACCAGAGGAGTTGGTAATAGATCATTTTCTCCATTATTTTCCCCATCACAGGAGTAATCATTATGGGCCTATAAGACTCAGGGTTATTTTTGGGTTTATTTTTCTTTAGGATTGGTAGGAGGGACGAACATTTTCAGATATCGGGGAATATAGATGAAGCCCAAGCGTGATTATAACAATTTAGCAGTTCTTGTTTGTATGAAGGGGTGAGATTCTTTATCCATGTAGGATGTATATTGTCATAGCTGCCGCTAGTCTTGGTCCTAATATGATGTATTGCATTATTCATTTCCTGGATTGAAAATGGATTAGTTATGTACTTTGATCCTGGGCGAGGTTGGTAACTTGGGATCATAGGAATTGGGGGCATTTTGTTACAATTATTTGATGTTAGCTTATTAACAAAGAGTGTCAAATAGCTTAGCTTTTTCATTATCATTGTCATCATGAGTATTATTATGTATAAGCTCATACAGGAGTGGATTGGGGGAAGTCTTTTTCTCACAGATGTGGCTTATGACTTTATGTATAATTGGCTCATGTGTTTCTCTGGAGATTATTTGCAAAATTATTCCAGTAGTCATATTTAGCATTTAATATGGTCCTTTTTAGATTAGATTCTGCTTTAATTTTTTTTAAATATGTAGTAGGTGATGTTTTTTTTATTAAGAATGTTCTCCTAGCTGCCTTTTTTGTTTTCTATTTATTTTGCCACTCATTTGTCCACCATGCTTTGAGAATATGTTTAGGGAAGGTTTTCCTGGATGTGTTCATGGGGATAGCATGATTAGCTGTATTTATTAGTAAAGATGCCAAAACTTCATCTTGTGTGTCAACTGTTGCGTTTGAAATGCATAAATTTTGGGTGAAACTTGTCATTTCATCATTTAGCTTATTTTGGACTTCCTGTATAAAATTGTTCGTACATGATATGGTTTTTCATATCATATTCGATGGCTTGGTAGTTTATTATAAAATATAACACTTTTTTATTCAGGTGGATTGGAACTTAATTTAATAGTCTACTTCTACATCCTGTCATTGATATGTTTACAAGGTAGATAATGGTTGAGAAATTAATCACTGGGAATAGCTATGTTATTAGCTGAGCTGGGTATCTTCTCTGGGCACTTTATCCTCGGAAAAATTTTATACATGTACAGTTTATGTTTCCTGTAAAATTTTTCATATTTGGCTCATTCTTTTTTTGAACGATGGGCTTTTTTGCGACATCTAATGGTAGTTACAGTTCGGTCAAAACTTGATTTTTAAGGGTCTTGTTTCGACATATTGTCTCTAATCCGTGGTTTAAGATACACAATTCTGTAGGGATTAATCACTGGGTTGGGTTGGGTTTCTTCTCTGGTTTCTTTATTCTTGGGAAAATTTAATACATGTACAGTCTGTGTTTCTGTAAAATTGTTCATATTTAGGTCTTCTTTTTTATGGACAATGGGCTGTTTGCGACATCTAGTAATAATTACAGTTGGGTGAAAACTTGTTTTAGAGTCTTTTTTCAACATATTGTCTTTGATCCATAGTTTAAGATACGTAATTGTTTAGGGATTAACCTCTAGGGTTATTCTTGATCCTTTGGATTTAATGTTTGGGACCTTGCCGTCTAAAGATAGTTACTTGACGGATTTTATGCAGTTTTACGACGTGCATAGGTCGGGGTGGTTTTCTAGATAATTGTCATTAGATAGATATGGGTATTCTGTTTGACGATATTGTTCATGGTAGTGTTACCTGGTACTAGGTTCTGGTAACCGCGTTTATCATCATAATATCGTCTTCAGGGATTTTTCCTTGTGAGTACTTATCAGTGGTTGATGAATGATGAAAGTAGATGCTACTAGATTGTATCTGTGTTGAGTTGCTGGCACACCATGATTGGTGTGCTTATTATACTGCGACTATTATTTGATGCAATAGTTGTAAGTAGTAATTACATTAACGGTGTCAAATCAATTAGAGCAATGTTAAATTTAAAAGAAAAAATTCATATGCGTTTTGGTATTTTGCAATAATACTGGACTACTGTGAGACAGACTCAGTACCCACTGAAAAAATGATTGAGTAGAAGGAAAATTAATACAATATGAAAATTTTGACGACAACATTAATGTAATTTGAGGTTTTTTAATTTTGATCCCGTTACACTGAGCATTTAGAACTTTACATCCTGGATTCATCAGCCTCTCAGTAAATAGGTCGATGAAGCGTTGTTTATTTTTGAGATTTCTCAAAAATTCGTCCTTACTTTTGTCAATCGTCATGTAAGGAGAGAATTCAGTCGTTGGACACGACAAACCTGTGGTTCTCTTCAGCTGCGTACAATTTTTCGTCGCTGGTGTAGCAGTTTGAGTCAAAGCTACCACTCCCGTTCCGAAATGCCTTATGGCATAATCTACGTAATGTTCTGCAACTTCAGACTGTGTGGATCTGGCAGTCCACAGGATTTTGTTGACTAGCAAACCAACGTCGAACACTCTGGGAGGTTGGCAACGTCATTGGACCATCGAGCCCCTTAATTTTCATCAATACATTTGTGAGACAGGCTTTCTCGGCTGTCTTCATTACCTCGAACGAACTAAAGAGTGATGGTGCAAAACTACAGAGCTCGAATAACAGAACCTCGCTAAAGTCTGAACCACTGGTGCTAGCCACTTCGGCTTGACATTTGATGATGAGAGCTAGGTCGATCATTTATCTCTCGCTATCTATCACCGCGGTTGACGTCTCAGTTAAAGTTGACGTCATAGTTAAAGCTTTCTCCTGAAAACATTTTTCAATGGCTTTTGCTTTCATGTGCTTCACAATCCTCCCACAGATTTAGCATCGTCTGTGTTTACATATGATGAAGCGTAGACAACAGTAGCCACGTTCAGCAGCTGTGAATTCTCCCTGAGGGGTTTTAGGGGCTCAATGTATCGAACTATCTATTCGATATCCGCTAGATCTTTAGCTCTCGTCGAAGATATTGCGTTTGTGTCATTTTCGATAATCAACTCCGCGAGGCCAGTCAGGTTCTGTATGTGCTCGTTAACGAGAACCAAAGTAGGCATAGCAGATGCCCAAATTGTACGCTGCAATTCAGTCATGCCTCTACCTCTCCTCAGACCGCCTGTCGTTTTCATACATATCATAAACGTCTGTTCTATCACCAAAAGAGGAGAAAATGCCGCCCAGTAGTTGTCAGTTCTCAGGATGAACAGGTATTCCTGTAACGTTCTGCACTGCTCTGAGTTGTCTTTGGCCGGAGTAGTAAGTAGACTTCGTGTAAAGAGTGTGGCCGAAAGCAGCAAATTAATGGAGCATTTCTTACCACGACTGTAGATAAAGCTCAAGGTTGCCACTTCGTTCAGCTCTCATTATCTTTCTCTGGATTTCAAGTAGGTTCAGATACTGAAACGAAAGACGGACAGTTCTGGACTCGGATAATCGATCTTTTTTAATATGAACTATTTCGTAGATATGCTCTACTATTTCAGATAAGATCTACAGGATAAGCACATAATATTTCATAGTACTATGGTAGATGGCCCCACCGATTAGATAACCTAAAGAATAGCACTGTGGAAGGGAAACAACGAACCGGAGGGGTAAGGGGATTTTGGAATACTGGTTTTTAATTTAAACTGTTCGAGACTCATATTCTAAGGTGCCATTCCTAGCTTAATAGGAAAGGATGAATCGACCAATAATGGGTAAAATAACTACTTCATGTAGGTCAGCTTTCACAACTGTTTTTGGTAAGATGAGATATTTAGCTGTATAAAATCAAGTCCTTCATTTTTGAATTCACCATCATTGATTTCATAGGAAACGGCCAAACAATCCAACAACCTCTTAATTTCAAGTATTAACCTCTCTTCCCGTCCTTTTAGGGTGAAAATGGGGAATTAGGTGAAATTAGGCGAAAGGATGAATCGACCAAAAATGGTTAAAATAACTAGTTCATGTAGATTAGCTTTCACAACCGTTTTACTTAAGATGAGGTATTTAGCTGTATAAAATCAAGTTTCTACCTTCATTTTTGAATTCACCATCATTGACTTCAAAGGAAACGACCAAACAATCCAACAACCTCTTAATTATAAGCATTAACTTATAATTGAAAGTAAAGAGTAAGATTGATCTCCAAAATGAGGAGAATTTATTCCGAATAGGAGGGTGACTTTCCCTTCCTCATCCAGACCTCCACCTCATGGTTGCAGAAACTTAGGAGGGTACTCATTAGATCAGAAATTTAAAGTTAAGTTCTTTTTTATAAGTCGAAAGTGAACGGAGACCTAAAAACCGCTGGGGGGGGGGGAGAGAATATTTTCCAGGGGATGGTTTCTGAGAGGGAATGTTTCAGTGGGGGAAGTTTCTGCGGTGTGTATGTGTTATTTTCCATGGTGGGTTATTTTCCGGGGGGAGGGGTAAACACCGGCCACCGTTAAATACCTAACCTAATCACCTCTATATATTACATAATTAATAAAAATATACCTACATTTTAGTTTTTTTCAATGAGACTAAGCTAATTATAACCTACTGCGGACAGACAAGCCGGTTTTTCTCAGATCATACAGATCAAATTCTTGAGCGGGGTTGGGATATTTAATGAGAAGCATACAACCGTCCTGCCTAAGTAAAGAGCGATTTAGGCACAATGTGTTTATTATTATTATTTTATTATATACCAGGGTACTTTGTATAGAAGAAGTTGCAGGAGCTTCGAAAAGGACTCATCGGATTGGAAATTGAAAGGGCTAGTGCCCTTTTTAATATTCAAAAGTGATTGAAGGGTAACCAGCCCCCCCCCCCACATGCCCATCACTTTCCCAAATACATCCAATCAAAATTTTGAGATAGCCATTTTTATCAGCGTAGTTGAAAGGTCGAGAAATTATGTATTTGAGGATGACAGCCCCCGCAGCCCTCGGAGCAAGAATGGTAAGTTATGCCCTGAGGGCATATAAGGTTTTTATAGAAAGGGTGGTCGTATAACCTTCGGATAGGTTTTCTTGGATTGGTAATCCGAAGCTCTAGTGCCCTTTTTAAGCGTCAGAGTGATCGGTGGGCAACTACCTCCCCCTCCCCTCACGGCGTATTTCCACAAATGTATCCGTGAATATTTTGAGATAGCCATTTGTTTACAATTGGTCAAAGAGCATATAATAAAATCTTCAGGGTAGACCCAATCCCCCGGAGTCCTGGGGCAAGGGTTAGTGTTGGGCGGATATTGAATTAAACGATATATTGATACTCTTACTTTCGATATTTGATAATCGATATATTGTTTTTGATATTTCTAATCAGTTTTTTTTTCGCTCAAATTAACTTTAGGTTTTGGCAAAATTCGATGACAAAGTTTGTAATTAATGAGTATTTTGCACGATTTTCTTCCAAATTTTGAATAAAATACGAAAAACTTCTATTACATAAACGAATATTACAAAAACCATGATTTAGAATTATTAGAGCTCAGGGTAAAGAGAAATAAACCACTGGCTATTTTTGGCTATTCAAATCAGCAACATATCAATGTTTTCTCATGAGAATGGGTTCAGCCTTTCAGTGGTTAAATTAAAAAAAAAAATTCAACTGAAAGTAAGGAATAGTTCCGTATATAAGGGGGATATCCCATCCTTAATACCTTGTTCTTACGCCAAAGTTTGTTTTTGTATTTTAACAATGTCCTTACTCTAATTTGATTGCTCATGCAGGGGCGGACAGTAGATTGCTATCTTCCGTTTCTATAGAGGCCCCAGGAAGCACTGAACCGTGTCAAGGCCAGGGCTAACGAACTCCATGAAGGCTAGGCAGCATTGAGAAATCAGTGACCTCTACCAAAGGCCAGGCAGTCGTCAATGTCATTGCCTTGACTAATGCAATGGATGTGACCTTTACCTGAGGATCGGTGCGGTCGATTTTTTATCCATGAGTTTGAATATAAATAACCTGATAGGAAGTTAATATGACTGTTCCACAAAGATATTTGACTAATTTACATTGATTTAAGTTAGAAAAAAAATGTTTGAACAGCGATTGAATTGCAAACAGTTATGTCTAGCAAGAGACGTTACGATATAGATTCTGATGTACCATTGGAACAGGGTAGTGATCTATGTTTTTCGTCATATGCTTAGTGGAAGGGGTTGATTTATCGAAACTCATTTATAATCCCTTTAGTTACCAAATTGCAGGTAACTGTATGTCATATATCAGCTTTAATTAAAAAAAAACCCTCCCTAGTAGTTATTCTTGAACCTTTTAATTCAATTCATGAATTTTTTTTTGAACCTGGACTTTCAGGGGACAGTAAAGAGCAATATCAAAACTAAAAAGTGCATAAACATTGCCTTTGAATGGTTTGTGAGCTTAGCCCTTGAGGCGAGTCTTACTTATTTTTGATACATTTTAATTTTTTTTATTTGTGGGGGGGGGGGGGGGGAATGGGATTTTATTTGGAATAAGTCGATGCTAATAAATTGTTCTTAGAAATATATATTGACAAAAACCCTCGCATATCACCGTATGAATTAACAATTAAATTAAATCAGTAGTAAGCTATAACTGAGTCCGACCGTTCCCATTGAATTCATGAATTTGTCTGATATAGGAAGTGAATGGGAGGCTTGAGATTTCCTACGATAAAAGATTGACCTTAAAAGTCAAAGTTAACCCTAAAAAGTCAAAGAATCTCCATGAAAATTACTTTTCAGATTCAGCATGTCGGAGTACCCTATGGTTTTAATGTTTGAATGTGAGATAACTATTCACCTAACCTAGTGTAATCTAATCCTAAAAGTAAAAGAATTTTTATGAAAATTATGTCTTCGGGTTCAGCGTGTCTGAGAACCCTACGTGGCTTCTAACCATTGATGATTTTAATGTTTCAATGTAAGATGACTATTCACCTAACCTATTGTAATCTGATCCTAAAATGCAAAGAATCTATGAAAATTATGTCTTTGGGTTCAGCGTGTCACAGAACCCTACGTTGCATGTAATCTTTGCTGTTAAATAGAAAAGGAGTGTCCCCCCGCCCCAC
The DNA here is from genome assembly GCF_049724085.1 of Artemia sp. Qi Xiang Cuo. NCBI lineage: Eukaryota > Metazoa > Arthropoda > Branchiopoda > Anostraca > Artemiidae > Artemia > Artemia sp. Qi Xiang Cuo. Next base: position 5,246,185 of record NC_142801.1, read on the forward strand.
TCATTTGAAAATCAGGAGTTCTGGTGCACTTTTTAAGAGTCAAAAATAATTGAAGGGCAATCGTGATGTTTTTTTTAACTTTTGACACGTTGTTTTTTTTGCATGGAGACGTTTTTTCCCTATAATTTCTACTTCAATGTTTAAGAACAAAAAAAATAGTTTGCAATTTCTCCTTCATCAGTAAAAACATGTTATTATTGTTGAAACGAAACCCTAGACGCATGTCGTATAAGTCATAAAAATTAAAGAAAAGTATGTTAAAACATGTTTATTGCTTAAAAATTTATTCAACATAGAAAAAATTTGGAAAAATAAACATATTTATATGTTAAAAACAATATCTAAATGTCACTATTCCGCATACATAAATTAGGATCCCATATTATCTCTTTAGCTTTGGTACGGTTTTGATTGTATCGAATACACTTAGCGGTCTTAAGTATTTTATATCAGGTACCCATCATGTGAAGTAGCTCACTTAATCTCCTGCTGATGATATTGACCTTTAAATTTGAAGTGGAATGTCTGGCTCACACTTTTCAAATAGAATCTTGTCCGTAGGTGAATTACCTTTTACGTATAATACTTTAACCTCAAAAAAGTTACATATTTCTTTCACCTCTTTCTGAACGACCTTGAGTTCAAAGCTGTTTTTATTATATGGCTTAATCACTTATCTATAAAACCCATTTTGTTCATTTGATATAATGTAGGTTTCCATAATCATCCATCGGGTTCATACATATTTTATTTTATGTCCAATTGGTAGGTGTCAATTTTTTTACGATTTTCATCTAGCAACATGAAGGCAGCTTCGACAATCATGCCACAAGATGCATGTTTTAGTCCGATCAGTTCTGTATTAAATACACCAATCATATTCCATTTTTTTTTTACTTGATTCTAAAGATTGTGAATTCAAAGATGCTCATGAACTAATGGTATTACAGCGATATGTTCGCTATTTGAACTTCCTGGGGCATGATGGTAGATGGAACTGTAGTATTCCCGGGGGGGAAAGTCTAGTTGAATGGATCATCATCCATTCATCACCCTGACTTCGCTATTCCGATGGGTCTGCCCCCTGCCCAAGTCCATGGTCTTTTCGTTGGGTCAGTTTAGAATAATAAAATATAACATGATTGAATTACTTTGATTTTTTTTTTTCTTAGACTTTAATTCAAAAATTTAAAGGTAAAAAAAATTTACTTCAAGACATTTTTACAATTGTATATCATTTTCAGACGCAAAAAGATCGAAAAAACAGTTAAAAACATAAAAATTCTTTGTGGCGTTTTTTTAAACTTAAAAGGGCTTTTTTCCTTTGAGACGCTGTTTTTAGCTTGGAGATGTTTTTGTTTTCTTTGCGACTTTTTTTATTCGGGACCTTTTTTTTTACTTTTAGAAGATTTTTGTCTTTGAGAAATTTTTTTCCTTCGAGACGTTGCTGTTTTTCTTAGAGATGTTTTTGTTTTCTTTGCAACGTTGTTTTATTTGCTTTGTAACGTTTTTTTTGTGACATTTTTCTTTTAGCTTAGACTTTTTTTTCTTTGCGAATCATTTTGAGACATGAAAAAAACCTTAGTTAAAAAAAAATTCTTTGTGGCGTTTTTTCTTCGAGAAATTGTTTTTAGCTTGGAGACGTTTTTGTTTTCTTTGTGACAATGTTATTTTTATTCGTGATGTTTTTTTATTTTTATTTTAAGAAGTGAAAAAAATTTGAAAAAAATAGTTCAAAAAAATTCTTTGTAACGTTTTTTCTTTGAGAAGTTGTTTTTAGCTTGGAGACGTTTTTATTTTCTTTTCTACGTTGTTCTTTTTATTTGCGACGTTTTTTTTTCTTTTAGAAGTTTTTTGTCTTCGAAACGTTTTTTTCCTTCGAGACGTTGCTGTTTTGCCTGGAGACGTTTTGATTTCTTTGCCGTGTTTTTTTTTGCTTTGTGACGGTTTATTTATTTGTGACATTTTGTTTTTGGCTTCGACGTTTTTTTTCTTCGCGAATCATTTTAAGACGTGAAAAAGTTTGAAGAAACTTCAGTTAAAAAAAATTATAAGAATTAAAAATAAGTAAGATTCGCCTTAAGGGCTAAGCTCGCAAACCATTCAAAGGCACTGTTTACGTACTTTTTAGTTTTGATATTGCTCTTTACCGTCCTTAACCTGGACCCTGAAGGTCCAGGTTAAGCTTTCAAAATTAAAGATGATATGTCATATACAGTTATCTGCAATTTGGTAACTATAGGGATTATAAATGTGTTTCAATGAATCAGCCCCTTCCACTAAGTATATGACAAAAAACTTAGATCACAAACTTGTTCCAATGGTACATCAGAATCCATATCGTAACGTCTCTTACTAGACATAACTGTTTACTATTCAATCACAGTTCAAACGTTTTTTTCTAACTTAAATCAATTTAAGTTAGTCAAATGTCTTGTGGAACTGTGATATTAACATCCTATCAAGTTATTTATATCCAAACTCATCGCAATGACGTTGACGAGCGCCTGGTCTTTGGTATTACAAAAACGTAACAAAATGAATATAACCACTGATTTCTCAATGCTGCCTGGCCTTCATGGAGTCCGTTGGCCCTGGCCTCTATAGAGTTCGTTGGCCCTGGCCTGGACACGGTTCAGCGCTTCCTAAGGCCTCTATTGAAATGGAACATAGCACTCTACTGCGGATCTAGAGCAAAATTTTGGGGGAGGCCCAATGGGACAAGGGCATCAATAAGCAAAATCTCGCGGGGGGGGGGGTGTGATAAAGGTGCCAATAAATGACCAAACTGATAAATCTATTGTAAAAAAAAGTAAGAAAAGGAAAAGAAGTTTATCCCTAAAATCCCTCCCAAAAAACTTCGTTCGTACAATTCAGCCTTGAAAATTTTGTTTAAGCCTACGTTTGTTTGAAAAAAGTTTTCTTGTTTTTCTTTTTATTTGCAATTGTTTTTCAGATCATCCTGGAAATCCTCCCTCCGTGAAAAATTTTTTCTGAAAATTCTCCCTCCCAATGTCTGAATGGAAAGTTTCTCCCACGCGAAATTCCCCCACGGAGAATCTCTCCCACAGAAAATCTCCCAGCAATCTCAACTCCTTTGAAAATTTTCCCTGGGCAATTTTCCTGGAATATCTCCATGTGTAAAATTAAACTGGCAAAGAGAAAGTAATTTAAACCCCTCGAAATGTTTGTCCGACTCTTAAAAAACCTAACAAAATGAATATAACCACTCTCACTAAACGTAGTTGTGAGAACGGGCTATAAAATCCTATGGATACAGCTAGCCTATGTATGCTGTGTATCATTATTAATGAGTCAGTATATTGAATAGATTATTCTTCTTCTCTGCCATTTGCAAAACAATTTTCTATGTTAGATTTTCTGCTGGATGTTCACCGGTAGATAACAAAAAAAGCCAAAATAATAACTTTTTTGATATCGATATTTACGTTTCGATATTGATATTTGATGCGATACATCAATATCGATATCCAATATCGCCCAACACTAGCAAGGGTTGTAAGTTATGCCCCAAGCCATACAAGGTTTTTATGGAACGGCTGGTTGCATAAACTTCGAATCGGAGGGGGCTTTGTTGATTGGAATTCAGAAGTTCTATTCACCTTTTTAAGAGTCAAAAGTAAATAGAGGGCAACCCCCCCCCCCCCCCCAAGCCAACTATTCCCCGAAATACATCCGATCAAAGACAGCTATTTTGTTCAGAATTGTTGAAAGATCCAATAATTAGGTCTTTGAGCATGTCAAACTCGCCACAGTCCTCAGGAAAATTCGTTCATTGTTTACGTATAGTATATCAAACAGTTCGTGGTAACGAACTTACAGTAAGGTTACGAGCCTGAGAAAATTTGCCTAATTTTCTAAACAAGTTGGAAAGATCCCCTAGAAGTCAGAGAATCTTAGTGAAAATCACACCATCAGATTCAGCGTATCAGAGAACCCTATTGTAGAGGCTTCAAGCTTCAATCTGCAAAAATGTGGAATTTTGTAATTTTAACAAGAAGAAAAATCACGGATTCGTGTTTTTTTTTTCAGGGGAGATTGTATTGACCCAGTAGTCCTGGAATATCGCGAGAGGGCTCATTCGAATGGAAATAAAAGTTATAATGCAATTTTTAAGTTACCAAAAAGATTGGAGGGCAACTAGGCCCACTCCCCTTAAAATTTTGAGATAGCTTTTTTGTTCATCATAGTTGAAAAGCCCAATAACTGTGCCTTTGAATATAAGATGACCCCCCCCCCGCCCCTGAGAAAAGGTCTAAGTTTTAAAAATTACCCATTTTTTACGAATAGGATTTGTTATCGGGAAGCATGCATACATTTTAGGGTGGGAAGACGAATTTTCTGCTGTTTTTTTTTCACAGGGGATGTTTCCAGGGGTGGACTTGTCTGGGCAAATCATTTACTGGGGGAATTTGGCTGTATTCCTTTACAAAATGCTTTTTATATTTCGCGCTTTCTCTTTTCCGTCTCAATTTTACCTGTGGAGCTCTTAAGGATAATTGTCCCGGGTAAATTGTCACCGGGATTGAATTGTCTAGAGGATATATGCTTGGAAAGGGTATTTCTCCCTGGAGGTGGAGCCAGATTTCCTGGATTTATTTTAAAAAACAATCAGAAATTGAATAAAAAACGAGTTTTTTCAACTGAAAGGGAGGAGCAACATTAAAGCTTAAAAGGATCAGAATATTACATATATTAAGGGGGTTGCCTTCTTTTCAGCATCTCACTTTTCATGCTAAAGTTTGGATTTTGTCCCAATTCTGTAAGAACGAATACTGAAACACAAGGATCGTTTAATTGGAACAATAAGAAGTTTTTTTCAGAGTTACTAAAATACTTTAGCGTAACGAGCGAGGTGTTGAGGAGGAGGAGGCAACCCCTTCATATACGTAATAATTTCTGTTTGTTTAAGTTTTAATGTTGCTCCTTACTTTCAGTTGAAAAAACTTGTTTTTTCTTAATTAGTATTATTGAGAAAGGTATGTATTTTAAACTTTTCTTTCCAAAAAGACGAAGGGCACTCAGGTTACCATTTTAAAGAATGTTGAGTAGAGTGTTGAACTAAATCAAAACACGTTATGTGTATACGGATTGTCAAAAGGGTGTAACACAGGAATGACTGAATATGTTAATTTCAACAGTTGTGGGGCCATAAGGCTTTCTATGACACACATACGGAAAATAACACAGGGAAATTAGCATAGGGAAAATAGCATTGGATCTTAAACGGAGCCCTCTGACGTCACACCCTCGTACGTGTCCCCAGCTGGCCAGATTCCTATTTTTGGCAAGAGTTCAATGTCCTTTTCGGTTAGGTCAGGTGTTTTTCTATGGCACACCCTTTTGTTTTTCTATGACAAGCCCTCTGACGTCACGCGACACACCCTCGCACCTGCACAATGCGGTCAGTTGTTACTAGCCCCTCGCACCTGTTTCCGGCTGGCAAGATTCCCATCCTTGGTAAGAGTTCAATGTCCTCCCGTTCTTGGCAAGAGTTCAGTGCCCTTTTCGGTTAGGTCAGAATAATAGGTGAATTTCTCTGACAAGCCCTCTGATTTCATGTGACACACCCCTTTGTTTTTCTATGACAGCCCTGGCAAGATTCCAAGCGCATACCCTATTTCTAGGTGAAATTCCCAGGTGTTTCAATTACAAGATATTATTAATAATTTAATATCTCAAGATATTTAATGCGTGTCTTACTCGTGCTAAAGACTACATCTTAAAAACACAGACATTGTAAATAAAAGGTTTTATTATTTCAAAGAAATTGATAAGCAACAATACATAGAAAAAGACAGCTAAAAAAACACGACAAAAAATAAAAGGTAAAAAAGCCATATCATAATATATGCAAAAAGAACAGTGTATTATAGAAAATCAGGGCTCTTAGCATGTAACCCCGAAGGGTAGGGGAGGGGGAGTGATAGCAGACATGGATTTAAAGTGTTTTAAGAGCTTTTAAGGAAAATACCTCTTTTTCATTGAAATAAATTTATGAATATTTAACAATATCCTAAAAATAGGTTCCATCCTCCTAGTAGCATTAATTTTCAGAGAGAGCCTTGATAATAGACATAATTTTTAGGCATTATGGTGGCATATAAAAGAATAAAATATAAACAATAACATGCGTAATTTAAGGAAAGGCGTGGGGAGAGGGCTCCAGGGGAGGAGAGGGCGTCTTTGAGAGAAGGGAGACCCGTTTTTTTTCCTCACCAGCTCAGCACTGCCTTTTTATTTACATTTTTTTTGTTACAAAAAGCGATAATTTTCACATGTTACATTTTTAAATATTTCCTTATTTATTGCTAGCACGCCTCCTTCCACTAGGGCGTCGTCCTGCTCGCTGGCCGCCTCCGAGGAAGTGTCCGCCCCTCCGAGTGCTTTGTCTCAGCCTTGACGCAACCCCAGGGAGACATTTTTCAGCAAAAATATCAAAACACGCAAAGGAGTGAAATTCTTGTTCCCACCTATCCCGCGCACTACGGGGGAATTTGGTCAGTGTTTACTCATTCCGGGGACGGAAATCGGTCTTCGGCTTGGGGATAAAGGAGGGTAAGAACGGTCGTGCTCGAGATAACTTTAAAAATAGTAATAATAGGGAAACTATCATAGGATTTCTAGGATATGCCCGCCTCTGACGTCAAATCATCCCTATTTTTAGCTATCAAGATTCCCACCCCTGGATTCCCACCCGGGATTCCAAGCGTTCTATATTATTTCTTCTATAATGACAGCATTCCCAACCATTATTTTGGTACATTGTTTTTCAGGAAGATCTCCTGGATTACTTTTTCAAGGACCCCTTTTATAACCCCAAGAATTATATACTAACTGGGCCTGTTGTAAGGGATGTTGAACTAGCCAAAAAGAAATATATGCATCCTAATGCTACTACTACTGCTACTGCCACTAAAGCTAAGGCTACCACTATTAATTCTTCTTCTAGTACTACTGCTGCTATTAATTCTAAGGGTATTAAGACAAAAAATTTGAAATGTATTGATACTCTATGGAACTAAATCAAAGCACTATGCCCATACAGTTCGTCAAGAAGACGTATAAAAATCCTTTAAGAATGGTTGTTGATATTAAGTTCAAAATTTCATTGTATGTTAAAGAAACCAAAGGTTCCATGTGTATACTGCGTTATTGCTACTACAACTATTGATGCTACGCAAGCTAAGAGTATTAAGGTGAATCTTTTAAGAAACATAAGGCATATGTTGAATTAAATCAAAACTAACTATGCTTGTGGATTTTCAAAAAGGTGATAAAGCAATATCATAGGCAGCGCGCTAGCGCTGACTAAGTAAAGAACGATGTGGGCACGATGTGTTTTTTTTTCTTCAGTAGGGCACTTTGTATCGAAAGAGTTGTCGTAGAAACTTCGAAAAGGGCTGAGTCGATTGGAAATTGGAGTGGCTAGTGCCCTTTTTAATATTCGATAGTGGTTGGAGGGCAACTAGCCCCCCCCACGCCCATCATTCCCCCAAACACATCCAATCAAAATGTAGTGATAGCCATTTTGTTCAGCGTAGCTGATTTCCCGATAGAAAATGTGTTTTTTGAGGAGGACACTCCCCCACAACCCTAGGGGCAAGGGTTTTAAGTTATGCCCTGAGGGCATATAAGAACGATGTTGGCACAATGTACTGTGTATTATTTTTTTCCTTTAGAGCAGGGCACTTCATATGGAAGGGGTCATCGTAAAAACTTCAAAACGGGCTCATTTGATTGGAAATTGAGAGTTCTAGTGCCCTTTTTAATAGTCGAAAGTGATTGGAGGGCAACTAGCCCCCTCCCCCCTACGCCCATCATTCCCCCAAACACATCCAATCAAAACTGAGATAGCCATTTGGTTCAGCATTGTCGATTTCAAGATAGAAAATATGTTTTTGAGGAAGACACTCCCCCACAACCCTCACGGCAAGGGTTTTAAGTTATGCCCTGGGGGATATAAGGTTAGAAAACGTTGTCGTAGAAACTTCAAAACAGGCTCATTCGATTGGAAATTCGAAGGTCTATTACCCTTTTTAATATCCAGTGGAAATTGAGAATTCTAGTGCCCTTTTTAGTAGTCGAAAGTGATTGGAGGGCAACTAGCCCCCCCCCCCGCCGCACGCCCATCATTCCCCCAAACACATCCAGTCAAAATTTTTAGACAACCATTTTGTTCAGCGTAGTTGATTTCTAGATAGAAAATATGTTTTTGAGGAAGACACTCCCCCCACATCCCTCAGGGCAAGGGTTGCCCTGGGGGCATTTAAGGTTTTTATAGAAGGCTTTGTCGTAGAAAACTTCAAAAAAGGCTCATTCGATTGGAAAATCAAAGGGTTAGTGCCCTTTTTAATCGTCGAAAGTGATTGGAGGGTAACTAGCACCCTCACGCCCATCATTTCCCCAAACACATCCAATCAAAATTTTGAGATAGCCATTTTGTTCAGCGTAGTTGATTTCCAGATAGAAAATATGTTTTTGAGGAGGACACTCCCCACAACCCTCCGGGCAAGGGTTTTAAGTTATGCCCTGAGGGCATATAAAAATGATGTTGGCACAATGTACTATAGTGGCACTTCAAACAAGAATTTTACCCCTTTTGCGTGTTTTCTTATTTTTGCTGAAAAATGTCTCCCTGGGGTTGCGTCAGGGCTTAGACGAAGCACTCGGAGATGTGGACACTTCCTCGGAGGCGGCCAGCGTGTGGGCCGGCGCCCTAGTGGAAGGAGGCGTGCTAACAATAAATAAGAAAATATTTGAAAATTCAACATTTGAAAATTATTGCTTTGTGTAACGAAAAAAAAAATAACAAAAAGGCAGCGCTGAGCTGGCGGGGGGAAAAACGGGTTAACCCTTCCCCCACAGATGCCCCCTCCTCCCATGGAGTCCTCTCCCCTCGTCTTTCCTTAATTTACGCATGTTATTGTTTATATTTTTTTCTTTTATATGCCACAATAATGCCTTAAAAATTTTGTCTATTATCAAGGCACCCTCTGAAAATGAATGCTACTAGGAGTGTGGAACCTATTGTTAGGATATTGTTAAATATTCATAAATTTAGTTCAATGAAAAAAGGGTATTTTCCTTAAAAGCCCTTAAACACTTCAAATGCATGTCTAATATCACTCCCCCCTCCCCTACCCTCCGGGGTTGCCTGCTAGGAGCTCCGATTTTCTATAATACACTGTTCTTTTTGCGTATATTATGATATGGCTTTTTCATCTTTTATTTTTGTCGTGTTTTTTTTGCTGTCTCTTTTCTACATTTTATTGCTTGCCAATTTGTTTGAAATAATAAAACCTTTTATTTACAATGTCTGTGTTTTTAAGATATATTTTTTAGCACGAGCAAGACAAGAGTTTTCATTTATTAATATCCTGAGAGTAACTGCCCCCCGGAGCGTGTCAGATTGGGAGAATAATACGTCATTCTAGTGTTTGCTAGAAATGGGGAATCTTAGCTGTCACGCAATAGGTTAATTTTAGACTATGGTCCCAGATGCAAAATACTGTGAATAGCAGTTTAGTCCTTCCAGTTAAGGCATAAAGCACATTGTGGGGAATGATCTTTCTAGTCCTGGTGGGATCAAAAACTATAGAAAAAAAATGAAAGGTGTTTCGAGCGAAAAATGAAATGCCGGAAAAAGAAAATGTCATGAGTTTTTTGGGCGAAAAATGTTAAAATGGTATTATCTGGCAGTGATGGATGCACTGTCCTTGTGTAAGATGCGCTGACCTTACATAAATTGTGTGCCGTCATTAAGTTAATGAAAAAGAAAAAAACACTTTGTGGGTTTCGGGTGAAAACTAAAGTATGGGAACGCTTGGCAGCTGTGTTCCCTTTTATAGAACGGATAACCGCATTGCGTAGGTGTGACGGCGTGAGGGGTTGGTAGCTCCGCTTATTATTAAAAGTTGTGTATTATCCCGACCACACTTTAAGTAATTGAAAGACCTGGGAATTTTACCTAGAACTAGGGCTTGCGCGTAGAATCTTGCCAGGGCTGTCATAGAAAAACAAAGTGGTGTGTCACATGACGTCAGAGGGCTTGTCACAGAAATTCACCTATTATCCTGACCTAACCGAAAAGGGCATTGAACTCTTGCCAAGAATGGGAGGACATTCAACTCTTGCCAAGGATGGGAATCTTGCCAGCCGGAAAAAGGTGCGAGGGGCTAGTAACAGCTGACCGTATTGTACTGGTGCGAGGGTGGGTTGCATGATGTCAGAGGATCTGTCATAGAAAAACAAAGGGGTATGTCATAGAAAAACACCTAACCTAACCGAAAAGGATATTAAACTCTTGCCAAGGACATTGAACTCTTGCCAAAAATGGGAATCTTGCCAGCTGGGGATAGGTGCGAGGGTGTGACGTCAGAGGGCTCCATTTAAAATTCAATGCTATTTTCCCTATGTAATTTTCCGTGTATGTGTCATGGAAAGCCTTATGACCCCTCCACTTTCAACTTTCAGGAAATGATATGTTAGGTTATCAAAAAGGCAATGTTTGCATGTTACCACTGCTACTATAACTACTACCTCTAGTGCTATCACACTGCTCCATTTACAAAATTAAGGGGAAATTTGAACTAAATCAAAAGACGCTATGTGCATGTACATTTTCAAAAGATCGTATCTCGAGAATTGATTTGGGTATCCAGTTGGAATTTTTAGAGAATGCTTAAATCTGACCAAAGGGTGCACGCTACTACTAATACTACTGTCACTGCTACATTTACTACTACTACTTCTATTGCAACTACTTGTAAGGCTATGAGCATTGAGATGAAAATTTTAAGAAGTATATGAACATATAGGTTATCAAAAGGACATATCAGCAATGTTATAGCAATGGCTAATTGTATAAAGTTGAATTTGAATTGAATTAATTGAAAAATGAAAACAAGAAATATATACTAACAGGGCCTATTGTAAGGGATGTGGAACTAGCCAAAAGGAAACATATGCATCCTAATGCTACTACTACTACTACTGCCACTAAAGCTAAGGCTACTACTATTAATTCTTCTTCTTCTAGTACTACTGGTGCTGTTAGTTCTAAGGGTATTAAGGCAAAAAATTTGAAATCTATTACCTTAAATTACCTTAAATCGCAGCTTGGAGCGAATTTAAGGATTTTCCATCCTTGTAATGCTCCGTGATGACATCTAATGTTTTTTTTGTTTGTCTTGATTCGCTTGCTACATTCGGGTTGTAGACTCAGCAGCTTCCCAGTTGTAGAGGAACTCCTGCTGTTGCCAATCTTCGTCAAGTCTTTGCTTGAAGGCAATCGCCGAGTCTGCCGACACCGAATCTTCAGAGCTGATTCCACAAGTTGGTTATTCGTTGGCTGAAGAAATGGCTTCTCTCTCGGATAGAAGAGTGCTTCTTGAAAATTTTCATTGCATGTCCTCTTGTCACAAGGAGTTCTGGGGGAGCAAGGAGACCAGGAAGAGTATTTTTTGAAATGACTTTGTGGGTTAGAATCATGTCGCCTCGCTTTCTCCGGTACGTGAGAGTAGGGAGCTTCAGATGACGCAAACGCTCTTCGTATGGCACTTGTTTGAGGCCATCAATCATCTTAGTTGCTCTTCTCTGTACTTTTTCTAGTATTTCCCTGTCCTTCTTAAAATACGGGGACGCCAGGGACATTCCAATCTAAAGGCGTGGACGAACCAGTGCCTTGTAGAGCTTCATAAATACTTTAGGACGCCGGCTAGAGATGGTTCTTTTAATAAGTCCAAGGAATTGGAAGGCAGAAGAAGATACAGATTTTGCATGGGTACTGAAACTCAGCCGATGATCAAGAATTACTCCAAGATCTCTTTCTTCAGTAACTGCAGAGAGGGGGTTACCTTGGAGAGGGTACTGCTGAAGTGGATTATGTTTGCCAAAATGAATGACATGACATTTTCAGCATTAAAGGAGAGGAGCCATTTATCAGCCCAGCTTCCAAGAATATCAAGGTCCGTTTGTATAGATTGGAGATAAGATGGTATAGCAGCTTTGCCCTACAAGTTTTGAGTCATCAGCATAAAGTGTGAGGAGGTTCGAGAGAAGGTTTGGTGCATCATTAATATAAATATTGAAGAGACTCGGTCCAAGGATGGTCCCCTGGGGGACGCCACTTAACACAGTTATGGATTACGATAAATGAGGAACACCTTGAGAATCATAGACCCTGACGGCTTGTGTTCTTTCTGATAGGAACCTCTGTATCCACTGCACAGTAACACCATCAACATCTGCTGCCTTCAGTTTGGCAATCAGGAATTCATGACATACCCTGTCAAAAGCTTTTGAGAGGTCCATAAGCACCATATCAACAGGAAATCATTAATCGAGTAGCGATGTTACATTCTCATATGTATGAATTAGGCTAGTGTCGTCAGATCTACCATATTTGAAGCTATGTTCAGAAACAGTTAGTATGTTGTTAGTTTCAAAGTGCTGAATGAGAGCTCTATTTACAAATTTCTTGAGTACCTTTACAACCACAGAAGTGATGCTGATGGGATGGTAATTTTCAGCACAATCCATGGGGCCTTTTTTGTGGATTGGCGTGACATATGACGTTTTCCAATCTGTAGGTAGCTCTCCGTTTTTTAGGGACAGCTGGAAGAGTCTGCACAGAGGAGAAGTGAGGACATTTCTACACTCTTGAAAAAGCCTTGGGTGTAACCCGTCAGGTCCTTTGGACTTGTTAACATCGAGTTTATCGAGGCTAGATAAGACCATTTCTTCAGTAACTAACAGGATAGCCATTGGAGTAGATACAGAATGTGATGGTGCTGCAGGGATGGTTGGACAAGACCAGGTGGTAAAAGCAGAGGCAAACTGGATATTCAGTAAATTAGCTTTATCTATCGGCGACGAGTGCGTTACCCCGTTATGTTTGAGGTCAGGAATGGTGTGACGGTTAGGACTTTTAGCAGAAATATGCCTCCAGAAGGATTTGGGGTTTGCCTTGATATCTGTGGCAAGCTTCTCCTCAAATTCAGACTTCAGTTTCCTAAATGAGTTTCGAGACGAGATTCCGAGCCTTCGCATACCTTAGCCAATTTTCCAGTGTTTTTTTCTTTTTGTACCTTTTCCAAGCTCTGTCTTTCCTATTGATAGTCCTCTTTGTATCCTTTGTGAGAAACGGAAGTGTTTTTGGTTGTTTTCAATAAATAACACAGGAGTGCTTCTGTTCTGTTGACAGGAGAGTTTCCTTGACATTCAACCATGACGTGTTGATATCAGAAGTAATGAGCTCTGACCAATTAATTGATACCAATTCCCGCTGTATTTCATGATAGTCAATAAAAGTTTGAGGGGGCAAGTTAGTTTGAAGACGACTATTCATAGACAGCACAGAGAGGATAACTGAGTGGTCGCTGTTACCAACTGGAGGAAGAAATTCATTTCTGATGAGAGTCTGGGTCACTCAGAATTACAAGATCCAACAAGGAAGGGTTCTGGTCACCACAGTGCCTTGTGGGTTTTTTAACCGTTTGGTGAAGGAAATTGTCAGATAAACAAGACACAAATGGTGAATCCCCACCGCCAGATGCCGGATGACCAAGTCCATCCACCCACTCAACCAAGGGGAAATTAAAATCGCCAATTATTATCAAATCAGATGCAACCGTTTGTGATACCAAGGAAGCCATTCCATCAATAATTTTTTCAAGTGATGATTCACATTCTTCAAGACTGTGTGGGCTAGGGCTTCTGTAAATACACCCAATACAGACTTTTTTGTCATGAAGATTAATATCAAGCCATACACTTTACACTAACCTGGAAGCCTTCTCTGACGTAGACACCAACTCCTCTTCTGCAGTTTGGCTGTCCTAGATTAGTGAAGCACTGAAATCCAGATATCTGCAGCAAACTCTCAGTAGAAGGAACTGCAGTATACTTTGGCAGAATCTCCACCAAACCGGCAATATCTGCTGCCTCTTCTTTTAAGAGCACTTGGGTTTCCAGAAGCTTGTTTGTAAGAGAGTCAACATTGCTCGAGATGACACGCAGGGTGTTATTTTTCCGAGACTTTTGTGACATGCCGTCTAGCGGCAGAGGTCCAGGATACTGCAACTGCAATAGACACAGGTGGCGTGGAAGTAAGTTCAGAAACGGCACTTACGAAACTCGAATTACTCGAGCTATCACATGACAAGAAAAGTTCACTACATAATTGACTAAGTTCATTTTCTGTAGAGGATACGCTTATATCAACAAAGTATTATGAAACAAAGAAGATAACTGCAAGAAAACAGGGCTATTTACAGGTGAGGGACAAACTGTTAGATTTCCATCGCGGACTGGTTTGAAGCTGGCTTTGGAGTTTTCCAACTGCAATGAACAGCTATGTTTTTTGACACTATTTGTCCTTTGAAGATGATGAGATCTGTTTCGCCAGCGTTTTATTGCCTCTTTAGCTCATCTACAAGAGCTTTATGTTTGTTATGCTCTGCCTTTGAAGCATCACCACGAAACTGAATGTCTTCACGGAGTTCACAAGAACGGTTGATGATTGTCCTTTTGGTGTCAAAACTTGGTACAGAGAAGAGGATAGGAGGTGGGCGCGCACTTGCAGGCTGTGGGTTTGCAGGGGTGGGTAGTCTTCTCACATTTGTAATGCGTATGTCCTGAAGTTTATACTTCTGGCTGAGGTATAACTGGATGGAGAGCTGTTTGTCTGGCTGTGAAGAGGTACCATACGCAACTATATTAAGAGCTCTGCGCTGCCTATCCCGCTCTTCATCGAAAAGGCGCTGGACCTCACTGTCAAGATGTTGAGAAAAATCATTTTTTATGCTGGCAGTTTCTTGTTGAACAAGGGTCTGAATCTCAGCACGCACATCAGAGATTGAGCATTTATCGACAGCCTGATGTTCAAGAGCGGATACCTGTGCTTTAATATCACTGATTGACTTTAAAATTTCAGCTTTCAATGTAGTTTCAAGGTTTCTTACTGAGGACTGCACGATATCTTGTATAACAGCCTGGGACGGGATTTTGTCAATGATGTTGCTCTTCATATCGTTTATTGTAGCTTCAACGATACTCTTGATGCTAGGGTTCTGACTAGAACTGCTTGGAGTTGTACCGGTGTGTTTACAGATTGGACATTTTATGCAAACTTTGACCCGTCGAGAGATTTTTGTGATCAATACATATTCAGGCTCAGGCATATCCATACAGTCAATACATATCCACTTCTCACATCCATCACAGAGAATTGAAGAAGAGGCATCACCAAGATCTGTCTCACACGCCAAACACTTATCACATCCTTTTTTGGGGCTGATATGAATTCTTTTTGAACCCCTTCTAGGTGTCGCGTCCGTATTATGAGTCGGTTGTTTCGGCGGCATTATTTGGTCAGTATTAATGTATCCTTTTTTTCACTGATTTTTTCTGAACAGACTGGTCACTTTTCACAGTGTTTAAAAGTTCTGCCTGTAGAATTTGGTAAATTTATTCAATTGCGCTTAATTTCCCACCACATTGTATAGCATCATTGTCATCACTGACTGATGAAGCAAAAAATTAACTTACTTCAAAGTCCATGTAAGTCAAATAAAACGCTTAGAAGGACAGCTTTAAATGTCACTGTAGGTTAATATACTTATAAAATATCATAAAATATGTAGGAAAATGTCTTTAACATATAAATTGGGCTTATAATCCTTTTTTCAACTTAATCAGGGAACAAACCAAACAGGTTCAGGCTATATGCTAGGAATATCAAAGCTAGGCTACAACCTGAAAGAAGATCTCTTCTAAAAAAATCAACTATAACCAACAAAACAAAGAAAAATACTTCACTTATTTACTCAAATTGGTTTATTTACTCAATTTGGTAGGTTATTAAGTATAAGCTAATTGTTGATATTTATTGTTGCTAATTGTTTGTTTAAACAAGGATGATTATGATGGTGCTATGAATCATCTGTTGAAGAAAAAGGGCTGTCCACAATACTACCTATCCAATTAGAATAGCTAGAATAACTATCCAGTTAGAATAAAGTCTAGTTTAATAGATGGCAGGACACTATGGCAAATGAGGTACCCTATATCCGGGCAATGGATAAATATTTTATTTTCCAGTCAATTTCTTATGATAGATAAGACTTTTCTGAACACATTGGTATAACTTTATATATGAATAGAATACTTGGTCACACCAAAAAAGCATTGAGACTATGGAACTAATTCAAAACACTATGCCCATAAAGGTCGTCAAGAAGACGGATTATAAATTCTTCAGGAATGGTTAATGATATTAAGTTCAAACTTTCATTGTGTGTTGAAGAAATCAAAGGTGCCATGTGTATACTGCCAGTATTGCTACTGCGCAAGCTAAGAGTATTAAGGTGAAGCTTTTAAGAAAAATTAGGCATATTTTGAATTAAATCAAAACTAACTATGCTTGTGAATTTTCAAAAAGGTGATAAAGCAATATCATAGGCAGCGCGCTAGCGCTGCCTAAGTAAAGAACGATGTGGGCACGATGTGTTTTTTTTTTTCTTCAGTCGGGCACTTTGTATCGAAGGAGTTGTCGTAGAAACTTCGAAAAGGGCTTATTCGATTGGAAATTGGTGTGGCTAGTGCCCTTTCTAATATTCGAAAGTGATTGGAAGGCAACTATCCCCCTCCCCCCCGCCCATAATTCCCCCAAACACATCCAATCGAAATTTTGAGACAGTCATTTTGTTCAGCGTAGTTGATTTCCCTATAGAAAATATATTTTTGAGGAGGACACTCCCCCACAACCCTCGGGGCAAGGGTTTTAAGTTGTGTCCTGAGGGCATATAAGAACGACGTTGGTACAATGTACTATGTATTATTTTTTTCCTTTAGAGCAGGGCACTTCATATGGAAGGGGTCGTCGTAGAAACTTCAAAACGGGCTCATTCGATTGGAAATTGAGAGTTCTAGTGCCCTTTTTAATAGTCGAAAGTGATTGGAGGGCAACTAGCCTTCACCCCCCCCCCCCCCCCACGCCCATCATTCCCCCAAACACATCCAGTCAAAATTTTGAGACAGCTATTTTATTCAGTGTAGTTGATTTCCAGATAGAAAATCTTTTTTTGAGGAGGACACTCCCCCACAACCCTCAGGGCAAGGGTTTTAAGTTATGCCCTGGGGGCATATAAGGTTTTTATACAAGGAGTTGTCGTAGAAACTTCAAAAAAGGCTCATTCGATTGGAAATTCAAGTTAGTGTTCTTTTTAATAGTCGAAAGTGATTGGAGGGCAACTAGCACCCCATGGCCATCATTTCCCCAAATACATCCAATCAAAATTTTGAGATAGCCATTTTGTTCAGCGTAGTTGATTTCCAGATAGAAAATATGTTTTTTAGGAGGACACTCCCCCACAGCCCTCTGGGCAAGGGTTTTAAGTTATGCCCGGCATATAAAAATGATGTTGGCACAATGTGCTTTTTTTTCCTTTAGAGCTGGGCACTTCATATGGAAGGAGTCGTCGTAGAAAATTCAAAAGGGGCTCATTCGATTGGAAATTCGAAGGGCTAGTAACATTTTTAATAGTCGAAAGTGATTGGAGGGCAACTAGCCCCCCCCCCCCCCACGCCCATTGTTCCCCCAAACACATCCAATCAAAATTTTGAGATAGCCATTTTGTTCAGCGAAATTGATTTCCAAATAGAACATATGTTTTTGAGGACACTCCCCCACAAACCTCAGGGCAAAGGTTTTAAGTTATGCCCTGGGGGCATATAAGGTTTTTATAGAAGGGGTTGTCGTAGAAACTTCAAAAAAGTCTTAATCGATTGGAAATTCAAAGGGCTAGTGCTCTTTTCAGTTGCCGAAAGTGATTGGAGGGCAACTAGCCCCCCCCCCCCCCACGCCCATCATTTCCCCAAACACATCCAATCAAAATTTTGAGATAGCCATTTTGCTTAGCCTAGGCTAGCTGATGTCCAGATAGAAAATATATTTTTGAGGATGACACTCCCCCACAGCCCTCCGGGCAAGGATTTTAAGTTATACCCTGGGGACATATAAGGTTTTTAAAGAAGGCATTGTCGTAGAAACTTCAAAAAAAGCTCATTCGATTGGAAATTCAAAGGGCTGTGGAGCGACCAATCGGCTGCTATCACATACATAAAATAGACGCCGAGAGCTTACCCACCTCGATTTGTGGAACTATAGAATAGTATGGTGTAGATTTGATGCGGTGTATTGCCGAATGTTATGACGGCACATCTGTTATGTTTGGAGAATTTAACAGAGTTCAAGCAAAGTTTAGGGGAAAGGTACCTCATGCCGTTTGTGTACACTGTCACACCCACAGACTAAACTTGGTTTTGACAGACTGCCTAAAAAATATTAGCAAACTTTCAGAATTTTCTCTGTGGTGCAAAGACTTTGCGCATTTATATCATGCAGCAATACTCGACACGAGCTATTTGTGGAATCCCAGCATATTAGTGGGTAAAAAGTCTAGGAGCTTGAGAGGACCTTCCAGACTTGCTGGTCTTACGCAGTCCACTCCATTTCGAGGGTGAAGGCAAGATTTGATTGTATTGTTGCTGTATTTGCCACAGTCTGTGAGGCAGCTTGTTAGGCAACCAACGGCGAGGCAGCTTGTTAGGCAAAACTACCACTGGACAGACTCAACTCTGCCTCTTTTTTCTCAACTTTGCACGTAATGGAAAAAGTATTAATCATTGTAAATTGTTTATCAGAGCAACTTCAATCCGAAAGTTTGTTGATTTATAAGGCACTTGTACTGATTCCTGGGACATACGAGACACTCCAAAAGCTAAGAAATGATAACGAATTGAAAAACTTAAGCAAAAGCGAATTCTTGGCTTTACACGATATCCAGGAATTGAAACCTCCACAATCTAAAACCAGCGCTCGAATCAAGAGAAGTTAAGCCACTTCTATCGTCTCAAATACTTTCTTTCAAACTCAACAACCGGCGAATGCAATACCATTCAGCCAGCTCAATTAGACTCCGGTAAACTTCTTTACTCTGAGGTAATAGACCGTTTTGCGAGTGAAAAGGACCAATGTTTCATGCAAAATATGCCTCTGCTTGACGCTTTATCTGCCTTTGACCCCTCAAGTTCCGATTTTCTCGAACTTTTGAAAGTGGAAAGGTTTATGTGTCATTATCAAGGGATTTTCGATGTTGATGACCATGCCATAGAATCCCAGCTTTCTCTTGCAAAGCTGCATCTGTCAAAAAGTGATATTTCAAAGATGGATCTTCTTCAAGCTATTGAAGCTGATCGGATAAGCTGGGATAAGGTCGAAGTATGGGTCGGATCAGCGGAAATCTTATCCGACCTCCCAATTGCCTATTCTGCTGTGCTAAAACTGATGAAGCTAGTTGCTACTTTTCCTGTGACCACTGCCAGCAATGAACGATTCTTCTCGGCATTAGTGCGTGTGAAGGACTATATGTGATCGACGCTGTGAATCAACAGACTCAGTGATCTATTGATAGTAGCCGCTGAAAAGCAGGAGGTAAAGAAATGGATTTGGATAGATTAGTCGACGATTTTGTCAAGCAGCGAAGTCGCCGCTACCCCCCGTTTTAGGTATGTTTGCTCAATGTTTTTTTTATTGGAATCTTTATTAAAATAAAAAAAAAGAAAAAAATGGGGTGCTAAGTTCGGGCTGCTACTATTACAACTTCTGCTCTTACAATTTAAATAAATCAAAAGGCTCTAAGTGTATCCAGGCTCTCAAAGAGTATAGATAGAATGTTTTGGGAATGATATTAAGTCTTATTTTTCAGGTCAACTTTAGGATGTATAAAATTAAACTAAACAATACTATTTGTGTCCAGAGTAAAAATTGTTGAAAAGTTTCTCCAACATACAAATAGCAAACCAAAATATGGATTCTTATATAAAAAAAAATATGTAAAATATAATTTTTTTTTTCACTGAAAGGTACTATGTCAATGAAAAACGAACAGAAGTTAATTTGATAACTTTTTTACAAAACAAGTTTTTCAAAGAAAACTAAATAGCTCCATTAGACCAAAAATGAACAGAAATAAATTCAAATAATCTTCTATTCGTAAAACTATCAAAAATCACCATCGATAAATAAATGAAATACAAAACGAACAGAAATTACAATAAATAGCTGATTCAAACACAAAACGTGCAAAAATTAACATGAGTAGGGCTGGTAACGCCCATGCCTTCTCAAGGCCAGAACATAATTTGCACTTTAATAAAGAAAAGCAAATTACCGTGGATTGTCAGCTTAATATAGCCTATATATACTAATATTTATTCCTTTAAAGTTTTGAGAATTTTTATCTATTAAAGCAAAAAAAGTGAAAACATTTAAAATGTATTTTGTTTTGATCGATTTATTTTATTTCTACTCAATTAATGAAAAAAACAAATTACCGTGGATTGTCAGTTTAACATACATATACTAATATTTATTCCTTTAAAGTTTGGATAATTTTTCATTTATTAAAGCAAAAAAGTGAAAACATTTAAAATGTATTTTGTTTTGATTGATTGACTTTATTTCTTCTAATTTTTGGCGTAATGGAGCTCTTTACTTTTTTTGAAAAACTTTTGTGAAAAAAGTATATAAATCTTCATAATTTTGAAACGTCAAAATCAAGAATGTGCGAACCTGAAACATGGCCCCCAATGAAGCTTATCACATTGTAAAAAATGTCTCAATTCACATGTTATTATCCAAGAATCTATGCTACGATTAAAGTTTTTGACCATTCATCTTGGGCAAAACAGAAAAGTCATAAGACACAAAGGACATTAGAATGTTACGAGAGAGGCGTAAAGTATTAAATATATTCGTAAATGCGAATTTTGTAAAAAAAAAATAGAATTGCAAGTAACTCCGTAATGATTTGTCCAATAGAAGCTAAACATTAGAATCATATTCTTGTTTCTCTGTTTTGATGAATGTTGAAATATTTTTTTTGTTGCTCAGAGAAAGGGAGAGGCTCTTTCATGGATCCTAATTGAGAGTTGCATCACTCCCTAACTGAGCTCTAATCACATAAAAAGTCCCTTACAGTCCCATATTAAAGTTGTTTTCGCTCTTCTTAATTTCTCGACATATGATTGATAACTAACAGACATGTGAGTTGGTGTTTGCATTCTTACGTAAGACCCCACCCTCCGTGAAAAATGAGTGATTAGGAAGATTCTATAATATTTATTTTTTAGGTACTAACAAAGAATGTTCATTTAGAGAAGAAGATTGAATTAAAGAGTATCAATTTTAACCAAAATTATCCTGAAAATTGTGGACAACGAGCTAAGTAGTCATGGCAGATGGTTGCAATGTAAACTACGATTTAATACTTGCAGTTCGTGAAGGAAAACTCGAAAGAACAAGGGAGTTAATCAATACCTTCGGGCTGTCATACTCAAAAGAGGGGTCTGATGGATATGTATTCCTTTGTGAGGCTTTGATAAAGAAGCATATATTAAATGCTAGATTGCTTTTAGATTGCTGTTGTAAAGTTAACAATGAATCTGAAAGTGCAACTTTTTGTACACCTCTTCATTATGCTGTTATATGTGGTGATGTAGAAATTGTTAAGATTGTTTTAGATAAAGGCGCTTGGATTGATGCTGAAACTAAATCTGATAGCAAACAACCAATGTGGCATGAAGATGGTACAGAATTTGTCACAAAAGGTTGTACACCCTTGCATACTGCAGTAATATTCAACCAGGAAGAAATGGCTAGTTTGTTGATAATCTATAAAGCTGATGTAAATGCCCAAGATAAAAGTGGGGATACACCACTGCATATTGCTGCTAGAAAAGGTTACAAGAAGATTGTGGAACTATTATTAGAAAATGGTGCCACACCTGACTTAAGAGATATGTCTGGTCGAACAGCACTTCATTATGCCTGTGATATACGATATGGTTATTGCACCATTATAAACTGTTATAAAGTTATTGCAGCCCTTTTGGAATTTGGGTTTGACATAAATATTACGTGTTGGAATGGACGTACACCTCTTCAGTACGGCTCATTAATTTGCAAACCTAAAGTTGCTAAATATCTTGTCTGCCACATAACCAAAATGAAAGTGGCAAATTTATATGTAAGGGAAAAAAATTTGCAAATTGTAAATGAAATTAAGGAATTCTTGATTCGCTACTTGGATTTTGATGAGAGTGATTTTCTTGATCAATGTGTGAGAGAACTAGAAAGAATGAAGAATGAAAAAGTTTGTCTTTGTACTATTTCATTTTATGACATTTTGACAAAAAAGGCAAATTCGTTGGCAGTTTCCATGAGGAACGAAAATCTAGTAAAGGCTTTGAGATCGACAAACTACACAATAGAATTCCCATTGTATGCTACCATAATAAAAAACCATTTCAGAAAGGGTATGGAAAGGAAAGAGTTACTTCAACTTGGTCATAGAAGCTTTAATTCTCTTTTGAACAACCTTATTGACCTACCGTATGACTGCACTGAAAAAATATTCAGGTATCTGAGTAACAAAGACTTGAAAAATTTGATAGATACTTTTAAGTCTCATTGCATAAATTAAGTAAGAATGGTAGAATTGAGTACTTCTGACACAAACTTATGGTTTTGGCAATTGGAATAAGATTTGGAAAGCTAATCTTTTGTTTTATTCTAAAACAAGCTGTTTTACAAAGCGCCTGCAGCTGTAACTTGCTTCAAAGGGACAAGATTCACATATCATTGAATTCATTCGTATCACCTTAAAAAATTTATAGATAATCCTTTTTTAAACTATTGCCGGCCGTATTTTTGATATTAAATTATGTGCCGACAATTTTGCAAATAAAAGTCGCAGACTGAACGATCTGAATTTCAACTATGGAATTATGGAAAAATGTTGCTTTTTATGTTCATATACCAAAACAGTAGGAGAGAGCAGAAAGATAGCATACTAAAAACTGACAGGGATTATTAACCTTAATGGTAAGAAGACGAGCTTTTAGAAGAGCATGCCGTCAATCTAAAAGAATAAAAGAAGTTTGTATATAGTGCACTAAAATCACAGTTTATATAATATACCAGTAAGTTTACCGCAGGTGATTTCTGGCTCTTCATTCTTGGTGCGAACAAAAAGCTCCTCCCACTTATTTCTGCGCTTATTGTCCACTTATCGGTTGAGCCGGCCAAGTGGTTTTGTCAGTACTTGTTTCGTAGGTGATTATTCTTTGTCTACCCGTGAAAAGATCTAATGCCGCTTATGTTTATATCTGTAAAAACGTTCTCTGGAGCACTCGCACCTCGGTCCGGGTTTTTATAATGGGTGAGATAGGGAAAGATCATACTGGATAATTATATAAACTGTGACTAAAATAAACTACTTATAATTAGCTTCGAGCTAAAAATAAAATAAAATTCAAAGAGTGTAATTAAATAATTTGAATTAAAAATATAAAACTTTTTACGAAACTATTAATGGGATACATTTTAAAGAATGTAATTAGAAGAATCTGTATTGAAAATAGCAATAAAAGAATGCTACTAATAGAATTTGAATTAAAGATACAAAATCATTTATGAAAGAAGTAAAGGAAAAGGAAAAAATGTAAGGATCAAAGGATGAGTCTTAGCAATCCAGAATGGTCAATAAATTTTAATCAGCAGTAGGAAGTGGTAGTACAGTACCTAACTATTATGTTTATGAATTAGAAGCTTTTGCTTGTTTTTAGAGATTCCATGTATTTCGAAATGAAATAAAGCCATTAGTATAAATAAAAATTAATATAAAACAGTATACTAATTAAAACTGGTGTATAAAACTTCATAATTTTGTGAAAATAATATTTTATATTTGGTTGAGAGATATGTCTGGTCGAACAGCACTTCATTATGCCTGTGCTATACGATATGGTAACTGTTATAAAGAAGTTATTGCAGCCCTTTTGGAATTTGGGTTTGACATAAATATTACGTGTTGGAATGGACGTACACCTCTTCAGTACGGCTCATTAATTTGCAAACCTAAAGTTGCTAAATATCTTGTCTGCCACATAACCAAAATGAAAGTGGCAAATTTATATGTAAGGGAAAAAAATTTGCAAATTGTAAATGAAATTAAGGAATTCTTGATTCGCTACTTGGATTTTGATGAGAGTGATTTTCTTGATCAATGTGTGAGAGAACTAGAAAGAATGAAGAATGAAAAAGTTTGTCTTTGTACTATTTCATTTTATGACATTTTGACAAAAAAGGCAAATTCGTTGGCAGTTTCCATGAGGAACGAAAATCTAGTAAAGGCTTTGAGATCGACAAACTACACAATACAATTCCCATTGTATGCTACCATAATAAAAAACCATTTCAGAAAGGGTATGGAAAGGAAAGAGTTACTTCAACTTGGTCATAGAAGCTTTAATTCTCTTTTAAACAACCTTATTGACCTACCGTATGACTGCACTGAAAAAATATTCAGGTATCTGAGTAACAAAGACTTGAAAAATTTGATAGATACTTTTAAGTCTCATTGCATAAATTAAGTAAGAATGGTAGAATTGAGTACTTCTGACACAAACTTATGGTTTTGGCAATTGGAATAAGATTTGGAAAGCTAATCTTTTGTTTTATTCTAAAACAAGCTGTTTTACAAAGCGCCTGCAGCTGTAACTTGCTTCAAAGGGACAAGATTCACATATCATTGAATTCATTCGTATCAACTTAAAAAATTTATAGATAATCCTTTTTTAAACTATTGCCGGCCGTATTTTTGATATTAAATTATGTGCCGACAATTTTGCAAATAAAAGTCGCAGACTGAACGATCTGAATTTCAACTATGGAATTATGGGAAAATGTTGCTTTTTATGTTCATATACCAAAACAGTTGGAGAGAGCAGAAAGATAGCATACTAAAAACTGACAGGGATTATTAACCTTAATGGTAAGAAGACGAGCTTTTAGAAGAGCATGCCGTCAATCTAAAAGAATAAAAAGTTTGTATATAGTGCACTAAAATCACAGTTTATATAATATACCAGTAAGTTTACCGCAGGTGATTTCTGGCTCTTCATTCTCGGTGCGAACAAAAAGCTCCTCCCACTTATTTCTGCGCTTATTGTCCACTTATCGGTTGAGCCGGCCAAGTGGTTTTGTCAGTACTTGTTTCGTAGGTGATTATTCTTTGTCTACCCGTGAAAAGATCTAATGCCGCTTATGTTTATATCTGTAAAAACGTTCTCTGGAGCACTCGCACCTCGGTCCGGGTTTTTATAATGGGTGAGATAGGGAAAGATCATACTGGATAATTATATAAACTGTGACTAAAATAAACTACTTATAATTAGCTTCGAGCTAAAAATAAAATAAAATTCAAAGAGTGTAATTAAATAATTTGAATTAAAAATATAAAACTTTTTACGAAACTATTAATGGGATACATTTTGAAGAATGTAATTAGAAGAATCTGTATTGAAAATAGCAATAAAAGAATGCTACTAATAGAATTTGAATTAAAGATACAAAATCATTTATGAAAGAAGTAAAGGAAAAGGAAAAAATGTAAGGATCAAAGGATGAGTCTTAGCAATCCAGAATGGTCAATAAATTTTAATCAGCAGTAGGAAGTGGTAGTACAGTACCTAACTATTATGTTTATGAATTAGAAGCTTTTGCTTGTTTTTAGAGATTCCATGTATTTCGAAATGAAATAAAGCCATTAGTATAAATAAAAATTAATATGAAACAGTATACTAATTAAAACTGGTGTATAAAACTTCATAATTTTGTGAAAATAATATTTTATATTTGGTTGAAAGACCAGCTGTTTTACAAGAGAAAGAATTTCTATACGAGCATTTTAATTGGTGATTTGAGTTAGTTTTTTAAACTACTTGGCCTTCAAGCTTAGAATTGTGTAACATGTTTTTGAGTGAGTATTATATATATATATATATATATATATATATATATATATATATATATATATATATATATATATATATATATATATATATATATATATATATATATATATATATATATATGTATATATATATATATTATATATATATGTATATATATATATATATATGTATATATATATATATATATATATGTATAACATTTATATTTTCTTTAGTAAAGTGTAAATTTTGTTCTGGACTTGGGAAGGCATAGGGGTTTTGCGCCCAACTTGTGTTAATTTCATAACTTTTTTAAATCAAATAATTTTTACTTTCATAACTTTAATAAACCAAATAATATTAACATTTTGATTATTAAATATCAGTATATGTATATTAAACTGACAATGCACATTCATTTGTATTTTTTTCAGTAAAGTGCACATGATGTTCTGGCCTTGGGAAGGCATAGGGGTTTTGAGCCCAAATTATTTTAGTTTCTGCTCGTTTTGAGTTTGACTCGGTTATTTATTGTAATTTCTGTTGGTTTTGGGTTTCATTTATTTATCGATGCTGATTTGTGGTAGTTTTCGAGGGTTTTGAAAATGAGAAAAACAATGTAATGGGAAGTAGAAGTGGATTTGATGTTCCCAAATTGTCTCAGGTCAGTGAGAGGTAAGATTTTTTCCTTTTGCCAGTCTGCAAGGAATCCTTCATATAGTTTAGAGAATATAAGAGTGAGTGAAATAGGACGAACACCTTCAAAACCAGGTTTTCCGTCTTTCTTTATCAAGGGGGTTGAAACTTTGTTTCCAAATTTGCGGATATCAGAATCAGAATCATTTATTAACATAAAAGCTTTCTTAGTCAGGGTTTAAATCCCGACTAAACAGTAATTTCATTGAAAATAACAGACAAGGGCTTTGAAAGGAAGTCACTGAAAGCACTAATTAGGGGAAAAGGGATATCTAAAGGGCAGTCACTTGTTTTTCGTAGTATCCTAATTCTTCTTTCGATGTCAGAGGGAGATATGGAGAGGAAAGCAGCTGGGAGATCATCAGTAGGTAATTGGTAAGACAATGCTGGAAGGCTTTAGACAATCAAGGCAAGGAACTTGTTTAGATTATTAGCAGTAACTTCTGGGGATTCTGGTAGGATGAAATCAAGCTGGTCTAGACTCCTACAACACAACTTCTTTATTTCAGGATACCAATTTTTTGGTTTATTAGTAAAACAATTCTTTGATCTTATTCTTGTAGTAGGATCAGGCAGATTTACGTATTTTCTTTTTAATTGCTTTTCTTGCTATATTCGCTTGATCCAGTTTACCCTCATAGGCAGCGCAATAGCGCGGTCTAAGTAAAGAACGATGTGGGCACAATGTATTATTTATTTTATCCATACCCGGGCACTTCGTATCCAAGGAGTTTTTGTAGAAACTTCGAAAAGGGCTCATTCGATTGGAAATTGGAGTGGCTAGTGCCCTTTTTAATAATCGAGAGTGATTGGAGGGCAAGTAGGCCCCCCCACGCCTATCATTCCCCCAGACACATCCAAATTTTGAGATAGCCATTTTGTTCAGCGAAGTTGATTATTAAAAAGGGCTTGTGCCCTTTTTAATAGTCGAAACTAACACCCCTTCCACGCCCACTATTTCCCGAAACACATCTGATCAAAATTTTGTGATAGCCATTTTGTTCAGTGTAGTAGATTTCCAGATAAAAATTATGTTTTTGAGTAGGACACTCCCCCACAGCCTTCAGGGCAAGGGTTGTAAGTTATGCCCTGGGGTATAACTTGTTTAGGTTATTAGCAGTAACTTCTGGGGATTCCGGTAGGATGAAATCAAGCTGATCTAGACTCCTACCACACAACTTCTTTGTTTCAGAATACCAATTTTTTGGTTTATTGGTAAACAATTCTTTGACCTTATTCTTGTAGTAGGATCGGGCAGATTTACGTATTTCCTTTTTAATTGCTTTTCTTGCTATATTCGCTTGATCCAGTTTACCATCATAGACAGCGCTGCCTAAGTAAAGAACGATGTGGGCACAATATATTATTTGTTTTATCCATACCGTGACACTTCGTATCCAAGGAGTTGTTGTAGAAACTTCGAAAAGGGCTCATTCGATTGGAAATTGGAGTGGATAGTGTATTTTTTAATAGTCGAGAGGGATTGGAGGGCAACTAGCCCCCCCCACCCCACACGCCCATCATTACCCCAAACACATCCAAACAAAATTTTGAGATAGCCATTTTGTTCAGCGTAGTTGATTTCCAGATAGAAAATATGTTTTTAAGGAGGACACAACCCTCGGGGCAAGGGTTTTAAGTTATGCCCTGAGGGCATATAAGAACGATGTTGGCACAATCTATCATTTATTATGTTTTCCTTTTGAGCAGGGCACTTCGTATCGAAGAAGTTGTCGTAAAAACTTCGGAAAGGGCTCATTCAATTGCAGATTGGAGTGGCTTGTGCCCTTTTTAATAGTCGAAATTGATTGGAACGTAACTAACACCGCTTCCACGCCCACCATTTCCCGAAACACATCTGATCAAAATTTTGGGATAGCCATTTTGTTCAGTGTAGTTGATTTCCAGATAGAAATTATGTCTTTGAGAAGGACACTCCCCCACAGCCGTCAGGACAAGGGTTGTAAGTTATGCCTTGGGGGATATAAGGGTTTTTATAGAAGGCGTTGTCGTGGAAACTTCAAAAAAGGCTCATTCGATTGAAAATTCAAAGGGCTAGTGCCCTTTATAATAGTCGAAAGTGATTGTAGTGCAACTAGCCCCCACCCGCGCCTATCATTCCCCCAAACACATCCAATCAAAATTTCGAGATAGCTATTTTGTTCAGCGTAGTTGATTTCCGGATAGAAAATATGTTTTTAAGGAGGACACCCCCCCACAACCCCCGGGGTAAGGGTTTTAAGTTATGCCCTGAGGGAATATAAGGACAATGTTGGCACAATGTATTATTTATTGTATTTTTTCCTTTAGAGCTGGGCACTTCGCATCGAAGAAGTAGTCGAAAGTAATTATGATAGAAAGAAAGAAAGATAGAAATTATGTTTTTGAGGAGGACACTCCCCTACAGCCTTCAGGGCAAGGGTTGTATGCTGTGCCCTGGGGGCATATAAGATTTTTTTATGGAAGGTGTTGTCGTAGAAACTTCAAAAAGGCTCATTCGATTTGATACTCAAAGGAATAGTTCCCTGTTCAATAGTCGAAATTTATTGGAGGGCAATTCGCCCCCCCCCCCATCCATCATTCCCCCAAACACATCCAATCAAAATTTTGAGATAGGCAGTTTGTTCAGCATAGTTGATTTCAAGACAGAAAATAGGCTTTGAGGAGGACCACCCTCGAAGCAAGGGTTTTAAGTCATGCCGTGGGGCATATAAGAAAGATGTTGGCACAATGTATTATTTATTATTTTTTTCGTTTAGAGCAGGGCACTTCGTATCGAAGAAGTTGTCGTAGAAACTTCAAAAAGGGCTCTTTCAAATGCAAATAGGAGTGGCCTGCGCTCTTTTTAACAGTCGAAAGTGATTGTAAGGCACCTGAAACCCCTTCTATACTCACCATCTCTCAAACAACATTCAATAAATAGTTTGGGAGTGCCATTTTGTTCAGCGTAGTTGATTTCCAGATATAAATTATGTTTTTGAGGAGGACACAGCCCTCAGGGCAAGGGTTGTAAGTTATGCCCTGGGGGCATATAAGGTTTTTATAGAAGTTGTTGTCTTAGAAACTTCAAAAAAGGCTCATTCGATTGGAAATTCTAAGGGCTAGTGAACTTTTTAATAGTCATTAGTGATTGAAGGACAACTAGCCCCTCCCACGCCCATCATCCCCCCAAACATATCCAATCAAAATTTTGAGACACTTTTGAGGACACTCCTCAACCCTCGGGGCAAGGGTTTTAATTTATGCCTTGAGGCACAATGTATTATTTATTTTTTCTTGGTCTTAGGCCAGGGCACTTCATATCGAAGTATTTGTCGTAGAAACTTCGAAAAGGGCTCCTTCAATGGGAAATTGAAGTGGCTTGTGCCCTTTTTAATAGTCGAAAGTGATTGGAAGGCAACTAACACCCCTTCCACGCCCACCATTTCCCGAAACATATCCAATCAAAATTTTGGGATAGCTATTTTGTTCAGCGTAGTTGATTTCCAGATAGAAATTATGTTTTTGAGGAGGACACAGCCCTCAGGGCAAGGGTTGTAAGTTATGCCCTGGGGGCATATAAGGTTTTTATAGAACGTGTTGTCGTAGAAACTTCAAAAAAGGCTCATTTGATTGGAAATTCAAAGGCCTAGTGAACTTTTTAATAGTCATTAGTGATTGAAGGACAACTAGCCCCTCCCACGCCCATCATCCCCCCAAACATATCCAATCAAAATTTTGAGACACTTTTGAGGACACTCCTTCTCAACCCTCGGGGCCAGGGTTTTAATTAATGCCTTGAGGCACAATGTATTATTTATTTTTTCTTGGTCTTAGGCCAGGGCACTTCATATCGAAGTATTTGTCGTAGAAACTTCGAAAAGGGCTCATTCGATTGGAAATTGAAGTGGCTAGTGTTCTTTTTAATAGTCAAAAGTGATTCGAGGGCAGCTATCCCCCCAACACCCATCATTCCCCCAAACACATCAAATCAAAATTTTGAGGTGGCCATTTTGTTCAGCGTAGTTTATTTCAAGACAGAAAATATGTTTTTGAGGAGGTCACTCCCCCACAACCCTCGGGGCAAGGATTTTAGGTTGTGCCCTGGGGGCATATAAGAACGATGTTGTCACAATGTATTATTTATTATTTTTTTTTTCCCTTTAGACAAGGGCACTTTGTATCGAAGAAATTTTCGTAGAAATTTCGAAAAGGGCTCATTCAATTGAAATTGGAGTGGCTTGTGCTCTTTTTAATAGTCGAAAGTGATTGGACGGCAACTAACACCCCTTCCACGCCCGCCATTTCTCGAAACACATTGAATCAAAATTTTGAGATGGCCATTTTGTTCAGAGTTGTTGATTTCCAGGTCAGAGTGTTTTGTGCCCTTTTTAATAGTCGAAAGTGATTGGATGGCAACTAACACCTTTTCCACGCCCACCATTTCCCAAAACACATCCAATCAAATTTTTAAGATAGCCATATTGTTTAAAGTAGTTGAAAGTTCCGGAAACTAGGTCTTTGAGGATGACAACCCCCCCCCCCCCACAGCCCTCAGGGCAAGGCTTCTAAGTTATGTCCTGGGGGTATATATGGTTTTTATAGAACGCGTTGTCGTAGAAACTTCAAAAAGGGCTCATTCAATTGGAAATTGAAATGGCTAGTGCCCTTTTTAATAGTCGAAAGCGATTGGAAGGCAACTAACACCCCTTCCACGCCCACCATTTCCCCAAAATCATCCAATCAAAATTTTGAGATAGCCTTTTTGTTCCACGCAGTTTAAAGTTCAGGAAATTATACCTTTGAACAGGACAATCCCCCCACAGTCTTCAGGGCAAGGGTTATAAGTTATTCCCTGGGGGCATATAAGTTTTTATTGAAATCTTTGTCCTAGAAACTTGAAAAGGGCTCATTCGATTGGAAATTCAAATGTCTAGTGCCCTTTTTAATCGTCGAAAGTGATTTGAGGGCAACTAACCCCCCTCTCACGCCCATCTTTTCCCCAAACACATCCAATCAAAATTTCTAGGTACCCATTTTGTTCAGCGTCGTTAATTTCCGGATAAAAATTATATTCTTAAGAAGGACACTCCCCCACAGCCCTTGGGGCAAGGGTTGTAAGTTATACCCTGAGGGCATTTAAGGTTTTTATAGAAAGCGTTATCGTAGAAACTTCAAAAGCCTCATTCGACTGGAAATTCAAAGGGTTTTTTAATAGTCGAAAGCGATTGGAGGGCAAGTAATCCCCTTCTCCTGCCCACCTTTCCCCCAAACATCCAATCAAATTTTTAAAATAGCAATTTTGTTCAACATAGTTTGAAAGCTCTGGAAATTACGTCTTTGAGGATGACAATCCTCCCACAGCCCTTAAAGCAAGGGTTGTAAATTATGCCCGTAGGGCATATAAGGTTTCTATAGAACGCTTTGTCGTAGAAACTTCAAAAAGGGCTCATCCGAATGGAAATTGAAATGGCTATTGCCCTTTTTAATAGTTGAAAGTGATTGGAAGGCAACTAACACCCCTTCCACGCTCACCGTTTCCCCAAAAACATCCAATCGCAATTTCGAGATAGCAATTTTTCCACGCAGTTTCAAGTTCAGGAAACTACACCTTTGATTAGAACACACCCCCCACAGTCTTCAGGGCAAGGGTTATAAGTTATGCCCTGGGGGCATATAAGTTTTTACTGGAATCTTTGTTGTGGAAACTTGAATAAGAGCCCACTCGATTGGAATTTAAAAGGTGTAGTGTCATTTTTAATAATCTCGAAAGCAATTTGATGGCAGTTAACTCCCCTCATTCGCCTACCTTTTTCCCTGACACATCCAATCAAAATTTTTAGATAGCGATTTTGTTCAACGTAGTTGTAAGGTCTAGCAATAAGGTCTTTTAGGATGACAATCCCCCCACAGCCCTCAAAGCAAGGGCTGTAAGTTATGCCCTTGGGGCACATAAGGTTACTGTAGAACGAGTCGTCGTAGAAACTTCAAAAAGGGCTCATTCGACTGGAAATTGAAATGACTATTGCCCTTTTCAATAGTCGAAACTGATTGGAAGGCAGCTAACAGCCCTTCGATGCCCACCCTTTCCCCAAAAACATCCAATCGAAATTTTGAGATAGCCATTTTTTCATGCGGTTTAAAGTTTAGGAAACTATACCTTTGATTAGAACCCTCCCTCCCCCCTACAGTCTTCAGGGTAAGGGTTATAAGTTATGCCCTGAGGGTATATAAGTTTTTATTGAAATTTTTGTCGTAGAAACTTGAAAAAGGGCTCATTCGATTGGAAACTCAATGGGCTAGTACCCTTTTTAATAGTCTCGAAAGTGAATTGAGGGCTTCTAACCTCCCTCTCTCGCCCACTTTTCCCCAAACACATCCAATCAAAATATTTAGATAGCCTGTTTATTCAACGTAGTTGAAATTTTTGGAAATTAGGTCTTAAAGGATGACAACGCCTCCACAACCCTCAGGGCAAGGGTTGTAAGTTATACACTGGGGGAATATAAGGTTTTTTTTTCATTGAAAGCCATGTTGTAGAAACTTCAAAAAGGGCTCATTCAGTTGGAAATTGAAAGGGCTAGTGCCTTTTTAATAGCCGAAAGTGATTGAAGGGCAACTAATCCCCCTCTCACGCCCACTATTTCCCCAACATATCCAATCAAATTTTTAGATATCCATTTTTTTCAACGTAGTCGAAAGTTCTGGAAATTAGGTCTTTTAGGATGATAACCCCATCAGAGCTCTCAGTGTAAGGGTTGTAAGTTGTGCCCTGCGGGCATATAAGGTTTATATATAAAGATGATAAAGAAATTTCAAAAAGGCTAATTTGATTGGAAATTGAAATTGCCCTTTTTAATAGTCGAAAGTGACTGGAGAGTAATTAACCCCCCTCTCACGCCCACTATTTCCCCCAACACATTCAATCAAAGTTTAAAGATAGTCATTTTGTTCAACGTAGTTGAAAGTTCCGGATATTATGTATTTAAGGATGGCAAACCCCTTAGAGCCCCCAAAGCAAAGGTTGTGAGTTATGCCCTGGGGGCATATAAGGTTTTTATAGATAGAGATATCGTAAAAACTTCAAAAGGGTCAGATTCAATTGGAAATTGAGAGGGCTGGTGCCCTCTTTAATAGTTGAAAGTGATTGGACGGTAACTAACCCCCCTCTCACGCCCACCTTTCCCCCAAACTAATCCAATCCAAATTTTGAGATAGCCTTTTTGTTCCAAGCAGTTTAAAGTTCAGGAAATTATACCTTTGAGAAGGACAGTCACCCCACAGTCTTCACGGCAAGGGTTATAAGTTATGCCCTGGTGGTATATAAGTTTTTATTGAAATCTTAGTTCTAGAAACTTGAAAAAGGACTCATTCGATTGGAAATTCAAATGTCTAGTGCCCTTTTAATAGTCGAAAGTGACTTGAGGGTAACTAACCCCCCTCTCACTCCCAACTTTTCCCCAAACACATCCACTCAAAATTTCTAGATAGCCATTTTGTCAGCGTCGTTGATTTCAGGATAGAAATTATGTTTTTGAGGAGGACAGTCCCCTAGAGCCCTCAGGGCAAGGGTTGTAAGTTATTTCCTGAGAGCATATAAGGTTTTTATAGAAAGCATTGTCGTAGAAACTTCAAAAGGCTCATTCGACTGGAAATTCAAAGGAGTAGTGCCCATTTTAATTGTCAAAAGCGATTGTAGGGCAACTAACCCCCCTCTCATGCCCACCTTTCTCCCAAACACCTCCAATCAAAATTTAAGATGGTGATTTTGTTCAACGTAGTTGAAAGTTCTGGAAATTAGTTCTTTGAGGATGACAATCCTCCCACAGCCTTCAAAGCAATGGTTGTAAGTTATGCCCTTGGGGCATATAAGGTTCCCATAGAACGTGTTGTCGTAGAAACTTATAAAAGGGCTGTTTCGATTAGAAATTGAAATGGCTATTGCACTTTTTAATAGTCAAAAGTGATTGGAAGGCAACTAACACCCCTTCCACGCCCACCATTTCCTCAAAAACATCCAATCGAAATTTTGAGATAACCATTTTTTTTATATAGTTTGAAGTTCAGGAAACTACACCTTTGACTAGAACACTCCCCACAGTCTTCAGGGCAAGGGTTATAAGTTATGCCCTGGGAGCATATAAGTTTCTATTGAAATATTTGTCGGAGAAACCTGAAGAAGGGCTCATTCGATTAGAAATTCAAAGGTTTAATGCCCTTTTTAATAGTCTCGAAAGTGACTTGAGGGCAACTAACCCCTCTCATGCCCACCTTTTCCCCAAACACATCCAATCAAAATTTTAAGATAGAAATTTGTTCAACGTTGTTGAAACTTCCGGAAATTAGGTCTATGAGGATGATAATCCCCCACAGCCCTCAAAGCAAGGGTTGTAACTTATGCCCTTGGGACATATAAGGTTTCTGTAGAAACCGTGTTCGTAGAAACTTCAAAAAGGGCTCATTCAATTGGAAATTGAAATGGCTATTGCCCTTTTTAATAGTCGAAAGTGATGGGAAGGCAGCTAACACTCCTGCCACATCTACCATTTTCCCAAAAACCTCCAATCGAAATTTTGAGATAGCCATTTTTTTCACGCAGTTTAAAGTTCAGGAAACTATACCTTTAATTAGAACACTCCCCCCCCCCACAGTCTTCAAGGCAAGGGATATAAGTTATGCCCTGGGGGCATATAAGTTTTTTTGAAATCTTTGTCGTACAAACTTGAAGAAGGGCTCACTAGATCGGAAATTCAAAGGGCTAGTGCCCTTTTTAATAATCTCGAAAGTAATTTGAGGGCAACTAGCCCCCCCCCCTCTCACCCACTTTTCCCCCAATCACATCTAATCAAAATTTTTAGATAGCTATATTTCAACGTAGTTGAAAATTTTGTGGAAATTAGGTCTTTAAGGATGACAACGCCTTCACACCCACAGCCTTCAGGGCAAGGGTCGTAAGTTATGCCCTGGGGGCATTTAAGGTTTCTTATAGAAAGTGATGTTGTAGAAAATTCAAAAAGGGCTCATCCAATTGGAAATTGAAAGTGCTAGTGCCCTTTAATAGCCAAAAGTGATTGAACCGCAACTAACCCCCCCTCTCACGCTCGATATTTCCCGAAACACATGCAATCAAAATTTTTAGATATCCATTTTGTTCAACGTAGTCGAAAGTTCTGGAAATTAGGTCTTTTAGGATGTTAACCCCGTCAGAGTTCTCAGTGTAAGGGTTGTAAGTTATGCCCTGGGGGCATATAAGGTTTATATATAAAGTTGTAGTAGAAATTTAAAAAAGGACACATTTGATTGGAAATTGCCCTTTTTAATAGTCGAAAGTGAGTGGAGAGGAATTAACCCCCCTCTCACGCCCACCATTTCCCCAAACACATTCAATCAAAGTTTAGAGATAGTCATTTTGTTCAACGTAGTTGAAAGTTCTGGAAAATATGTGTTTAAGGATAGCACCCCAAAGCCCCCAGGGCAAAGGTTGTAAGTTATGCCCTGGTGGCATATAAGGTTCTTATAAATAGAGTTGTCGTACAAAACTTCAAAAGGGGATGATTAAATTGGAAATTGAGAGGGCTAGTGCCTTCTTTAATAGTTAAAAGTGATTGGAGTGTAACTAACCCCCCTCTCACGCCCACCATTCCCCCAAACACATCCAATCAAAATTTTCAGATAGGCATTTTGTTCAAAGTTGCAGAAAGTTCTGAAAATTAGGTCTTTGAGGATGACACCCCCCAGCCCTCAGAGCAAGGGTTATAAATTATGCGTTGGGGGTATATAAGGTTTTTATTGAAAGCGTTGTCGTAGAAATTTCAAAAAGGTACATTTGATTATAAATTAAAAGGGCTCGTGCCTTTTTTAATAGTTGAAAGTGATTGGAGGGCGAATAACGCCCCTCTCACGCCCACCATTTTCCCAGACATATCCAATCAAAATTCTGAGATAGCCATTTTGTTTAACGTAGTTGAAAGCTCTAGAAATTAGGTCTTAGAGAATGACAACCACCCTCACAGCCCTTAGGAAAAGGGTTTTAATTTATGCCCTGGGGGCATATAAGATATATATAATTGAAAGTCCTTGTACCCTTTTTAATAGCCGAAAGTTATTGGATGGCTTGACATTTTTATAGTGACATTGACATTAATATTGTTGTTGTTTAGACCAGGGCACTTTGTATCGAAGGAGTTGTCGTAGGAGCTTCGAAAAGGGCTCATTTGATTGAAAATAGAAAGGGCTGATGCCCTTTTTAGTAGTCGAGGTGATTGGAGGGAAACTGATCCTCCTCCCACGGCCACACTTCCATTTGCCTTTATGTTTAAAAACTAATGTTGCCCTAAGAATAAATCAAAATGCACTGTGTTAATGCTAATTCCCAATAAGGCTTCTCAGCAGTATCCCAGGAACGACTAATGGTATTGTGTTCAAACTTTAGGGGCTAATTCTGCTCTTAAAACTTAACCAAATCAAAATAGTGTAAGTGTATCCAAGCTATCAAAGAAAGTAAACAGATTTTATTTTGCGAGTGGTATCCAGTTTTCCATTTCAGGTTAACTAGAGGAGGTATGAAACTAAATTTAACACTACTATTTGTGTCTAGATTTTTAAAAGGGTGTATGTTGTAGAAAATTGCAGAAAATTTTTCTCCAGCATACAAATAGCAGGCCAAACTATAAATTCTTAAAAAAACGTATTATTTTCTTTTTCCCTGAAAAGACTATGTCAATATAAAATGAACAGAAATTAATTAAAAAAACTTTTTCACAAACTATGTTTTTCAAAGAAAAGTAAAGAACTCCATTAAACAAAAATGAGCAAAAATAAAATAAAATAATCTACCAAGCATAAAAGTACCACAAATCGGCATCGATAAATAAATAAAACCCAAAACGAACAGAACTTACAATAAATAACCGAGTCAAACCCAAAACGAGCAAAAATTAACATAAATTGGGCCCAAAACCTCTAAGCTTTCTCAAGGCCATAACATAATTTGCACTTTACTGAAAAAATACAAATGAATGTGCATTGTCAGTTTAATAAACATATACTGATATTTAGTAATCAAAATGTATAAATATTATTTGGTTTATTAAAATTATAAAAGTAAAAACATTAAAAATTTTTCAGTATAGTGCAAATTATGTTATGGCCTTGGGAAGGCATAGAGGTTTTGAGCCCAACTTATGTTAATTTCTTCTCGTTTTGAGTTTGACTCGGTTATCTATTGTAATTTCTGTTCGTTTTGGGTTTCGTTTATTTATCGGTGCTGATTTGTGGCAGTTTCATGCTTGATAGATTATTTGATTTTTTTTCGCTCATTTTTGTTTAATTGAGTTCTTTACTTTTCTTTGAAAAACTTATTTTGGGAAAAAGTTTTTTTAATTAATTTCTGAAAAGATTCAACTTTTGTCTAATTAGCGCTTTTATGGGCTGATTAATCAATGGTTTATGAATGGTTTGTCACTGGAGCACCTTTTAAGTTTTTTTTTTCTAGGAACGAAAGTAGATATAGATCATCTAGCTTTTTGTGAAATCTAGTGATTTTTTCATCCAGATTATGCAAATTATAAATATCAGACCAATCCTCAGTACTCAGCCACGTTCCAAAAGAAAGAAGACCAGCATTTTCAAGGGGGCAGTAAGACCATAAGTTACTGAGAATGAGTACTTAAAATTAAAAGAGGGGGACAGGAGGAGGGAAAAATTTTAGCTCCCAGCCAATGGAGGTAAAGCTGAGGATGACTGTAAAAATTATTCCGGTTAGCTAGAATGACATAAAGAGAGGTATTTCCCCTAGTTGTTGGTATTACAACTATTTGCTAAGCCTTTAGGGAGGTGCAAATTAAATTCATCTGAAGTTCATTGGCGTCACCAGCCAGAAAAAGCCCGGCATTTGGGTACTTAGAGATAACAAAGTCAGCGCTGGTTTGTAACTGCTGGAGAAATTTGCGCCTTGCATCAATATTCTAGTTTGGCGAGTAATGAAATACAGTTATTGCAATTATATTATAGGGACGGAGAAGTACTTTAGGTCTAATACTTTGCAAAAGGATTTTATCATACTCAGATAAATTGGGAACAGGAATAATTTTAGGGAAAAGGCTGCATTTATAAAAAACATTACACCACCTCCCTTTTTTCCAAGTGGATGATCCAAAGGACTGAGCTTGATAAATTCTGAAAAAATTTGACAAAAAAAGAGACCTTTGGCCATGAGACTGTACTTCTGTAACAGCTATGACATCAATTTTCATTTAATTCTGATAGCACCTTAAGTTCAGTGAGTTTGTCAAAATTGTGGCTTTTGGCGTTAGTAATTAAAATTTTTGGAAATTTAAAGTGACTGGGGAAACGTGACTGCCGTTGAGTTTCAGTCATTCTTTGGGTGGGTTTTAATTTAGGGCTGGGGAATGGTGCAGATATTTTTGGGCGAAGACTGTTTATTACAAGGAAATTTTTGCATGTAGGACCTCTCAAACCAAAGTCACACTGGTAGGGTACCCACGGGGGAAAAAGTTCAAGGGATGGGGAAAGGTTTCCTGGTGATACGAGAAGAAGTCCGAATGGGAGTTTTATTTATAGAGGGGTATGGTAAGGCAAGATGACGATGGGAAAGGGAA
Organism: Artemia sp. Qi Xiang Cuo; assembly: GCF_049724085.1. Taxonomy (NCBI): domain Eukaryota; kingdom Metazoa; phylum Arthropoda; class Branchiopoda; order Anostraca; family Artemiidae; genus Artemia; species Artemia sp. Qi Xiang Cuo. Next base: position 5,285,364 of record NC_142801.1, read on the forward strand.
GTAAGGTGGAGATGATCTGAGATGGGAGGGGTCAGGTTTATCTCGGCAAATGACTGAAAGAAGCCAGAACCAGTTATCAAATTCTTGGACGCACGGAGAGGTTTGGGGATAGTCCGAATTGGGTAACGTGGCCTGAAGTTTTGGGTCGACCGGGCACGTGTACATACCTAGAGTGGAGGAGACTTTCGAGGGATGGATTTCTGGGGTATGTTGCTTTGCATTGGGTAAGCAGGAGGATAATGCTGGAAGTTGACTGGAACATGACCCAGGGGAGGAGGGGGTTGTGAATGCTTTCGGTGTTGCCCTAAAAAAGGGTGGATTTTAGACTTACCCTATGACACTGGTGATTAATGAGTAAAACAACACAATTTTTCAAAATAAGCTAAAGCAGGACAAAGGTTAACAAGATCAAAACTGCACTTATTTGACATAAGATTAGTATAAGTAAGTAAGTATGACGGCACTAGACCCTTAAGGTCCAAATTGGCAGTGCTGATCTCTGTTTCATGGCCCTTCAGCCAGGAATTGCAATGGGGGGCTGGGGCCAGCATTCCTGTGCTTTCGCACACCCTTCCTGTTCACCTTCCCCAGATTTCTCCAGGTACCCATTTAGAGCTTGGTCGACTTTGGCTAAGCTTACAGAGTCACATTATTGACCTGCATCCCATACCAAGTAACTGGCCACGCCAGGGATCGAACCCGTGCCCCTTGGACAAAGAACTCTCAACCCAGCGCACGTCCACATAGCCAGGACGGCTAAGTCAAATACCTTATTGGAAAGTCAAATACCAAACACATTATTGGAGAATGTAATGGAATACCAGATGTACTAAAAATGTTCCTTTAGTCAAATTCAAATGTATATAATGGCCTCTCCCAGGCCACTCAGCGCGTCCCCAGGTGGCGGATAGGGGAACGTCCTGTAGATATGCAGGGCACCTCCCGGTAGGGAGGTGCGGACCAAGGGAGGACCTGGTCTCTGGGGATCTTGAAATATAGCTGGAGCAACCACGTCTGGGGGCCATAAATTCAGGCGGAGGAGGTGGAAGGCCCCTCTGATGTGCACTGGGCAGGGCCCATCGGCGTATGGATACGTCCCGCCAGTCACAAACCTTCTCCCAGCAATGGGAAAATTGCAGGTGATGCAGGACGCCAGAAGGGCGCATTATCGGTAGTAGATATAGCCGACCCCTGCTAGGGATGGAGAGGAGTGGCTTACCGCCGTCCTGAAATTAGCCAAGAAACCTCTTTTCCTATAAAATATGAAGTACAAACGATCAAGAACGAGAACCAATACTACCGCGTCCGGGGCAACAGACGAAGTTACTGCGTCTGGGGCAACCGACGAAGTTACCGCGTCCGGGGCAACCGACGAAGTTACCGCGTCCGGGATAACCGACGAACTGACGACCCAGAATCTCCCTTTAACAGTGTTGACAACTCCAAACCCGGAGGCTATGCTTTCTCCTAAATTTATTTTATCTATTGGAACCCTGAACGTTAGGACGCTTGCTAAACTAGGCAAAATAGATCTTGTCCTAAATGAACTAAACCGATATAAATGGGATATTGTGGGACTTTCAGAAACACATCTCCCTAGCACCGGCGAAGAAAGGATCGGCAACACTAGTCTGATAGTGTCTGGGAGAACCGATGGCGTCCATCACCAAGGTGTTGGCTTTTTGATGTCGACTAAGGCACGAAGATCCTTGATTTCCGTAACGCCTGTGTCAGAACGGTTGATTATGATACGAATGAAGGGATCCCCGATCAACATCACGATCATACAAGTCTACGCTCCTGACTGCAGCAAACCAGATGAAGAGTCTGACAATTTCTACCTTCAACTGCAAAGCTTAATTGACGCAGTTTCTAAAAAAGACCTTATTGTTGTCATTGGCGACTTCAATGCTATTGTTGGTAACGATTCTGCTCGAAATGAAGATGTTATGGGTAAATTTGGCCTTGAACGACTTAACAAGAGGGGCGAACGCCTCATTCAATTTTGCAGAGACAGTGATCTAGCCATTACCAATACTCTCTTCAAACATAGAGAACGTCGTAAGGCGACATGGACTTCGCCGGATGGAAAAATCCGTAATCTTATTGATTACGTGCTCGTCTCTAGGCGGTGGAAATCATCTGTGCTAGATACTGTCACCCTCGCAGGTGGCGATTTCGACAGGGACCATTCCCTGGTCATGTCTGCACTAAAGATACGCCTGAAATCTTCCGCAAAGCTGAATAATAGACCCGGTCGTTTCAACACACATCTTCTCAAAGACCCTCAAATTCGCCAAACCTACATCGATGAACTGTCTACTCAAATATCGGAACTTCTTTCTAATATTCCTATAACTCTATCTAAAGAGGATATCGATAAACTGGTCACAGACTCCTCTAAGATCATCAGCAAAGTAGCGATGTCCGCCCTAGGAACCAAAAAGGGTGATAAAAAGCCTTGGATAACAAATGAAATTATTTTATAATGTACTGAGAAACGAAAACACAATAACAGGTCAGACAGAGAGAGCAGGTACAGATATAAGCACTTGAAGCGTGCTGTAGAAAAAGCCACCCGTAGAGCCCATCGCACCTACATTAAAGACAAATGTGAACAGTGTGAGGCTGATTTTAAGAGAGGCGATTCATACTTCATGTATAAGAGAGTTCGTGAGCTAACAAGCTAGAAAAGCCTCAGTTCTTGTACACTGCTAGATAAAAATGGCTCTCAGATACAAAGCACAGAAGGTATCCGATCGAGATGGATGGAGCATTTCAAAGAAAAGCTTCATCCTGATATCTTTCCAAACTCTGCTGTCCTGGACCTCTTGCCCGTTACTGTCTCAGATCCCAGCGCACCTCCTCTCCGTTCTGAGGTCGAAGATGCCATCCAAGCGCTGAAGACTAACAAGGCCCCTGGCCCGGACGGGATACAGGCAGAACTGCTGAAAGTCCGGTGTGAACCACTTATAGATCTTTTCCACAAGATTGTATCCGGTGCCTGTCAAAAGAGTCATTTCCCAACTTCTTGGTGCGAAGCCACAATTGTTCCACTACACAAGAAGGGGTCAAAGGCAATATGTGATAATTACCGTCCTATTAGCCTAACAAGTCAAACTGCCAAGATCTTCACCCGAATTATACTCCAACGGATCAGAGCCGCGTCATCCTTAGTCATCCGAGAATACCAAGCCGGTTTTCGCCCTGGGAGATCGACCGTTGATCAAATTTTCACTGTTCGCCAAATTTTAGAGAAATATCTGGAATTCGGTCGCGGCCTGTATCAGCTCTTCATCGACTTTAGGCAAGCATTTGACCTTATATGGAGAAATGGCCTATGGCATATCCTTCTCCATTACGGAATCCCACGAAACCTAGTAGATCTTATCAAGGATAGGTACTCAAAATTTGGGAGTCGTGTGATGACTAGTGAAGGTCTCACTGACAGTTTCCAGACTTCCGCAGGTGTCCTTCAAGGATGCCTTTTGTCTCCAGAGCTGTTCAACCTTTTCCTCACAGCAGTCTTATCCCTGGTGGAGACAACTTGTGGCGCACATATAGGGGGTGTTCAGATAGATAAGCTAGCCTACGCCGACGATATCAACGAAATGGCTGAAACACCCGAGGATCTACAAGCCGTTCCTAACGACGTCTTCGAAGCCACTAGTTCTTTTGGAATGATCATAAATGTATCAAAAACAAAGGCTATGTGCTGCTCACGAAAGCCACAGGATACAGTTAAGCCAGACCTGAAAATTAATGGAGAGAGTATCCAGTGGGTTGAGGAGTTCCCTTACCTCGGTAGTCTGATCACCAGCGACAACAGTCCATCAAAAGACGTCTCGCCCTCGCGAGTTCCAGTTTCAAGGCCCTTATGCCCATATGGCGAAGCAAGGATTTGTCTCTGCGGCTTAAGACACGACTTTTTGATACCCTGATCATCCCCATCGCAATCTACTCATGTGAAACATGGACACTAAGGGTAAATGACAATCAATGACATCCAGCATTTGAATCTAATTGTCTCTGCCGAATTGCCGGGATCACTTACTTAGATAGAATCCCAAATGTCGAAGTTCTCTAGAGCCTTAATGTACAACAAACACTTATCATGAAGATCTAGCTCCAACAACTTTGATAGCTCAGTCATGTACAACAAATGTCTTAGTTCCGTTTCCCGAAAATTACCTTAGAAGGCCAAATTCACGGTTCTCGTCCTCGTGGTCGTGCCCAAAAAAGTCGTCCCCCAAAAAGGAAGGAAAACTTTGCACCTCACCGCCTCTCGGACCTTCTTCGCCTAGCAAAAGACCGTGAAGCATACAGAAGGCACATCCACGCCGTTACGAGGAAAGAGGCCCCAAGACGACCTTCAAGGACGGATGGGACTTAAGTAAGTCAACCTTGTCAAAGTTTTCAACAGACAGCAACAGGCCCTGTCAAAATCTAGGTGACTCTATCACCTATATTCTTACTGGAATTTCTAAGAATTAAAAATCAGAATAAGGTTAATATAGAAGTTTGGCAATGCCTTTCCAAAGTATGTTTTGGCCCTAGATTAATTACTGGAACTTTCATTTTCCTGACCTAACCCCTTTCCATGATAGCAAAAAGTACCTTGTCTAAAATTTACTGTTATACAGAATTTTCTAAGATTAGCATTTTACAGTGATTTAGCTGTTAGCTAAATCTTTGTATGATTTATTATCTGGCTAGATTATCCTACCAGAGTAGAGGTATGTCAGAGTAGATTAACTGGGTGACTATTGGGTATCTTACCCTTTACTTTGTTATTGGAATCTTGAAGATGTTAAACTGCTTAAATTATACTGATTAATATTACTTGAAAATATTGGATTTGGCTTTTGCCAAATCTGCTTGCCTATGGGGTATAAATTTAGAATTGGTTCTGTTGACAAGGAAACATGTTAAGAAAACAATTCTTACTTTAAAATATGTATAATGATCCTAGTTAACATATTATCAAAGGGGAGAACCTTTATCATCCAGTCTTTCCTCTAAAAATCCTTCTTTTTCAAGATTAAAAGAAAAAAATTATAATAAACTTCTATGCTAAGATGCAATGTGTAAATCTTTTGAAATTGCCAAATAAGTTGTTCTATAGATAGCGTTCATTCCGGTCATTGTTAATTCCGTTATTTTTTAATTAGCAGTGGCAAAAATACAAAATATGCATGGAATTGAAAAGAAATGAAATGGATATAAAAACCTAACCTATAATAAATACTCTGGGTATATATACTCTGTATGTATATGAATATCTATAGCAATATTTTGTATTTCCGCCACTGCTCAGTAAAAAAGACAGAATTAACAATGACCAGGATGAACGCTATCTATAGAACAACTTATTTGGCAATTTATAGCAGCAATTTCAAAAGATTTATGCATTGTGTCTTAGCATGGAGGTTTATTGTAATTGTTTTTCTTTTAAGCTGGAAAAAGAAGGATTTTTAGAGGACAGACTTGATGTTAAAGGTTCTCCCCTTGGATAAAATGTTAACTAGGATCATTATACATATTTTAAAGTAAGAATTGTTTTCTTACCATGTCTCCTTATCAGGAATACCAATTCTAAATTTTTTTCACCTATGGTATAACTGAACCTGTTCAGACCTGTTGTAACAGGACTGAAAATAGGGTAGACCTAGCCTAACTGTGGTTGTTGTGTGAATTTGCTCAAAAGTTTAACTTAAGCACCAAAATACAAAGATTTTGAGTAGAGCTCTACAGATGACTTTTTATACATTCTATATATTTATATCATGACTGAGAAGAAAAATTGTACTATAAACAAGCATGAATAAGGTCATACTGATGACTTTAATATTGTCTTTTTTATTAATTAGAAAATAGTATAAAGTCAAACATAAGACAATTTATGTTTTCTACTATTATAAAGAATAAAAGAAACTGTATTTACAAATAACTTTTTGTGTTACAATCTATATATAAGAGACTAAAGAAAACCATACAGATACCTTTTTACACATTATTTTATCATAGAACAACCAAAATAAAGTCTTCCAGTGGAATTTTTATATTATACTGCATTAAAAAGAACCATGAATAATGTCATACAAATGACTTTAATATTGTCACTCTCTACAAATAAGCAAAAATCAATATAAAGTCAAAAATAAGTCAATATCTTTTTCTCATTATGATGAGCAAAAGCTAAGTGTCAGAGTGAATAATTTTTTTATTTACATATTTTGTCAGATACAACAAATATAATGACAAAATCTAAATATCAGAGTGAATAAATGCTTTATCAGCATCCTTTGTCAGATATGTTGGATAAAATTGACAAAATCTAAGTGTCAGAGGTAATAAATTTTTTTATCAACATCTTTTGTCAGATACATCAAATATAATTGACAAAATCTAAGTATCAGAATCAAAATCTAAGTTCATCATTTCCCCAAAGACATCCAATCAAAATTTTGAGGTGGCCATTTTGTTCAGAGTAGTTGATTTCCAGATAGAAAATATGTTTTTGAGGTGGTCACTCCCCCAGAACTCTCAGGGCAGGGGTTTTAAGTTATTTCCTGGGGACATATAAGAACGATGTTGGCACAATGTATTATTTATTATTTTTTTCCATTCGACCAGGGCACCAGGGTGAAGAAGTTTTCGCATTAAAGAAGTTTTCATAGAAATTTTGAAAAGGGCTCATTCATTTGAAATTAGAGTGGCTTGTGCCCTTTTTAATAGTCGAAAGTGATTGGATGGCAACAAACACCCTTTCCACGCCCACCATTTCTCAAAACACATCCAATCAAAATTTTGAGATAGCCATTTTGTTCAGCGTTGTTGATTTCCAGATCAAAGTGTTTTGTGCCCTTTTTAATAGTCGAAAGTGATTGGATGGCAACTAACACCTTTTCCACGCCCACCATTTCCCAAAACACATCCAATCAAATTTTTAAGATAGCCATATTGTTCAAAATAGTTGAAAGTTCCAGAAATTAGGTCTTTGAGGATGACAAGACCTCCCCACAGCCCTCAGGGCAAGGCTTGTAAGTTATGTCCTGGGGGCACATATGGTTTTTATAGAACGTGTTGGCGTAGGAACTTCAAAAAGGGCTCATTCAATTGGAAATCGAAATGGCTAGTGCCCTTTTTAATAGTCGAAAGTGATTGGAAGGCAACTAACACCCCTTCCACGCCCACCATTTCCCCAAAATTATCCAATCAAAATTTTTAGTTAGCTTTTTTGTTCCACGCAGTTTAAAGTTCAGGAAATTATACCTTTGAGCAGGACACTCCCCCCACAGTCTTCAGGGCAAGGGTTGTAACTTATACCCTGGTGGCATACAAGTTTTTATTGAAATCTTTGTCGTAGAAACTTGAAAAAGGGCTCATTTGATTGGAAATTCAAATGTCTAGTGCCCTTTTTAATTGTCGAAAGTGATTTGAGGGCAACTAACCCCCCTCTCACGCCCACCGTTTTCCCAAACGCATCCAATCAAAATTTCTAGGTAGACATTTTGTTCAGCGTTGTTGATTTTCAGATAGAAATTATGTTTTTTAGGAGGATACTCCCCCACAGCCCTTGGGGGAAGGGTTGTAAGTTATGCCCTGAGGGCATTTAAGGTTTTTATAGAAAGCATTATTGTAGAAACTTTAAAAGCCTCATTTGACTGAAAATTAAAAGGGCTAGTCCCCTTTTTAATAATCGAAGGTGATTGGAGGGCAAGTAACCCCCCTCTCATGCCCACCTTTCCCCCAAACACATCCAATGAAAATTTTAAAATAGCAATTTTGTTCAACATAGTTGAAAGTTCTGGAAATTACTTCTTTGAGGATGACAATCCTCCCACAGCCCTCAAAGCAAGAGTTGTAAATTATGTCCGTAGGCCATATAAGGTTTCTATAGAGCGCGTTGTCGTAGAAACTTCAAAAAGGGCTCATTCGATTGGAAATTTAAATGGCTATTGCCCTTTTTTATATTTGAAAGTGATTGGAAGGCAACTAACACCCCTTCCACGCCCACCATTTCCTGAAAAACATACAATCGCAATTTCGAGATTGCCATTTTTCCACGCAGTTTCAAGTTCAGGAAACTACACCTTGGATTAGAAAACACCCCCACAGTCTTCAGGGCAAGGGTTATAAGTTATTCCCTGGGGGCATATAAGTTTTTATTGAAATCTTTTTCGTATAAACTTGAAGAAAGGCTCATTCCATTGGAAATTAAAAAGACTAATGCCCTTTTTAATAGTCTCGAAAGTGATTTGAGGGCAACTAACCCCCCTCTCATGCCCACCTTTTCCCCAAACACATCCAAACAAAATTTTAAGATAGCGATTTTGTTCAACATAGTTGTAAGTTCTAGCAATAAGGTCTTTTAGGATGACAATCCCCCCACAGCCCTCAAAGCAAGGGCTGTAAGTTATGCTCTAGGGGTACATAAGGTTTCTGTAGAACACGTTGTCGTAGAAACTTCAAAAAGGGCTCATTCGAATGGAAATTGAAATGACTATTGCCCTTTTTAATAGTCGAAACTGATTGGAAGGCAGCTAACAGCCCTTCAACACCCACCCTTTCCCCAAAAACATCCAATCGAAATTTTGAGATAGCCATTTTTTCACGTGGTTTAAAGTTCAGGAAACTATACCTTTGATTAGAACATCCCCCCCCCTAAAGTCTTCAGGGTAAGGGTTATAAGTTATGCCCTGAGGGCATATAAGTTTAATTGAAATTTTGTCGTAGAAACTTGAAAAAGGGCTCATTCGATTGGAAATTCGATGGGCTAGTGCCCTTTTTAATAGTGTCAAAAGTGAATTGGGGGCAACTAATCCCCCTCTCTCGTCCACTTTTCCCCCAACACATCCAATCAAAATGTTTAGATAACCAGTTTATTCAATGTAGTTGAAATTTTTGGAGATTAGGTCTTTAAGGATGACAACGCCTCCACATCCCTCAGGGCAAGGGTCGTAATTTATGCCCTGGGGGCATATAAGGTTTTTTTTTTTATAGAAAGCGATGTTGTAGAAACTTCAAAAAGGGCTTATTCAATTGGAAATTGAAAGGGCTAGTGCCCTTTTAATAGCCGAAAGTGATTGAAGGGCAACTAATCCCCCTCTCACGCCCACTATTTCCCCAATATATCCAATCAAATTTCTAGATATCCATTTTGTTAAACGTAGTCAAAAGCTCTGGAAATGAGGTCTTTTAGAATGATAACCCCATCAGAGCCCTCAGTGTAAGGGTTGTAAGTTATGCCCTGGGAGCATATAAGATTTATATAGAAAGATGATGTAGAAATTTCAAAAAGGCTCATTTGATTGGAAATTGAAATTGCCTTTTTAATAGTCGAAAGTGACTGGAGAGTAATTAACCCCCCTCTCACGCCCACTATTTCCCCCAACACATTCAATCAAAGTTTAAAGATAGCCATTTTGTTCAACGTAGTTGAAAGTTCTGCAAATTATGTATTTAAGGATGACAAACCCCCCAGAGCCCCCAGGGCAAAGGTTGTAAGTTATGCCCTGGGGGCATATAAGGTTTTTATAGATAGAGTTGTCGTAAAAACTTCAAAAGGGGCAGATTCAATTGGAAATTAAGAGGGCTAGTGCCCTTTTTAATAGTTGAAAGTGATTGGAGGGCAACTAACCCCCCTCTCACGCCCACCTTTCCCCCAAACTAATCCAATCAAAATTTTGAGATAGCCTTTTTGTTCCAAGCAGCTTAAAGTTGAGGAAATTGCACCTTTGAGAAGGACAGTCACCCCACAGTTTTCAGGGCAAGGGTTATAAGTTATGCCCTGGGGGCATATAAGTTTTTATGGAAATCTTAGTCTTAGAAACTTGAAAAAGGGCTCATTTGATTGGAAATTCAAATGTCTAGTGCCCTTTTAATAGTAAAAAGGGACTTGAGGGTAACCAATCCCCCTCTCACCCCCACCTTTTCCCCAAACACATCCACTCAAAATTTCTAGATAGTCATTTTGTCAGCGTCGTTGATTTCCAGATAGAAATTATGTTTTTGAGGAGGACACTCCCCCAGAGCCCTCAGGGCAAGGGTTGTAAGTTATTCCCTGAGAGCATATAAGGTTTTTATAGAAAGCATTGTCGTAGAAACTTCAAAAGGCTCATTCGACTGAAAATTCAAAGGGCTAGTGCCCATTTTAATTGTCTAAAGCAATTAGAGGGCAACTAACCCCCATCTCATGCCCACCTTTCCCCCAAACACATCCAATCAAAATTTTAAGATGGCCATTTTGTTCAACGTAGTTCAAAGTTGTGGAAAGTAGGTCTTTGAGGATGACAATCCTCCCACAGCCCTCAAAGCAAGGGTTGTAAGTTATGCCCTTGGGGCATATAAGGTTCCCATAGAACATGTTGAGAACATGTTCCATAGAACATGTTCCCATAGAACGTGAAACTTCAAAAAGGGCTGTTTCGATTAGAAATTGAAATGGCTATTGCACTTTTTAATAGTCAAAAGTGATTGAAAGGCAACTAACACCCCTTCCACGCCCACCATTTCCTCAAAAACATCCAATCGAAATTTGGAGATAGCCATTTTTTTCATGTAGTTTAAAGTTCAGGAAACTACACTTTTGATTAGAACACTCCCCCCCACAGTCTTCAGGGCAAGGGTTATAACTTATGCCCAGGAGGCATATAAGTTTTTATTGAAATCTTTGTCGTAGAAACTTGAAGAAGGGCTCATTTGATTAGAAAATCGAAGGTTTAATGCCCTTTTTAATAGTCTCGAAAGTGGCTTAAGGGCAACTAACCCCTCTCTCATGCCCACCTTTTCCGCAAACGCATCCAATCAAAATTTTAAGATAGCAATTTTGTTCAACGTAGTTGAAAGTTCTGGAAATTAGGTTTATGAGGATGATAATCCCCCACAGCCCTCAAAGCAAGGGTTGTAAGTTATGCTCTTGGGATATATAAGGTTTCTGTAGAAACCGTGTTCGTAGAAACTTCAAAAAGGGCGCATTGGATTGGAAATTGCAATGGCTGTTGCCCTTTTTAATAGTCGAAAGTGATGGGAAGGCAGCTAATACTCCTGCCACATCCACTATTTCCCCAAAAACCTCCAATCGAAATTTTGAGATAACCATTTTTTTCACGTGGTTTAAAGTTCAGGAAACTATATCTTTGATTAGAACACCCCCCCCCCCACAGTCTTCAAGGCAAGGATTATATGTTATGCCCTGGGGGCATATAAGTTTTTATTGAAATCTTTGTCATAGAAACTTGAAGAAGGTTTCTTTCGATTGGAAATTCAAAGTGCTAGTGCCCTTTTTAATAGTCTCGAAAGTGAATTGAGGGCAACTAACCCCCCTCTCTTGCCCACTTTTTCCCCAAACATACCAATCAAAATTTTTAGATAGCTATGTTTCAACGTAGTTGAAATTTTAGGAAATTAGGTCTTTAAGGATGACAAAGCCTTCACAGCCCTCAGGGCAAGGGTCGTAAGTTATGCCCTGGGGGCATTTAAGTTTTCTTATAGAAAGTGATGTTGTAGAAAATTCAAAAAGGGCTCATTCAGCTGGAAATTGAAAGTGCTAGTGCCCTTTTAATAGCCAAAAGTGACTGAAGCGCAACTAACCCCCCTCTCACGCCCGATATTTCCTGAAACACATCCAATCAGAATTTTTTTATGTCCATTGTGTTCAACGTAGTCAAAAGTTCTGGAAATTAGGTCTTTTAGGATGATAACCCCGTCAGAGTTCTCAGTGTAAGGGTTGTAAGTTATGCCCTGGGGGCATATAAGGTTTATATATAAAGTTGTAGTAGAAATTTCAAAATGGGCTCATTTGATTGGAAATTGCCCTTTTTAATAGTCAAAAGTGAGTGGAGAGGAATTACCCCCCCCCCGCTCACGCCCACCATTTCCCCAAACACATTCAATCAAAGTTTAGAGATATACATTTTGTTCAACGTAGTTGAAAGTTCTGGAAATTATGTATTTAAGGATAGCAAATCCCCCAAAGCCCCCAGGGCAAAGGTTGTAAGTTATGCCCTGGGGGCATATAAGGTTCTTATAAATAGAGTTGTCGTACAAAACTTCAAAAGGGGCTGATTAAATTGGAAATTGAGAGGGCTAGTGCCCTTTTTAATAGTTAAAAATGATTGGAGGGTAACTAACCCCCCTCTCATGCCCACCATTCCTCCGAAAACATTCGATAAAAATTTTCAGACACCCATTTTGTTCAACATAGCAGAAAGCTCTGGAAATTAGGTTTTTGTGAATGACAACCCCCCCCCAGCCCTCAGGGCAAGGGTTGTAAGTTAGGCCCTGGGGATATATAAGGTTTTTGTTGAAAGCGTTGTAGTTAAAACTTCAAAAGGGTTCATTTGAATATAAATTAAAAGGGCTCGCGCCTTTTTTAATAGTTGAAAGTGATTGGAGGGAGACTAACGCCCCTCTCACGCCGACCATTTTCCCAGACACATCCAATCAAAATTCTGAGATAGCTATTTTGTTTAACGTAGTTGAAAGCTGTGGAAATTAGGTCTTATAGGATGACAACCAACCTTACAGACCTTAGGAAAAGGGTTGTAATTTATGCCCTGGGGGCATATAAGGTATATATAATCGAAAGACCTTGTGCCCTTTTTAATAGCCGAAAGTTATTGAATGGCTTGACATTTTTATAAGGACATTGACATTATTATTGTTGACATTGGCTTGACATTCTTATTGTTGTTGTTTTGACCAGGGCACTTCGTATCTAAGGAGTTGTCGTAGGAGCTTCGAAAAGGGCTCATTCGACTGAAAATACTCGTAGAAAGGGCTGATGCTCTTTTTAATAGTTGAAAGTGATTGGAGGAACACTGATCCCCCTCCCACGCCCATACTTCCATTTGCCTTTATGTTTAAAAACTCATGTTGCCCTAAGAATAAATCGAAATGCACTGTGTTAATGCTAATTCCCAATAAGGCTTCTCAGGAGTATCCCAGGAACGACTAATGGTATTGTGTTCAAACTTTCGGGGCTACTTCTGCTCTTAAAATTTAACCAAATCAAAATATTGTAAGTATATTCAAGCTATCAAAGAAAGTAAACAGATTTTTTTTTGTGAGTGGTATCCAGTTTTCCGTTTCAGGTCAACTAGAGGAGGTATGAAACTAAATTAAACACTACTATTTGTGTCTAGATTTTTAAAATGGTGTATTTTGTTAAAAATTGCTGAAAATTTTTCTCCAGGATACAAATAGCAGGCCAAACTATAAATTCTTAAAAAAACGAAAAGATTTAAAGTATTATTTTCTTTTTCCCTGAGAAGACTATGTCAATATAAGACGAACACAAATAAATTAAAAAAACTTTTTCACAAAATAAGTTTTTCAAAGAAAAGTTAAGAACTCCATTAAACAAAAATGAGCAAAAATCAAATCAAATAATCTACCAAGCATAAAACTACCACAAATCGGCATCGATAAATAAATAAAACTCAAAACGAACAGAAATTACAATCAATAACCGAGTCAAATATAAAACGAGCAGAAATTAACATAAATTGGGCTCGAAACCTCTATGTCTTCTCAAGGCCAGAAAATAATTTGCGCTTTACTGAAAAAAAATACAAATGAATGTGCATTGTCAGTTTAATATACACATACTGATATTTAGTAATCAAAATGTTAATATTATTTGATTTATTAAAATTATAAAAGTAAAAACATTTATATTTTTTTCATTAAAGGGGAAATTATGTTATGGCCTTGGGAAGGCATAGAGGTTTTGAGCCCAACTCATGTTAATTTCTGCTCGTTTTGAGTTTGAGTCGGTTATTTGTTGTAATTTCTGTTCGTTTTGGGTTTGTTTATTTATCAGGTCTGATTTGTGGCAGTTTCATGCTTGATAGATTATTTGATTTTATTTTTGCTCTTTTTTTTTAATTGAGTCCTTTACTTTTCTTTGAAAAACTTATTTTGGGAACAAGTTTTTTTAATTAATTTCTGAAAAGATTCAACTTTTTTTTTAATCAGCGCTTTTATAGGCTGATTAATGAATGGTTTATGAATGGTTTGCCACTGGAGCACCTTTTAAGTTTTTTTTTTCTGGGAAAGAAAGTAGATATTTATCATTTAGCTTTTTGTCAAATGTAGTGATTTTTTCATCCAGATTATGCAAATTATAAATATCAGACCAATCCTCAGTACTCAGCCACGTTCCAAAAGAAAGAAGACCAGCATTTTCAAGGGGGCAGTAAGACTATAAGTTACTGAGAATGAATACTTAAAATTAAAAGAAGGGAACAGGAGGAAGAAAAAATTTTAGCTCCCACCCAATGGAGGTAAAGCTGAGGAGGGCTGTAAAAATTATTCAGATTAGCTAGAATGACATAAAGAGAGGTATTTCCCCTAGTTGTCGGTATTACAACTATTTTCTAAGCCTTTAGGGAGGTGCAAATTAAATTCATATTAAGTTCATTGGCGTCACCAACCAGAAAAAGTCTGGTATTTGGGTACTTAGAGATAACAAAGTCAGCGCTGGTTTGTAACTGCTGGAGAAATTTGCGCCTTGCATCAATGTTCTAGTTTGGCGAGTAATGAAATACAGCTATTGCAATTATATTATAGGGACGGGGAAGTACTTTAGGTCTAATACTCTGTAAAAGGATTTTATCATATTCAGATAAATTAGGAACAGGAATAATTTTAGGAAAAAGGTTGCATTTATAAAAAAACATTACACCACCTCCTTTTTTTCCAAGCGGATGATCCAAAGGACTGAGCTTGATAAATTCTGAAAAATTTGACAAGCGAAGAGACCTTTGGCCATGAGACTGTACTTCTTTAACAGCTATGACATCAATTTTGATTTAATTCTGATAGCACCTTGAGTTCAGTGAGTTTGTCAAAATTGTGGGTTTTGGCGTTAGTAATTAAAATTTTTGGAAATTTAAAGTGACTGGGGAAATGTGACTGCCGTTGAGTTTCAGTCATTCTTGGGGTGGGTTTTGATTTAGGGCTGAGGAATGGTGCGGATATTTTTGGGGGAAGATTGTTCATTAAAAGGAAATTTTCGCATGTAGGACCTCTCAAACCAAAGTCACACTGGTAGGGTACCCACGGGGAAAAAAGTTCAAGGGATGGGGAAAGGCTTCCTGGTGATACGAGAAGAAACCCGAATGGGAGTGTTCTTTATAGAGGGATATGGTAAGGTAAGATGACGATGGGAAAGGGAAGTAAGGTGGAGGTGATCTGAGATGGGAGGGGTTAGGTTTATCTCGGCAAATGACGGAAGGAAGCCAGAACCAGTTATCAATATCTTAGACGCACGGAGAGGATTTATGTCTATGGGGCGTGGATTTTTGGGAGGGATGTGAGTAAGGGGAGGTTTGGGAATAAGCCGAATTGGGTAACGTGGCCTGAAGTTTTGGGTCGACCGGGCACGTGTACGTACCTAGAGCGGAAGAGACTTTCGAGGGATGGATTTCTGGGGTATTTTGCTTTGCATTGGGTAAGCAGGGCGATAATGCTGAAAGTTGACTGGAACATGACCCAGCGGAGGAGGGGGTTGTGAATGCTTTCGGTGTTGCCCTAAAAAAGGTGGGATTTTAGACTTACCCTCTGACACTGGTGATACATGAGTAAAGCAACACATTTTTCAAAACAAGATAGAGCAGGACAAAGCTTAACATGATCAAAACTGCACTTATTTGACATAAGATTAGTATAAGTAAGTAAGTATGACGGCAGTAGACCCGTAAGGTCCAAATCGGCAGTGCTGATCTCCATTTCTTCCTGGCCTTTCAGCCAGGAAGTGCAATGGGGGGCTGGGGCCAGCCATCCTGTGCTTTCGCGCACCCTTCCTGCTTACCTTCCTCAGATTTCTCCAGGTACCCATTTATAGCTGGGTCGACTTTGGCTAAGCTTACAGAGTCACATTACTGACCTGCATCCCAAACCAAGTAACTGGCCACGCCAGGGATCGAACCGGTGCCCTTTGGACAAAGAACTCTCAACCCAGCGCACGTCCACATAGCCAGGACAGCTAAGTCAAATACCTTATTGGAAAGTCAAATACCAAATACATTATTGGACCATGTAGTGGAATACCAGATGTACTAAAAATGTTCCTTTAGTCAAATTTAATCCTTTATTCAAAAGTAGATAATGGCTTCTATAAATTGATTTATTTCTTTTGAAAATATCTTGTAATAACCTTGTCAAAGTTTTCAACAGACAGCAACAGGCCCTGTCAAAATATAGGTAACTCTGTCACCTATATTCTTACCGGAATTTCTAAGGATTAAAAATCAGAAGAAGGTTAATATAGAAGTTTGGCAATACCTTTCTAAAGTATGTTTTGGCCCTAGATTAATTACTGGAACTTTCATTTTTCTGACCTAACCCCTTTGCAAGATAGCAAAAAGTACCTTGTCTAGAATTTACTGTTATACAGCATTTTCTAAGATTAGCATTTTATAGTGATTTAGCTGTTAGCTAAATCTTTGCATGATTTATTAGCTGGCTAGATTATCCTGCCAGAATAGCGGTATGTTAGAGTAGATTAACTGGGTGACTACTGGGTATCTTACCTTGTACTTTGTTATTGGAATCTTGAATATGTTAAACTGCTTGAATTATACTGATTGATATTATTTGAAAATATTGGATTTTGCTTTTGCCAAATCTGCTTGCCTATGGGGTATAAATTTAGAATTGGTTCTGTTGACAAGGAGACATGTTAAGAAAACAATTCTTACTTTAAAATATGTATAACGATCCTAGTTAACATATTATCAAAGGGGAGAACCTTTATCATCAAGTCTTTCCTCTAAAAATCCTTCTTTTTCCAGCCTAAAAGAAAAAAATTACAATAAACCTCTATGCTAAGATGCAATGTGTAAATCTTCCGAAATTGCCAAATAAGTTTTTCTATAGATAGTGTTCATCCCGGTCATTGTTAATTCCGTTATTTTTTAATGAGCAGTGGGGAAAATACAAAATATGCATAGAATTGAAAAGAAATGAAATGGATATAAAAACCTAACCTATACTAAATACTCTGTATATATACTCTGGGTATATACTCTGTATGTATATGAATATATTTATAGCAATATTTTGTATTTTTCGCTACTGTTGTATTAATATTTTGTATTTCCACCACTGCTCAGTAAAAAAAACTGGAATTAACGATGACCAGGATGAACGCTATCTAAAGAACAACTTATTTGTCAATTTATAGCAGCAATTTCAAAAGATTAATACATTGTGTCTTAGCATGGAGGTTTATCATATGTCTTCAGTAGATACCAGCCCATATTGAGATTTTGGGGAATGAGGGTGCCGACACATCTGCTAAAATGGCATGCGACACAATAAATGTATTTACTAGTGGCTCAACTCCTAGATCTGCAATGCAAATAGATCAATTGATACAATTAGTTAGAACGTATGATTTTGAGGATAGCAGAAATCAATCCGGAAATTCGTTTGTTACCCGAAAAGTAGCAAGAAAGTTTGAGAGGCATGTGTACCAAGGATTAAGTAGGAAAGAGGGAAGATTAGCGTTTCGTCTTAGATCAGGCCATGCAGATACAAAATTATACAGGGCAAAGTTTTATGGAGAGTCAAGTAACTGTGAATTTTGTGACAAAGAAAAAAGTCTGGTACATCTTCTTATAGATTGTGATAAGTACACTCTCCAAAGACAGCATATCAAGGCCTTTTTTCATGAAAGAAGAAAATAGTTGAGTGTAAATTTGATTTTGGGAGGATTTGCAAATGATAGTGACAATATACAAATCCTAAAGCTGGTTGTACAGTTTATAACTGCCATTGGGAGAGATAGGACGATGTGATGGGAAGAATAATTATGATTAATTAATGTGACAGAGCAGATTATTGATGATTGACTAACTAAAGTGGGATCCAGATTTATTGAAAGAAGACCCAAGTGACCGAGCAGTCAAGAGGGGTCTTTAATTTGTTCATCATCATCATCACCTAGCATGGAGGTTTATTGTAATTTTTTTCTTTTAAGCTGGAAAAACAAGGATTTGTAGAGGAAAGACTTGATGTTAAAGGTTCTCTCCTTAGATAATATGTTAACTAGGATCATTATACATATTTTAAAGTAAGAATTGATTTCTTACCATGTCTCCTTATCAGCAGTACCAATTCTGTATTTTTGCCACCTATGGTATAACTGGACTTGTTCAGACCTGTTGTAACAGCACTGAAAATAGGGTAGACCTAACTTAACTGTGGTTTTTGTATGAATTTGCTCAAAAGTTTAACTTAAGCACCAAAATGCAAAGATTTTGAGTAGAGCTCTACAGATGACTTTTTATACATTCTATATATTTTTATTATGACTGAGAAGAAAATTGTACAATAAACAAGCATGAATAAGGTCATACTGATGACTTTAATATTTTTATTCTCTACAAATAAGCAAAAAGCAATATAAAGTCAAAAATAAGTCAATATCATGTTTTTTCTCATTATGATGAGCAAAAGCTAAGTGTCAGAGTGAATAATTTTTTTTATTTACATATTTTGTTAGATACAACGAATATAATTGACAAAATATAAATATCAGAGTGAATAAATGCATTATCACCATTCTTTGTCAGATATGTTGGATAAAATTGACAAAATCTAAGTGTCAGAGGTAATGAATTTTTTTTTATCAACATCTTTTGTCAGATACATCAAATATAATTGACAAAATCTAAGTATCAGATTCAAAATGTAAGTATTTTTTTTTATCAACATACTTTGGAAACTACAACAAATATAATTGACAAAATCTAAATATCAGAGTGAATAAATGCTTTATCAACATCCTTAGTTGGATATGTTGGATAAAATTGACAAAATCTAAGTGTCAGAGTGAATAAATTTTGTTTATCAACATGTTTTGTCTGATACATCAAATATAATTGACAAAATCTAAGTATCAGAGTGAATAAATGCTTTATCAGCATCCTTTGTCGGATATCTCGGATAAAATCTAATTATCAGAGTGATTAAATTCTATATTAACATCCGTTTTCTCGGATACATGGGATAATATTGACAAAATCTAAGTATCAGAGTGAATATTTTTTTTATCAACATCTTTTATCAGTTACAATGAATATAATTGAAAAAATCAAAATCTAAGTATTATGAAAAAATTGTAAGTAAGTAAGTAACAAACTCTTTCTTGAACTCACCTCTTGGATACACAATACAAGAATTTAATTCAGGGAATTATGAAAAAAAATGAACAAATTCTTTATTAACACTCTTTATCGATAGAATTTGCTTCCATCAACATCCTTTGTCAGATACATCGAATAAAATTGACAAAATCTAAATATCAGAGTGAATATATACTTTATCAACATCCTTTATTGGATATGTCGGATAAAATTGACAAAATCTAAGTATCAGAGTGATTAAAATCTAAGTATGAGAGTGATTAAATTCCATATCAACATCCGTTTCTCGGATACATGGGATAAAATTGACAAAATCTAAGTATCAGAGTGAATAAATGCTTTATCAATATCCTTTAAATGCATTTTCAACATCATTTGTCCGGTATATCGGATAAAATTGACAAAATCTAAGTATCAGATTGATTAAATTCTATATCAACATCCATTTTTTGAATACATGGGACAAAATTGATAAAATCTAAGTATCAGATGAATAATTTTTTTATCAACATCTTTTATCAGTTACAACGAATATAATTGACAAATCTAAATTTCAGAGTGAATAAATGCCTTGTCAGCATCCTTTGTCGGATATGTTGGATAAAATTAACAAAATCTAAGTGTCAGAGTGAATAAATGCTTTATGAGCATCCTTTGTCGGATATGTCAGATAAAATTGACAAAATCTAAGTGTTAGAGTGAATATTTTTTTTATCAACATCCTCTGTCAGATACATTGGATAAAATTGACAAAATCCAAGTATCAAATTGAATAAATGCTTTATCAACATCATTTGTCAAATATGTAGGATAAAATTGACAAAATCTAAGTACCAGATTGAATAAATTGATTATCAACATCCTTTGTCAGGTATGTCGGATAAAATTGACAAAATCTAATTATCAGATTGAATAAATGCTTTATCAACACCCCTTTCTCGGATGCATGGGATAAAATTGACAAAATCTAAGTATCAGAGTGAATAAATGCTATATCAACATCCTTTAAATGCATTATCAACATCATTTGTCGGGTATATTGGATAAATTTGACAAAATCTAAGTATCAGATTGATTAAATTCTATATCAACGTCCAGTTCTAAAATACATGGGATAAAATTTACAAAATCTAAGTGTTAGAGTGATTATTTTTTTTTATAAACACCCTCTGTCAGATACATCGGATAAAATTGACAAAATCTAAGTATAAGATTAAATAAATGCTTTATCAACATCATTTGTCGGATATGTCGGATAAAATTGACAAAATTTAAGTATCAGAGTGAATAAATTCATTATCAACATTCTTTTTCGGGTATGTCGGATAAAATGACAAAATCTAAGTATAAGAATTATTAAATTTTATTTCAACATCCCTTTCTCGGGTACATGGGATAAAATTGACAAAATCTAAGTATCAGGGTGAACAAATGCTTTATCAACATCCTTTAAATGCATTATCAACATCATATGTCAGATACATCGGATAAAATTGACAAAATCTAAGTAACAGAATTAATAAATTCGTTTTCAAAGCATTTATCGGATACATCAGATAACAGTCATAAAATCCAAGTTCTATTCATTTTGACTTCATGCGTCGTTACGTTGAATTTAGGTTAGACTGGTTATAGATGGCAGCACATCCGCTCAGACACACAGTCATAGTGAGAAAGATATGCAAAAAGTTAGGTTAATGCAGGTTCACTTAGAGTGGCGCCACTCTAAGTGAACTTGAATCTGACCTATCTGATAAAGGATGTTGATAAAGTATTTATTCACTCTGATATTTAGATTTTGTCAATTTTATTCGATGTATCTGACAAAGGATGTCTATAAGAAAAAAAAATTATTCACTCTGACATTTAGATTTTGTCCATTTTATCCGATGTATCTGGCAAAGGATGTTGATAAAAAAAATTTAGTCACTAACGCTTAGATTTTGTCAATTTTATCGTATGTATCCGAGAAAATGATGTTGATGTAGAATTTAATCACTCTGATGCTTAGATTTTGTCAATTTTATCCAATATATCCTATAAAAGATGTTGTTAAAGCATTTATTCACTCTGATATTTAGATTTTGTCAATTTTTTTCGATGTTTCTGACAAAGGATGTTGATAAAAAAAAACTTATTCACTCTGACACTAATATTTTGTCAATTTCATCCGATGTATCTGGCAAAAGATGTGGATAAAAAAAATTTATTCACTCTAACACTTATTTTTTGTCAATTTTATCCTATGTATCCGAGAAATGGAAGTGATATTGAATTTAATCACTCTGATACTTGTATTTTTTCAATTTTATCCGACAAAGGATGTTGATAAAGCATTCATTCACTCTGATATTTAGATTCTGTCATTTTTATTTGGTGTACAGACAAAGTAGGTTGATAAAAAAATTTATTCACTCTGACACTTAGATTTTTTAAATTTTATTCGATTTATCTGAAAAAAGATATTGATAAAAAAAAATTATTCACTCTAACACATAGATTTTATCAATTTTATCCTATGTATCCGATAAATGGATGTTGATATAGAATTTAATCACTCTAATGCTTAGATTTTGTGAAAATGCTGTATAGTCTGTCCAGGAAGTGAATTCAATCGATAAAGAATGTTAGTAAAGAATTTGTTCAATTTTTTTCATAATTTCCTTAATTAAATTTCTGTATTGTGTATCCAAGAAGTGAACTCAAAATAGAGTTTGTTACCTACTTTCTTACTTACATTTTTTTCCTAATGACATATCTAACAAGGGATGAAAATAAAGAGTTTATTTATTCTAATACATAGATTTTGTCAATGTCATCCGACGTATCCTACAAATGACATCGATGAAGAATGTTAATAAAGAATTTTTTCAATTCGATCCTTAAATTATGTCAGTGTTATCAAACGTATCTGTCAAAAGACACTGATAAAGAATTTATTCACTCTGATACTTAGATTTTCTCAATTTTATCAAGCATATTTGATAAAGCATGTTGATAAAGAATGAATTCACTCTGATACTTAGATTTTGTGAATGTTATCTGATGTATCCAACAAAGAAGCTGATATAGAATTTATTCACTATGATACTTAGATATGGTCAGTGTTATCAAACGTATCTGTCAAAAAGACATTGACAAAAAATTTCTTCATTCTGATACTTAAGATTTTTCCAATTTAATTTAAGGTAACCAAAAGAGGATGATGATAAGGAATTTATTGATTTCAATACACAGATTTGGGAACTTTACCTGATGTATCAGACAAAGGGAAGTTGATGAAGAATTTATTCACTCTAATACATAGATTTTGACAATGTTATCCAACATATCCGAGAAAGGATATTGATAAAGAATTTACTAAATCTGATACCTAGATTTAGTCAGTTTTATCCGATGTATCCGACAAAGATGCTGATAGAAAAAATTTATTCACTCTGATACTTAGATTTTGTCAATGTTATCCCATGTGTATGACAAAAGATGAATGCAAATTCCTTTTCTTACATCTCCGATGTTTTAATAGACATTCTGAACGTTTGATATGCTAGCATACTCAAAAATAATGAACACATAGCAAAGTAATGAATAGTATATTATTAATGAGATAATGCCATGTAGAATATTAATACAAAAATATATTATGATACATTATTAATATCAATGATCAACTTTGGTCATTTTGAATTTGTTCCAAAAAATAGTTCACCATGTTCTCTCTAGATATTGTAGCTATTGTCTTGTCCTAGCTCGTAATCAGTAAAATAATCATTATTCCATTTTGAGTCATGCACAATTTTTACTGGTGTTTCACCTACAGGTTCAATATGCGTTTCGTCTTTGGTATTATTTGGTTCATTAACCGTTTGATCAATGGTAGTAACGTTTGCTGGCGCTTTTTTTTTCATCGCTTCATCTTTGTGTTCCTTAGTGGAATTTTGTACCAATGCCCTCTTTATTTTTCCTGCAAATTCCTCTGCCTATTACAACATTATTTTTACACAGCTAACAGTTTTAGCTCGTAGACTAGATATAGCTTATGATATTAGTAGAAGAGTAGGCCTTTCTTTTTTTGACCTTCCGTTGAATGCTAATACCCAAAAGCTGACGATTGGATGTATCAGTAGGTAATGTGTTACCTGCAACAGTAGCAAGGAGTTGTCCTCTATCATCAACGATTGTTTTTATGTTGGCATTCTCTTTGAGTGCAATCATCTCTGGTGATCTCAATCTCGCATATCCCCCAACATAAGAGTTGCATTTTTTTGGTACTCCAAAGAAATTTAATTCCTTACTGTCATGACAATGCAAGCATACGTCTCCAATAGTGCTACCACTTGTGCTTATTTCATAGTTTAAATACTTCTTAAGGAGCGCCATTAGGAGTTAAGGAGCGCCATTAAAACTTAAAACGAACAAAATTATTCCGTATATGAAAGGGGCTGTCCCCTCCTCAACACCTCACTCTGTATACTAAAGTTTGACTCTGTCTCACAACTTTATCTTTTAAAAGAATAAAAAACGTAAGCGTAAAGAGCGAGGTGATGAGGAGGGGACAGCCCTTTCATATACGGAATAATTTCTGTTTGTTTTATGTTTAAATGTCGTTCGTTAACTTTCAGTTAAGAAAAACTTATTTTTTTAGTTAATATCTGAATGTTTTTGAATTAATGCAGCTTTGATTTTGGCTCACCGTGATTTTTAACCTTTGAAAAGCTCCAAAAAATATACCCTTGCCTTTAAAACCAAGACTGTCAATACGGGCAGCTTGATTTTAAAAACAAATAGAAATTATAGTCGTTCTCAAATGAAAGTAAGCTAAGGGAATTTTCAGCTACAATAAAATTGTTTAAGGGGAATTTTGCTGCTTTCAGGAGGGGGGGGAGGTTTTTTTTTAAAGGTGAAAACTTTCCATGGAAGGATTTCTCGTGGGAGGTGGTGGAATTTCAATGGAGGGGGGGCCAGATTTCCTTTTTTTTCAAATGATCTGAAATTAAATTACAACTAAAAGTAAGGAGCAGCAACAAAACCTAACTGTACAGAAATTATTACGTACAAAAGAGGATTGCCTTTTCTTCAATAGCTGGCTTCTTCAATAGTTCGCTTTTTACGTTAAAATTATTCAATGGGTCAAAATCCTTTTCAAATCAAAATTTGACCCTTTGAAAAACTCAAAAAATACAGCATTTCTTTTAAAACCAAGACTGTCAATACAGTCAGCTTCTAAAGAGCTAAAGTTGCCCAAATTTGCGTTTTTCACAACAATTTTCGGTTTTAAAGTAAAAAAAAAAAATTATGTGTCGTTGCGTATGTGAACTTAGATTAGCTTTAGGTCAAAAGAAAATATCTGAAACATCTGGAAATATAGCTGGCTTAATGTTTGGGTAGTCACTATAACTTGATAAAGCTTATATTTTGCTTCACATAGGCACATTTTTGTATTACTAGGTATAACACTAAAAACTACAGCCAAAAATATTTTTTCAAGTCATTTTCCATTAAGATGCTCAATTGTTTATAAGAAATAATCACAACAATTTATTGTTTGATCATTCAAATAATTAATCAAAAAACCTACGCGAGAAACTTTCATAGGCAGAGCGCTAGCGCTGCCTAAGTAAAGAACGATGTGGGCACAATGTTTTATTCTCCACCCGGCGCTTCGTATCGAAGGAGTTGTCGTAGAAACTTCGAAAAGGGCTCATTCGATTGGAAATTGGAGTGGCTAGTCCCCTTTTTAATAGTCGAAAGTGATTGGAGGGCACCTAGCCCCCCCCCCCCTACGCCCATCATTCGCCCAAACACATCCAATCAAAATTTTGAGATAGCCATTTTGTTCAGCGTAGTTGATTACCAGATATAAAATATGTCTTTTAGGAGGACACTCCCCCCCAACACTCAGAGCAAGGGTTTTAAGTTATGCCCTGGGGGCATAAAGGTTTTTATAGAAGGCGTTGTCGTAGAAACTTCTAAACAGACTCATTCGATTGGACATTCAAAGAGCTAGTTCTCATTATAATAGTCGAAAGTGATTGGAGGGCAACTAGCCCCCCCCACGCCCATCATTTCCCCAAACACATCCAATCAAAATTTTGAGATAGCAATTTTGTTCAGCGTAGTTGATTTCCCGATAGAAAACATATTTTGAGGAGGACACTTCCCCACTTCCCTCAGGGCAAGGGTTTTAAGTTATGCCCTCGGGGCATGTAAGGTTTTTGTAGGAGGTGTTGTCATAGAAACTTCAAAACATGCTCATTCGATTGGAAATTCAAAGGGCTAGTGCCCTTTTTAATTGTCGAAAGTAATTGGAGGGCATCTAGCCAACCCCACGCCCATCATTCCCCCAAACACATCCAATCAAAATTTTGAGATAGCCATTTTGTTCAGCGTAGTTGATCTTCAGATAGAAAACGTGTTTTTGAGGAGGACACTCCCTCAGAACTCTCCGGGCAAGGTTTTTAAGTTATGGCCTGGGGGCTTATAAGGTTTTTATAGAAGGCGTTGTCGTAGAAACTTCAAAACAGACTCATTCGATTGGAAATTCAAAGGGCTAGTACCCTTTTTAATAGTCGAAAGTAATTGGAGGGCAACCAGCCCCCCCCCCCTCCACGCCCATCATTCCCCCAAACACATCCAATAAAAAATTTTAGATAGCCATTTTATTCAACGTAGTTTTAAATTCTGGAAATTAGATCTTTGAGGATGATAACCTCCTCACAGCCCTCAGGACAAGGTTGTAAGTTATACCCTGGGGGCTTATAAAGTTTTTATAGAACACGTTGTCGTAGAAACTTCAAAAAGGGCTCATTTGATTAGAAATTGAAATGGCTGGTGCCTTTCTTAATAGTAGAAAGTAATTAGAAGGCAACTAACACCCCTTCCACGCCCACCATTTCCCCAAACACATCCAATCAAAATTTTGAGATAGCCATTTTGTTCATCGCAGGTAAAGTTCGGGAAAGTATACCTTTGAGCAGGACACTCCCCACACAGTCTTCAGGGCATGGGTTATAAGTTATGCCTTGGGGATATATAAGGTTTTTATTGAAATCTTTATCGCAAAGACTTCAAAAAGGTCTCATTCGATTGGAGATTCAATGAGCTAGAGCCTTTTTCACTAGTCGAAAAGGATTTGAGGGCAATTAACCCCCCTCTCACGCCCACCTTTTCCCCAAACACATCCAATCTAAATTTTTAGATAGCCATTTTATTCAGCGTTTTGGATTTCCTGATAGAAATTATGTTTTTGAGGAGGAGACTCCCCCACAGCCCTCAAGGCAAGGGTTGTAAAATATGCTCTGGGGGCATATAAGGCTTTTACTGAACGCTGCGTTGTAGAAACTTCAAAATGACTCATTTGATTGGAAATTGAAATGGCTAGTGCCCTTTTTAATAGTCGAAAGTGATTGGAAGGCAACCAACACACCTTCCACGCCCACCATTTCCCCAAACATATCCAATCAAAATTTCTTGATAGCTATTTTGTTCCACGAAGTTTAAAGTTCAGGAAATTATACCTACGAGCAGGAGACTCTGTACCGTGAGTAATATGTGAAATGTTTAAAATAAAAAAAATTAATAATTTTTTCCTTCTAAGAATAATTCCGACATAAATTAAACCTCTCCTAATTAAGTTTAAATCCAGTCTCAAAAAAAGAATTTCTTAATCAGCAAAAAAGAAAATGTATTTATTCTCAGCTACACAAAGAAGATAGTTTTAAATTTCGCTATGGTACTTGGAAATAAGAAAACGCTAGATACAATGTTTACAGGAAATTTAAATTATTAAGAGCAGTCTGAATGTTTAATCATCAAAAATATTTAAATAGTCTATTGGATGGGCAGTTAGCATAATGAAGTGAGTTTGCAAACATAATTACAAGGTAGCGGCCCCCTCCGCACGAGTTGGGCCAATCGTGAATTAGCTGTTAGAGCGGAGAACCAAAACTATGTTTTATAGTGTTGTAAAAGAGTTTTTTCGGGGCATTCGTTTGTCAGAATTATTATTATTGGCATTCGTATCGATTCAATTGTCAGAGCTGCTATTAGAAATATTCTTTGTCAGAATCATTATGACGCAGTCATTGTAGAAATTTGGTCATTATGATTATCTCTGCCACTATTGTCGTCAGTTGAAGTGAAGCACTGTTGTACGCCTAAAATTTAAGTCTTAATAAAACTATTGCTTTTCTACTTGTTTTTGTTTTATTTATATGTCTGTATCTAATCGCACAGCAGGTAACTAGTTCGTTCGTACTCCATTGGTAGCGTTCCCTAAGGAATCTGATTTCGGGATAACTCAAGGAAAAAAGGGTACATTTATATAATTACATATTTTATTTTCTCTCTCAGATTGAGAGGGGTGCAGTCACCCATTAACCTTGCTCCCCATTGCTGTGGCGCAGCCTTCGATGGCATAATCTTTATTGCCACATCTGGCACATCCTAATCGCTACAACTCTCCCCATAGTCTTCAGGGCAAGGGTTATAAGTTATGCCCTTGGGGCATGTCAGGTTTTTATTGAAATGGGCAACTAACTCCCCTGTCGTGCCAACCATTTCTCAAAACACATCCAATCAAAATTTTAAGATATCTGTTTCATTCAACTTAGCTGAAATTCCTGGAAATTAGGTCTTTATGGATAAAAACCCCACCAGAACTTTTAGTGCAAAGGTTGTAATTTATGCCCTGGGGGCGTATAAGGTTGGTATAGGAAATTGTTGCAGAAATTTCAAAAGGAGCTCATTTGATCGGAAATTAAAATTGCCCTTTTTAATAGTCAAAAGTGAGTGGAGAGTAATTAACACCCCTCTCACGCCCTCCATTTCCCCAAACACATTCAATCAAATCTTAGAGATAGCCAATTTGTTCAACGTAGTTGAAAGTTCTGGAAATTATGTATTTAAGGATGACAATGCCCCGAGAGTCCCCAGGGCAAAGGTTGTAAGTTATGCCCAGGAGGCATATAAGGTTTTTAATTATAGAGTTGTCGTAAAAACTACAAAAGGGGCTCGTTCAATTGGAAACTGAGAGGGATAGTGCCCTTTTTAATAGTTGAAAGTCATTGGACGATAACTAGACCTTCTCTCACGCCCACCATTACCCCAAACACATCCAATCAAAATTTTCAGATAGCCATTTTATTCAACGTAGTAGAAAGTTCTGGAAGTTAAGTCTGTGAGGATGACAACCCCCCCCCCCTGCCCTCAGGGCGAGGGTTGTAAGTTATCCCCTGGGGGCATATAAGGTTTATATAGAAAGTTTTTGTAGAAACTTCAAAAGGGCTCATTTGATTGGAAATTGAAAAGGCTAGTGCCTTTTTTAATAGTTGAAAGTGATTGTAGAAAGACTATCGCCCCTCTCACGCCCAGCATTTTCCCAGACACATCAAATCAAAATTTTGAGATAGCCATTTTGTGTAACGTAGTTGAAAGTTCTTGAAATTAGGTCTTAGAGGATGACAACCACCCTCACAGCCCTTAGGTAAGAGTTGTAATTTATGCCCTGGGGCCATATAAGGTGTTTATAGGAAGTGTTTTAAATTATTTAAAGAGTCAAAATCCTTTTCAAATCAAAATTTGACCCTTTGAAAAACTCCAAAAATACAGCATTGCCTTTAAAACCAGGGCTGTCAATACAGTCAGCTTCTAAAGAGCTAAAGTTGCCCAAATTTGCGTTTTTCACGACAATTTTCGGTGCTATATTAAAAAAAAATTCGTGTGTCGCGGCGTATATGTACTTAGATTAGTTTTATGTCAAAAGAAAACCTCTGAAACATCTCGAAATATGGCTGGCTTAATGTTTGGGTAGCAACTATAACTTGATAAAGCTTATATTTTGCTTCACATAGGCACATTTTTGTGTTACTAGGTATAACACTAAAAACTACAGCCAAAAATATTTTTTCAAGTCATTTTCCATTAAGATGGTCAATTGTTTATAAGAAATAATCACAACAATTAATTGCTTGATCCTTCAAATAATAACTCAAAAAACCTACACGCGCAACTTTCTACTAAGAAGTGGGTATTTGCACGATAACGTTACAAGAAGGAGGGGATTTCCGGCATGATTTTGAAAACAAATAGAAATTATAGATTTTCTCAAATGAAAGTAAGCTAAGAAAGATTTTTCACCTGAAATCCTCTGCAAGAAATTTTCCTTAGGGAATTTTCAGCTACAATAAAATTGTTTGGGGGGAATTTTACTGCTTTAAAGAGGGGAGGGGGTGTATTTTAAATGGGAAAAACTTTCCACGGAAGGATTTCTCGTGGGAGGTGGAGGAATTTCCATGGAAGGGGGGCCAGATTTCCCTTTTTTTCAAACGATCTGAAATTGAATTGCAACTAAAAGTAAGGAGCAGCAACAAAACCTAAGTGAACAGAAATTATTACCTACAAAAGGGGACTGCCTCTTCTACAATAAATCGCTCTTTACGTTAAAATTATTCAAAGGGTCAAAATCCTTTTCAAATCAAAATTTGACCCTTTGAAAAACTCCAAAAATACACCATTTCCTTTAAAACCAGGACTGTCAATGCGGTCAGCTTCGAAAGATCTAAAGTTGCCCAAATTTGTGTTTTTCACAACAATTTTCGGTACTACAAAAAAAAAAAATTGTGTGTCGCGGCGTAAGTGTACTTAGATTAGTTTTAGGTCAAAAGAAAACCTCTGAAACATCTGGATATATGGCTGGCTTAATGTTTGGGTAGCGACTATAACTTGATGAAGCTTATATTTTGATTCACATAGGCACATTTTTGTATTACTAGGTATAACACTAGAAACTACAGTCAAAAATATTTTTTCAAGTCATTTTCAATTAAAATTTTCAATTATTTTTGAAAAATAATCATAATAATTTATTGTTTGATCATTCAAATAATTGCGCAAAAACCTACACGAGCAACTTTCTGCTAAGAAGTGGGTATTTGCAGGATAACATTATATGGAGGAGGGGATTTCCGGCATGATTTTGAAAACAAATAGAAATTAAAGTCTCCCAAATGAAAGTAAACTAAGAAAAATTTTTCACCTGAAATCCTCCGCAAGAAATTTTTCTCAGGGAATTTTCAGCTACAATAAAATTGTTTGAAATTGAATTGCAACTAAAAGTAAGGAGCAGCAACAAACCCTAACTGAACAAAAATTATTACGTACAAAAGGGGATTGCCTCTTCTTCAATAGATCGCTCTTTACGTTGAAATTATTCAAAGGGTCAAAATCCTTTTCAAATCAAAATTTGACCTTTTGAAAAAGTTTGACAGCTTTAATTCTGACCCTTTGAAATACTCCAAAAATACACCATTTCCTTTAAAACTAGGATGTCTGTACGATCAGCCTCTAAAAAGCTGAAGTTGCCCAAATTTGCATTTTTCACAACAATTTTTGGTGCTACAGTAATAAAAAATTATCGCGTGTCGCGGCGTAATTGTAGCAAATATAACTAGATGAAGCTTATATTTTGCTTCACATAGGCACATTTTTGTATTACGAGGTATAACACTAGAAACTACAGCCAAAAACATTCTCCATTAAGATGCTCAATTGTTTTTGAAAAATAATGAAAACAATTTATTCATTTTAATTAAGATACTCAATTGTTTTAGAAAAATAATCAAAACAATTTATTGTTTGATCATTCAAATAATTACAAAAAAACCTACACGAGCAACTTTCTACTAAGAATCGGGTATTTGCAGGATAATTTTACATGGATGAGGGGATTTCCGGCATGATTTTGAAAACAAATAGAACTTATAGTCTTTCTCAAATGAAAGTAAGCTTAGAAATTTTTTTCACCTGAAATCCTCCGCAAGAAAGTTTCCTTAGGGAATTTTCAACTACAATAAAATTGTTTGGGGAGAATTTTACTGCTTTCAGGAGGGGGGGATATTTAAAATGGGAAAAAATTTCCATAGAAGGATTTCTTGTGGGAGGTGGAGGAATTTCCATGGAGGGGGGCCAGATTTCCCATTTTTTTTCAAACGGTCTGAAATTGAATTACAACTATAAGTAAGGAGCAGCAACAAAACCTAACTGAACAGAAATTATTACGTACAAAAGGGGATTGCCTTTTCTTCAATAGCTCGATCTATACGTTAAAATTATTTTAGAACTTTTAAAAGAGATTATTATTCTAATTAAATGGTCCTTGTGTTTCAGAAGTCCTACTTAGAAAATTGGAATAAAAAGCCAAACTTTTACGTAAAGAGCAAGCTATTGAGGAAGGGGCCACCCCCTCTTGTACATGAAAATTTTTGTTCAGTTTAAGTTTTGTTATTGTTCCCTAATTTCAGTTGAAACATTTTATTTTTTTTAACTTAATCTATTGAAAGAACCATACAACAGTAACTTCAATGCTAAAATCAAACGTGCATTTTCAAATAGTATTCTGACATACTAGAATAACATCTCAATTAAAGTTTGTTTCAATTAGCAACTTGTGAATCATAAATCTTCGATAAAGCTGTCAAACTATTAATTTTGCTACAAAGCTCTTTTTTCTTTTGTGGACCTAACTACAAACCTTAGTTTTCGCAATAAGTCCAAAAACAGAATAAGGTAAATCGAGGACACACCAACTTCCGGAAATCACGAACGCTACCTTTCAGGCGTCGTAAAAAGGTGACAATTTTTGAGAAACATGCCACGCAATCTAGATATTATGTCATACGCGAAAAAGGTCTAGAATTGGTCCTCTTCCAAAGGAGACTTACTAGAACTGAGAGACATTTTTAGATTACAAATTTAAACCCTAGTTTATGGGTTTGGTTTGTTTCTTTGATACTTCATCCCTAGCTCCCCTCCAATGGTCTCATATACCCTTAGGCTACGTAAAGAGAAGTAAAGTAATAATTGATGAAAACTAACTAAAAAAAAAAAAAATGGAGAAAAAAACTAGGAAATATGATTCACCGATGCTTGCTTCACATTACAAAGTAAGAAATATATATGTGTTTGAATATTTTCTTTGCATATCATAGAACTATATGACACCATTAGAAAGGGGGTTCTGGATAAATTGTAAAAAACGTAAACCAAATCATGGAACTATCCAAACTCCCACCAGCCACTATCAAAATATGCCGATATGCCAACAGTGCGTCAATAATTGACAAGAATAGAATATGAATTCTGACTGAGAGCAACAAAGATTATAAAGAAATTTATCCCGTAAGAAAGGCATAGGCTTGCATGAGATCAGCTCATATTCAAACGCCTAGATTTTTGACGCATATTCAGATGTTAGATTTTTCAGGAAATGCAAATCTTTGTAGCCTACTATAAAAATGAGACCTTGCAAAATAGGGTAAAATTCTAGTTTAGCTACATTTTGCATTCTGGGAAATGGGTTAGGTTAGGAAGACAAAACCCTACTTATCTCTTATGTCTACCACACTCAAGAATCAAACTTGGGTTTATCCTAATAAAATATACCATATAATGTAAATATAAGTATGATGAAAATAAAATACTTTAGTTCCAAAATTATGAAAATTGCCACTGAGATTTCTGGAAATCAGACCCCCCAGAATGCATAATACTAAATGGTTTCTAACCTAACCAAAAAACCAACTCAAATATCTAAATAAAATACATCACAATGTATTGTATATAGCCTACATTTGCTCATTCTAAGCTGAAAGAAACCAGTCCTGTCAGACAAAGAACTTGAGTATGGTGGGACAAAATTACACCCCACCACAGTCTGAGTTCAAGAACTTGAGTGTGGTGGGTATCAGAGATAACTACCAATAAAACTTTCAGCAATTATTCTAGGGCTAAAAAAATAGGCTACCTGAGGAAAGTAATGCCAAGCTACTGTATTAACCTTCTTTTGATTTATAAGTCTATGAAATTTGCCTAGCCTACTTGACAATTCTAAGGTAAAGGTGCCAATGATTTGACAGTGCAATTTTGGAACCTCTGTCAAAATTTTCCTTCAAAACAGAATAACTCTGCTTAGTTGTGGATATCCACTCTTTGACTATTGGAAAAATTAGTTTATAAGCTTATGTAGAATGGTACTAGCCAATCTCCTTATGATTAAAAACATTTTAGTCATCTAATTGGAAAATTTGACCCATCTGTAAAGGAAAAATCTAAATTTGCCAACTAGTTGACAATAAATGCTGTCCCACCAAAACTTTCATTTTCCAACTAGTTGACTAATAACTTCTCCCTAGCAACACTTAAATTTGCCAACTAGTTCACAATAAATATTGCCCTAGCAAAACTTTGCTTTTCCAACTAGTTGACTAATAACTTCTCCCCAGCAAAACTTAATTTTTCTAACTAGTTGACTAATAACTTCTTCCCAGCAAAACTTAATTTTGCCAACTAGCTGGAAAGAAACATTGCCCCAGAAAACAATTCATTTTCCAACTAGTTGACTAGTAATAGGTAGAATTTGTTCTGAATAGCATAAAATATGTTAATAATATAGGGGTCTTTCCAAGTTTAATTATCACTATTGTTACTATTGTGTTACAACTTCTGTCTCTCTCCCTGTCTCCCTCTTAATGGGAGATATATTTTGAGTTATATATTGGGCTCTGAAGCCAGGGATTTTTTGTTTAAATTCCAGGATAATTAGTCTTATACCTGGTCCCAAAAGTGAAATTGAATTTGTCAAAGCTTGAAGGATTATTCCTCCTGTCTGTTTAAAGAAAACAGATGCATATTTGAAGTTTTGTTCATTTCTATCTTGCATTTAATGGACATAAATTGTGTCCATAAATGTGGACAAAATACCCTGGAAGGTATTTTGAAGTACCTACCTCCACTCCTTCTCCCTCTAGAGGGTCCTTGTAATATTGACCTTGGTTGTGTTGCTAAGATCTCCAACTTTCTTTTTTAGTTTTTTTTTGACAAAACCAAGGGTAATTGAAATTATTTCCAGGAAGTTGTCCTAAGACTGGCTTCTGTGAAGATGATTGTAATTGTAATTCCTAGTTAAACTAGGAAAAAAAATTAAACAGAGATTCACAATGGGGTTGGCGTTGGCTACATTTTAGGTGAAAGCAATTTAGCTGCAGTTAACTTGGACTGCATCAGGAAGGTTGTTGATGCTGTATGGAAGGGGCCCAAAACTCTTCCTTGATTTCTAGAAACTTTTATCAAGGCTGTACTTAAGTCTATACTGTTAAATCAACATGACAACAAACAGATCAATTTTGGGATGCAGCTGGCCACTCAAAAGTACCTACGTTTTTTCTCTTTGGATCCCAGCAATTCTGTTTGTCCTATTATGTTTGTCTTATCTAAAATGTTTATCTTATCTAAATTCAAATCATTGTCCTTGCTAAGGCTGATTTTTTTTTTATCCCTGATGTCACCTACCCTGGGACATTCCACCCCTTCAAAGACCTATTGAATGTTGTTGTATACCATAGCAAAATTTTGCAATATGTTACTATTGTGTGGATGCTCATGTCCAATTTGCATAGAGGTTCCTATAAGAGAGCTTTTGGAGTTCTGTTTGATGAAGGGAAGAAGAAGCATCCAGACTTCTGTCCAGTAAACCTGATTGTTATTGCTGATTTCTTGGAAGCTCAGAAGCAAGGTCTCAAGTCAGCAGTTGAGGAGGGCTCAATCAATAATGCAAGTGACAACATACAGCAGAGCTTGATCCAGATAGGGGGATGCTGTGTTCTTTTTTGGTTATCTGTGAATAAAATAACTCAAAAAATCTGCAGTGCTGGAGATGAAGTTTGTGAATTCAAATCTATTGCTCAGCTCCTCAAATGAGCTGCTAACAAACAGCAAGCTGATCTGTGTTTTATTGTTTTGTCTGGCAAGCAGGATCAAAAGCTTTGAAGACTTTTCCTGGTTGTCTTGCCTGAGACTTGAAGATGATTTGCAAGTCACTTTCCAAATTCACTGATAAAGAGTGGGATGTCTTGCCTGAGACTACCAATGCTGCTGAGTCCCATAATTGGCTCTCAAAGCCAACTTTAAGACAATTGCTGCAGCTCTTAAGCCAACCTATAAGACAATTGCTGCAGGTCTTAAATGGTATTATAGGAATGATCAAACAAGTGCCATGAAAATTGTTGCTGCAAGACATGGTGTTGGTTTGAACTATCCCAGCAAACACTGCAGGAAACCTGGCAAGTTGTCAAATCCATCTGATTCAAATGAAGTAGTCTGACCAAAATTTTAGTTTTACTGAAAGCGCTTATGGTGATGATGAGTTTGTTCAAAGTTTTATTATGGTGAATATGGTTGGTGCTAAGGGAAAACACTACAGCCATCTACTGGCCAAAGCAGTTGAGCAGACAGAAAACTGAAACCAGGCTATGTATAACAGCACTCTTCCTTATGAAACGGGAGTTGATGGTACCAATGATCTGGACGTTGTGCTTTTACCTAAAGGGTTTAGGCACACGTAGCTTATTTTAGGAACCAATTTCAGCTGGGGCTTATTCCTTGTTGAGTGATTTTAATTAATGATGCTAAGAGGCAGGACTTAGCGACGATTTTTCGGTGATTGATCATCATTAATTACATTCTAGACAAGGAATGTACTAGGGCTTTAAAGCTTTAGGCATGTAGTTAATTGTATTTAATGATTATTGTAAATTAATTGTAATTAATGATGATTAATCACCAAAAAACGTCAGTAAGCCCTGCCTCTTACCATCATTAATTATAATCATTCAACATGGAATATACCCTTGCTGAAATTGGTTCCCAAAATCAGCAATGTGTGCCTAGCCCTTAAGTCCTAAGTCCAGCAAAAATGCAAAATTGTTCACACTAATCTGATCTAGTACATCAGTCAAAACAACATCTATCACCTCTAAGTGCTTAAACAGATGCATTTGAATGGATGAGTTAAAATATTTCCATGCAAGCATCAAGCCATCATAAAGCTTCTTCTCCTTCTTCCAAAAAACATCACGTCAAATCTATAGGCTAATAGACTCCTTTCAGCTTATATATATATATATATATATATATATATATATATATATATATATATATATATATATATATATATATATATATATATATATATATATATATATATATATATATATATATATATATATATATATATATATATATATATATATATGTATATATATGTATATATATATATATATATATATATATATATATATATATATATATATATATATATATATATATATATATATATATATATATATATATATATATATATATATATATATATATATATATATATATATATATATATATATATATATATATATATATAACTAAGAACAACTGCAGAAATGGGCCTCAGACAATGAATGGAACTTGACAGGTTGCACAAAAATGTGCATTTTTATGTGAAATTGCATCTCTGTGAACCTGGGGTAAGACTGTAAGACTATCTTGCAGAGTGTTGCTTAAGATTGGAAAGTGCACTCATAGAAGGAGAAGACTTTTAGTTCTGTGGCTTCAAGACTATTTACTTCTGAATTCAGTTTGTTTGATTTACCTTAGCTGTAATGCATTTGTTAAAAGCAAATACTGCCAATTTTTGTTGGACCAGGAATAGTATATTTTTTGTTTTCTCTTTACATCCCATTCTAAGAAATTATTCCGAGGAAAAGTTACTTGCCAAATAGATGGCTAACAAAAGTGTTTATAGGGTAAGTTTGTTTCTAGCTAGCTGGATAAAGAAGGTATTGCTGGGAAAAAGTGGCTCGTCAACTAGTTGGAAAATAAATTGTTTTCTGAAGTAATGTTTGTTTCTAGCTAGTTGGCAAAATTAAGTGTTACTGGGGAGAAGCTATTAGTCAACTAGTTGGAAAAATAAAGTTTTGCTGGGGAGAAGTTACTGGTCAACTAGTTAGAAAATGAATTGTTTTCTGGGGCAATGTTTCTTTCCAGCTAGTTGGCCAAATTAAGTTTTGCTGGGGAGAAGTTGTTAGTCAACTAGTTGGAAAAATTAAGTTTTGCTGGGGAGAAGTTATTAGTTAACTAGTTGGGAAAGAAAAGTTTTGCTGGGGAGAAGTTATTAGTCAACTAGTTAGAAAAATTGGTAAAACTCTATCTTAGCTACATTTGGCTATCTTGAAAAGTGGTTATATTAGGAAAATGAAACTTTCAGGGATGGGTTTACAGGTTAAAGTATGTCCTGGGAATGTATTTTGAAGTACCTTTAGTTCTGAAATGAACAAAACTTCAAATATGCATCCATTTCTTTAAACAGACAGGAGGAATAACCCTCCAAGCTTTGACAAATTCAATCTCATTTTGGGGACCAGGTATAAGACTAAATATCCTGGGAATTAAACAAACAATCCCTGGCTTTAAAGCCCAGTATATAACTCAAAATATATCTCCCATTAACAGGGAGAGAGACAGAAGTTGTAACACAATTGTAACAATAGTGATAATTAAATTTGGAAAGACCCCTATATTATTAACATATTTTGTGCTATTCAAAATAAACTCTAACCATTATTAGTCAACTAGTTGGAAAATGAATTGTTTTCTGGGACAATGTTTCTTTCCAGCTAGTTGGAAAAATTAAGTTTTGATGGGGAGAAGTTACTAGTCAACTAGTTGGAAAAATTAATTTTTGATAGGGTGAAGCTATAAGTCAACTAGTTGGAAAATTTAGATTTTTCCTATACGGATGGGCCAAATTTTTCAACTAGATGACTACAATGTTTTTCATTATAAGGAGATTGGATAGTACTATTCTATATAAGCTTTTAAACTAATTTTTTCAAATTGTCAAAGGGTGGAGTCCCCTTAGTTGTGACTTGGAGCGCCATCTCTTGAAGCAATTTTTGTATTTCAACATTGGGAAACGTTGACACAATATCTGGTACACCCAGATAAGAAAAGAACATTAAATTTAGTCAGTGTCCTGTTTTTGACAAGAAAGGAGCTCCCAACAATTTTTCAGGTATGCAATGTTTAAAATGCTGATACTTGGTTATTTATTGCAAAAAAGTTGGGATTACCACCAATGCATCAAGATACATGTGATTTTGTCTGAATATTAGTCATATTAGCTTTTTCTTGATAAAATTAAAATGGCAACAAATATTACATTCTCAAAACTAGGTTCCAAGTGTTCAAAATTCTTTTTTAATGTAGTGGGATACCAGACACACTAAAAATATTCCTTCCGTCAAATTCAAATGCAGATAATGGCTTCTATAAATTCATTTATTTCCTTTGTGAATATCTTGTAGTAATCTTGTTGAAATTTTCAACAGACAGCAACAGGCCCTGTCAAAATATAGGTGAATCTGTTGAAACTTCACTGAATATGTAAAAAAAATAAGAAATAATTGGTGTCAAAATTCCAGGCTCCACTGATGAAAATATAGTTGTCAAATTTATTGGTGCCCAATACTGCCTAAAATTGCCCCATATTTTAATATTAATATATTAATACCCCAGTATTTTTTTTGCCACAGTATGGAAGGAGTTTTTGCAGCTTCTCACAGTTCTTCTTGGTTTGGATTTTCTTGCTTGGAAAGTCATTCCATTCTATTTGAAAGTTTGATCACAAAGTTTCTTTTTACTGTGCTATGAAGTAGTTTATCCAAGCCAGAAGTTGGGTTTGTATAGGGTACTTGTTTAACATTTTTCTTCAGTTTGACTCTACATTTGGCAATCATCTGGTTATGATTTGACCCTACATCAGCTCTTCTGTGTGAACGTGCGTCCATGAGACTAGTGCGCCATTTGCGACTCACTACGCAGTGGTTGATCTGATTTTTTGGGGATACCACCTGGAGAGGTCCAGGAATATTTGTGGATATCACAGTGTTGGAACAAACTCCCAACAATAACTAGGTCTAATGAGAACATAAAGTCGATTTAAAGCTCACCATTTTTGTTCCAATTACCAAGGCCATGTCACTCCATAGACTGGGGGCAATATTTGTGGTCATCACTAATTTTTGCATTGAAATCAATGACAAAACAGGCTATGCCATGTCTAGGTATATCACTGGCAACTGACTGCAGGGTTCTGTAGTATTCTTCCTTTAAATCAACATTCGCTTTGTTAGTGGGTGCATAATAGACCACTACAGACAGTTTTGCATGCTGGCTGGCAGACCTAGGAGTAAGAATTCTGGATGAAAGTGGCTGCCACTTCAAAAGGGATATACTGGTTTTCTTGTCATCAAAAGGGCAACTCTGTGTTCTCTCCTTGACTCTGGTCCATTGAATATGATGCAGTATTCACTTGCCAACTTTTCAAGGCCTGAACCGGGCCATCATACCTCAGACAGGGCAAAGATATCAAGATTGTACTGGCTCATTTCATTCAAAACTTGTTCTGTCTTGGACAGAAGGGACATTGTAAGTAGAAAGATAAGACAACTTTATTAAAAGCCACATTTATCCTTAATTCATAACAGTTAAATTGTTGAACTCACTACATCTTCCCTCTTTTGAATACAAAATGCCCGTACCCCGAAAACAACGATAAATATGCTTTTGCTTAACCTGGGTATGGAAAACAAGTTCCCGTTATTTAACTTTGATGTTATGATACTATGGTCTAATTGATTCACAGGTCTAAATACTTGGACTTCCGTATTTGTCTCCCAGGTCTGATGGTCAGACCATGGTGAATCTCAGCATTCGTGTTTTTTTTGTAAAATCTCTGGATTGTCAATGGGTCATCTGTAAATGAAATGTTGTGCAGTGGAGATGATCTCAGCACATGACTGCAAACCTTGTTGGTTAGGGGCTGCAAGCCGTCTTATGTGAGGGTTTTGAAAATAGTTCAAAGATCAGATAAACCAAAATCCCAACCTCACTAAAAAAACTTATGAATGATATTTTATTCCAAAACTTAAGAAAGCTGACCCCTGGCCTCCTCTGCATGGCCCGACCCGCCCCCCCCCTGTAAAATTTTTTAACTATATTTTACTACAAAAATCATGACAACTCACCCCTATCCCTCTATAACTGACCCCCGCCACCCCCCCACACACACAAAAAAACAAATAAAAACTTATTTAGCAATATTTTATTCCAAAACCTATGGGAGCTGCCCCCTGATCCTTCATGGCCCAATACCCCTACCCCTCCCCCCAAAAATATCAATGATAAATAATGGGAACTGACCCCTGGACCTCCCTCCATGGGCAAATACCCTCCCCCCCCAAAAAGAAATACAACTTATTAACAATATTTTATTTCATATATCCATGCCCCCCCCTCCAGTCAAAAAAAAACTTATTCAGAATTGTCTATTCCAAAAATCATAGGAATTCAGTTTGAATTTATTAGCTCTCTATAACTATTTGCCACCTATTTTCTTCACTATAAACAAGAGTATGGTTTCCCTAACGGTAAGAGCATAAGGCCTACTGCGTATTTTGGCGCTTTACTAAAACAAATCATTTTTCAAATATTTTCTTTTGTACTTATTACAACATAAAATAAAATGAAAGCTGCAGTGAAAACCGACCAGGATTTACCACTACGCCCACTAGACCCTGCGTCTTTCACCATTCCCTAAATTATGAGAATTTCCCTGAAAATATTGTAAAAATGGAGTGGCGAGAATGCTGGGGCCTAGAAGCATCAAAGCTTTAAATCCGGTCCTGGGTGGAGCAAAATCTTAAGTTGCTGAGCTTTCAGAAATTGATATCATTACATATCAAATATTCAGTTTAATTTTATTAGTTATTGCCAAAACTGTTCATTTATTTTGGAATAAAAATTACTTTAAAATAGGGAATTAAAAAAAAAACTTGAAATTTTAACAATAAAAACCAATAAAAATTAATTTGAAAAAGCACTTTCCGAAAAAGAAATTTTCTAAAGAAAAGTAAAGGCCACAATAAACTTAAGATCAGAAGAAATAGAAACCTACAATAACTCAAACTAAAAACAACCTGACCTCAAACAAACAGAAATTAAATAATCGATCTTTGCAAAAAAAAAAAAACATACAACAGGTACTTATGTAAATAAATAAACAAATCTTAAAACAAGGAAAACGTAAGTTTGCTATTGAAGTATAAATGAAACCCCAAACAAACGGAAATTAAATAAACGATCATAGCAAACAAAAATACAATAGGTACTAATATAAAATGAGTAAATAAATCTTAAAATAAATGAAACAAGTTGAATATGCAAATCAAGCTTGAAACGATCAAAAATCTCTACAATCAAGTGTTTGGGTTTTGCCTCCTTCTCTCACTGTAAAAGTAGAAAACCTACTGCGTCATTGGCGCTATACTGAAAACGAATTTTATTATAAATATATTCTTTTGTACCTATTTCAACATTGAAAATAAAAATCAAATTTTGAACTGATGAGGTTTCAGCAATTAATATAATTATATATCAAATATTCAGTTTAATTTTATTAGTCCTTTCCAAGGCTATTCAAGACAAATATAGCTTCACTATAAACAAGAGTTTAGATACTGCCCCCTTCCCTAACTGTCAAAGTTAAAGCCTACTACGTTATTGGTGCATCACTGAAAACAAATTATATTACAAATATTTTCTTTGCCAGTTATTGCAGCTTTGAAAATGAAAATAAAATTGCAGTGAAATAAAATCTTGAACTGATGATCTTTTAGCAAATAATAAAATTAAATATAAAACATTCAGTTTGATTTTATTTGTACTTTCTAAGACTGTTCAAGACACGTATTGTATAGCCTAGTTTTCAGTTAAGCGCCAATGAAGCGATAGGTTTTAGACTTTTAAAGTGAGAGAAAGAGGCATAAATTTACAGGTATACTGTGCAGCTTACAAATTTTGCACAAAAGTCGCTTAGACGGCTTGCACAGAAGTCCCCTCTTTCACAAGTAAGTATACACACTTACGAAAGTGGGAAAAGTAACGTTTTTTGTTCAAGGAAATATTCTTAAAGTCCACGTGTTTATATCAAGACATAGACAAAGAGGGAAGTTAGTCTTCGGTAGCATTTATTCCCCCATATCAAACAAAATTGAAGAATTAGAACAAGCAACATATATTTTAGCCTTCTTTGACCCCCCCCCCCCCGACGTTGAAGGGTTCTGGGATACATACCCATAGTATATATGCACAGACTAAGATATATCCACAGTGACATATGCTCAGACTCAGGCTTACACCTATGCATACATGAATACTGACATCATTTTTGATCCTGTGATGCAAAACTATTTTCATCAGCTTTGGTTTTAGAATTTTATAATTCTGAATATTTCGGATATAATTGGAGGATACTATTACCCTTTAAACGAAGACGGCAAGCAAAACCATGCTTTACTCTACTTTTAACCCTTGCACAGAAAAGTTTGACAATTACCTAGCACTGTCAACAAACAAGACATAAACAATTAATTGTTGTCAGAATAGTAGACTTACTAGACCTATACAGACCTACTTTTAAAACTTGATTTGTAAATGTTGACAACTTTTCAAAATAATTTGAAACTTACTGCTCATTATTATAACTTCTTTTCTTCTAATATTTTAGGTCTTGAACAAATCGCTGGTTGACAGCAAAAAGGTTATATCTTCACTCTTGTCAAATTTCGAGGACAGCGCAATTAAAAAATATATATTTTGTGGAGCTGAATGTAAGGTAGATAGAAAAATGAATTGAACGCCAGTTTAAAGCTGCTAGTCTGGGAGATCTGTAGGTCAGATTTTGGTCCTGTTTTGTGGAATTTTCTGGTTAAAAATGTCAGTTGAAAATTTGATATGACATTTTTGTCCGTCCTTTCTGCTGCTAAAGCAGTTAAGATAAAAGTGCAGGACAGCC
This sequence comes from Artemia sp. Qi Xiang Cuo, assembly GCF_049724085.1. Taxonomy (NCBI): domain Eukaryota; kingdom Metazoa; phylum Arthropoda; class Branchiopoda; order Anostraca; family Artemiidae; genus Artemia; species Artemia sp. Qi Xiang Cuo. The sequence goes on from NC_142801.1 coordinate 5,328,267, forward strand.
CGTGGGTTCTTTTTCCCACTCAGTTATGACAATTTGTCACCAAGGCTTTGAAATTGTTAATATTTACATGATTTTTGTGTGTGTGCAAGGCTTCTGCATATTCGTAGTCGCTTAATGGTGCTTTTTTGTATTTTTCAATAGTATCAATCTCTTGTTCTACATGATTGGGTTCTTCAAATATTTTTACCTGTGGCTGAGTTGTTTGGTATGATTGACATTTTTCTACTGCTGATACTAGTGTTATATTTTCACCTTCCATAAGAAGTCTTCCTTTGTTTTTTGAGGCTTTTGATGCCACTAACTATTTTGTGGCGTATACCATCTCATCAGCACTCATTATTGCAAGCTTTCACCAGGATTTTCAATTCAATAATGTTTTTCGATGTGCGGTACTCCTGTATTATTCAGAACACACTTGAGAAGTGAAGTTAGATCAATCCTAATGAAATATACCAAAATATGATGAACATATAATACTTTGGAAACAAAATTTTGGAAACTACAACAAACTATTATGGAAAGCAGGACAAATTATGTCAATAACGGTTCTAGGCGTCTACCCCCTGGAAAATAACTCCACCCCAGCCAAAAATACCCCCCTCCCCGAGTAAAGTACTTCCCAATGAAAATTCCACAAACAGCCCCCCCCCTTGGCAGAAAGCTCCCCCGCAAAAAATGACCATATTTTTCTCAATAACAAATATTATCTGTAAGCAATAGATAAATTACAAAACTTGAAAAGGCACTTAAACCCCTACAATGGGGTTCTCTGATTGTTTCGTAGTTTGGGAGGAAGTGAGATACACCAAATGGTACATTTAAATGCCAAAACATCTCAGCTCTAATTGAGTTATCTAGTGGAGGAAAAATACGGTTTGACCTTGGGGAAATTGTCACAGAATTTTTTTTACACCAAAATGTCCAGAAAAATCAGCTTAATTTCACAAAAAATCCACAAGTGTCCTAAATTTGCCCTCGAAGGGGAAAATGAGGCGGGGGCTATCTATGTTTGTGTTTGTAGATATTTTGGAGTTTAGATAGTTGTTTCCTATTAAAACAAGCATGAAGAATCGGAATCTGACGTCACAAATATAGTTTTCCTTACCCCAATTCTCAGCTTCTCCCCGTATCTTTCCTCCGTTAATCAAACAAATCCATAATTAGTTCTAAGGGAGTGACGAGGGGAGGGTGGAGGTAGAAAGTGATCTATAATCCCCAGGGCTGTATCCATGATTTTTGTTGGGGGAGGGGGGAGATACAAAAGAAACTTTAAAAAACGTGAAATTGATATCTACTTCCTTATGATTTCTGGGAATATTTCTGGTCTACACTGTTATTATGAAAGAAAAGAGTAAGATTGATCCCCAAAATGAGGAGAATTTATTCCGTAAGGTAGGGTGACTTTCCTTTCCTCAGTCAGACCTCCACCTCATGGTCGCAGAAACTTAGGAGGGTCGTCATTAGATCAGAAATTTAGAGTTCAAGTCCTTTTTTGTAAGTCGAAAGTGAATGGAGACCAAAAGGCCGCTGGGGGGGGGGCAGAATATTTTCCAGGGGATGTTTTCTGAGAGAAAAATTTTCAGTGGGGGTATTTTTCGCGGTGTGTGTGTGTGTTTGTGTTATTTTCCTTGGTGGGTTATTTTCGGGGGGGGGGGGGTTAAACTCTGGCCACCGTTAAATACCTAACCTAATCACCTCTATATACTATATAATTAATAAAAATATACCTACATCTTAGTTTTTCTCAATGAGACTAAGCTAATTATAACCTACTGCAGGCAGACAAACCGGTTTTTCTAAGATCATACATATCAAATTCTTGAGCGGTGTTGGGATATTTAATGACTAACGTCCTGCCTAAGTAAAGAGCGATGTAGGCACAATTTTTTTTATTATTATTATAATAGACCAGGGCACTTCGTACAGAAGAAGTTGTTGAAGCTTCGAAAAGTGCTCATCAGATTGAAAATTGAAAGGGCTCGTGCCCTTTTTAACATTCAAAGGTGATTGGAGGGTAACCAGCCCCCCTCCCCACGCCCATCACTTTCTCAAACACATCCAATCAAAATTTTGAGGTAGCCATTTTTATCAGCGTAGTTGAAAGGTCGAGAAATTATGTCTTTGAGGATGACAACCCCCCGCAGCCCTCGGAGCAAGGATGGTAAGTTATGCCCTGAGAGCATATAAGGTTTTTATAGAAAGGGTGTTCGTATAACCTTCGGAGACGTTTTCTTGGATTGGTAATCAGAAGCTCTCGTGCCATTTTTAAAAGTCAGAGTGTTCGGTGGGCAGCTAACTCCCCCTCCCCTCACGTCGTAGTTTCCTCAAATGTATCCGTGAATATTTTGAGATAGCCATTTGTTTACAATAGTCCAAAGAGCACATAACAAAATCTTCAGAGTTGACATAATCCCCCGGAACTCAGGGGCAAGGCTTAGTGTTGGGCGATAATTTAATTCAACGGTATTTTTACTTTCGATATTCGATAATAGATATATTGTATTTGATATTTCTGTTCAGTTTTTTGGCTCAGATTAACTTTAGGTTTTGGCAAAATTTGATGACAAAATTTTTAATTAAGGAGTATTTAACATTAATTTTTTTTCCAAATTTTGAATTACATACAAAAAAACTTATATTACACTGACGAATATTACAAAAACCATGATTTGGAATTACTCGTGCTTAGGGTAAAGAAAAATAAGCTATTGGCTATTTTTGGCTTTTCAAGTCAGCAGCATGTCAATATTTTCCCCTGAGAATTGTTTCACCCTTTTACTGGTTAAATAAAAAAAAAAAAATTTCAACTGAAAGTAAGAAGTTGTTCTGAATATAAGGGGAATATCCCATCCTCAATACCTTGCTCTTCACGCTAAAGTTTTTTTTTGTATTTTAAAAATGTCCTTACTCTAATTAGATAGCAGGGGCGGATAGCAGCTCTTGCATGGCCGGATCTAGAACAAAATTTGGGGGGAGGCCCAATGGGACAAGGGCGCCAATGAGCAAAATCTCAGGGGGTGGGGGCAGTGCGACAAAGGTCCCAATAGATGACCAAATTGACAAATTTATTCTAAAAAAAGAGAAAAAAAGAAAAGAACTCTATTCCCAAAATCCCTCCAAAAAACTTCTTGCGGGCAATTCCGCCTTGAAAATTATTTTTAAGGCTACTCTTGTTTGAAAAAAAAAAGTTTTCTTGGTTTCTTTTTATTTCTAATTGTTTTTCAAATTATGCCAGAAATCTTCCCTCCGTGAAAACATTTTCCTGGAAATTCTCCCCTCCCAATGTCTCAATGGAAAGTTTCTCCCAAGCGAAATTCCCCCACGGTGAATGTTTCCCGCAGAAAATCCCCAAGCAATCTCAACTCCTATGAAACTTTTCCCTGGGCAATTTTCCTGGAATATCTTCAGGTGTAAAGTTAAATTGGCAAAGAGAAAGTATTTTGAACCCCCTGAAGTGTTTTTCCGACTCGTAAAAAACGTAACAAAAATGAAAATAAAGAAATTTGTGATGTGTTTTTTTAACGTTTTTTAAGTAACCCCACCCCCCCAAAAAAATATTTTGTACCCCCCCCCCCTCCCCGAAAAAATCTCCTCTGTCCCAGAGGCATGATACTAGACCTTTCAACTATGCTGATCAAAATGGCAATCTCAAAATTTCGATGGGATGAGCTTTGGGAAAAAGAAGCATGGGAGGGAGGGGGGGAATATAGTTGCCCTCCAATCGTTACGGTCGTGAAATGGGGACACAGAGCTGTAATTTCCGCTCGAACTAGCCCTCTCCTGGTCTTATATGACCTTTGGTTCTATACGACCACCCTGGCAAAGAAAAATAAAAAGAGGAACAAAAAAAAAACAAAAAAAAAACAGAACAAATAAACACGCATTAGTGATCTTTCTTCTGGCAAAATTTTCTAAATTTCATATTTTTGCAGATAGAAGCTAGAAAATAACGGTATGGTTCTCTGATATGCCAAATCTGATGGTGTGTTGTTTACTCAGATGGAAGCTAGAAAACTACTGTATGGTTCTCTGATATGCCAAATCTGATGGTGTGTTGTTTACTCAGATGGAAGCTAGAAAACTACGGTATGGTTCTCTGATATGCCAAATCTGATGGTGTGTTGTTTACTAATATGCATTTTCTTTTTAGGGACGTTCCCGCCCTTTCTAAAAAATTATACGAATTTTCTCAGACTAATACCTTTTCATGGGTACATGAAACTTGATGGATTTTATATATCTGGAATCGGCATAAAATTTCAATTCACTTAATGGTTCTATTGTTATAAAAATTCTGTTTTTTAGAGTTTCTGTTGCTATTTGGCTAAGTTGCTCCTTACTTACAGTTTGTTACCACAAACTATTGATTAACTAATCCGGCTTGGAATCCTCTCTCAGTCAGTATATTGAATTGTTCTTCTTCTCTGCTATTTGCGAAACAGTTTTCTATTTTGGAACTAATCTGCTGGATGTCCACCGGTAGATACTAGAAAAAGCCGAAGTAATATCATTTCCGATATCGATATTTACGTTTTGATATCGATATTTGGTGCGATACATCAATACCGATATCCAATATCGCCCAACACTAGCAAGGGTTGTAAGTTACGCCCCACGGCATATAAGGTTTTTATGGAACAGCTGGTTGTATAAACTCCGGATTGGAGGGGGGCTTATTTGATTGGAATTTAGAAGTTCTATTGGCATTTTTAAGAGTCAAAAGTAAATAGAGGGCAAGCATTCCCCTCCAAGCCTACTATTTCCTGAAATACATCCGATCAAAGACAGCTATTTTGGTCAAAATTGTTGAAAGATCCAGTTATTAGGTCTTTGAGCATGTCAAACTCCCCACAGTCCTCAGGACAGTTCGTTCATTGTTTACATATAGTATATCAAACAGTTTGTAGTAAGGAACGATCCCGCTCAATAGTAACCGAAACTCTAAAAAACGGAATTTTGATACCAATAGATGCATCAAAAGAATCGAATTTTTTGCTGATTTCAAATATATAAGTTTCATTAAGTTTAGTCTAACTCATCAATGGTTACGAGCCTGAGAAAATTTGCCTCATTTTCGAAACAAGGTGGAAACATCCCATAAAAGTCAGAATTGTAATGAAAATCACAGCATTAGATTCAGCGTATCAGAGAACCCTAATGTAGAGGTTTCAAGCTTCTATCTGCAAAAATGTGGAATTTTGTAATTTTAACAAGAAGAAAAATCACGGATTCGTTTTTTTTTTTTTCAGGGGAGATCGTATTGACCCAACAGTCCTAGAATATCGTGAGAGGGCTCATTCGAACGGAAATAAAAGTTATAATGCCATTTTTAAGCGACCAAAAGCATTGGAGGGCAACTAGGCCCCCTCCCTCCTTTTTCCTTAAAATCGTCTGATGAAAATTTTGAGATAGCCATATTGTTCATCATAGTTGAAAGGCCCAAAACCTATGCCTTTGAATATAACATGACTCCTCCCCTACAACCCCAGGAAATAGGTCTTTAAGATTTAAAAACTGCCCATTTTTTACGCATAGTATTTGTTATTGGGAAGCATGCATACATTTTAGGGTTGGAAGACGAATTTTCTGTTGTTTTTTTTCCACGGGGGAAGTTTCCAGGGGATTAACTTGTCTGGGCAAATTATTCACTGGAGGAATTTGGCATTATTACTATACAAAATGCTTTTTATCTTTCTCGCTTTCTCTTTTCTGTCTCAATTTTACGCGTGGAGTTGTTAAGGGTAATTGTCCTGGGTAAATGGTCACCGTGGTTGAATTATCTAGGGAATATATTCTTGGAAAAGGTGTTTCTCCGTGGAGTTGGAGCCAGATTCCTGGAATTATTAAAAAAACGATCAGAAATTAAATAAAGAACAAGTTTTTTCAACTGAAAGTAAGGAGCAACATTGAAACTTAAAATGATCCGAAATTATTACGTATAATAAGGGGGTTGCCTCCTCAACATCTCGCTCTTTATACTAAAGTTTGGATTTTGTCCCAATTCTTTAAGAACGACTCCTGAAACACAAGGGTCGTTTAATTGGAACAATAAGAAGCTTCCTTCAAAAGTAGGCCTACTAAAAAACTTTAGCGTAATTTTTACCGTATACCATTAATAGTACCACTATATTACTGTAACTCATGACGCTAAGGGTACTAAGGTGAAACTTCAAGGTACTTTTAGCGAGTTTCAATAAACGAAAAAACTATATGTATGCAGGTTTCAAAAGGGTATATAAGCATTATTTTAAGCAATACCGGTCTATTATAGTTAGAAACATCATTTGAACTCTTAGAAGATGTGATTCGATTCAAAATTAAAAGTTCTAGTGCCCCTTTTAAGTGTAAAAATAGATTGGAGGCCTTCTCCCAAGCCCCTGTCATTTTCCAAACATCCAGTAAAAATTTTGAGACAGCTATTTTGTTAGCCATAGTAGGAATGTCCAGCAACTATGTCTAGGAATATTGGGTTTGTCAATCTCCTAAGTTTATGCAATTGACCCATTATGCTTTAAAACTAAATGTTGCTTTAAAACTAAATAAAAAAGCACTGTTTGTATGGTTGCCAATTCAGAAACCTCAGCAATATCTCTAGAACGACTAGAGTGCTAATTTTCGGGCTGCTACTATTACAACTTCTGCTCTTACAATTCAAATAAATCAATAGGGTCTAAGTGTATCCAGGCTGTCAAAGAGCATAGATGGAATTTTTTGGGAATAATATTAAGCATTAATTTTCATGTCAACCTTAGGATGTATAAAATTAAATTAAACAATACTCTTTGTGTCCAGAGTAAAAACTGTTGAAATTGTTAATTAGTCAGTTTAGTTATTTTTTAAACTACTAGGCCCTCGGGCTTAGAATTATGTTATGTGTTTACTTATCTTTTTGAGTGAGTATTATGTATATAACTAAATTCAAGTAAATAAAAAAGACTGGCAGGACAATGCTAGATTAGGATATATATAATACATAATAAATTTAAGTCATGGACTTTTGTTTATACCGTAGTACGTATGTAAAATATTTGTCAACGTATTCATTAGCTTTTTATTGCTTCATTATTCAAGACTGCCAATTCTACTAACTTTCTATTTAACAATCTTGACTTAAAAGTAATTAAAACCTTGTTCTTTTTCTTGAAACATCAATATGTTTTTTTTGTTTATTGGGCACTACTACAAGTTTCTTAGTTTCCAGAATTTATGCTTCAATTTTTAGCTAATAAGCTACACCGCTAACTAATTTGTTCGTGCGTTAACTCTGCTGGAAGAGATTAAAAAGGTTGCCTGTTAAAATTTGTGTTTAAAATTATGTGTGATAAGTTTAAAGAAAACTACATTTTTTTGGTTACACTGGAAATAAAGAAAATTCTTACTTTGGAGAACTGTTTCTTTGATTCAAATTCTAAAGATATTCGACCAAATAAATCAAAGGAAAGAGATCTTTCACGCGAAGATAAAGTCATGGTAATGGACGTTTTTTTAATGGCTTTGCAGAAAAAGATCTACGTAAAAATTATCACCATACATTAGATAATATTGTTTTAGTTTTGTTTTTGTCCTAAGATTTTATATTATTCACCTCTTTCCAGAGGGGATGTACCGCATTTTTCAAATGTAAAACTATCCATCAGCAGTTGAATCTTTTGCGTCAATCTTCTTTCAAATAGCAGCAGTATGCTCGTTCATAGAATATATTTCTCTGACTTAGCCTCACTATTCAGCTAACTCATACAGATCTAACAGGACAAGCTTATTCGCGCTTGATACGATTATCCGAGTTAAAAACTGGGTACCATAAGGAATTGTTCAAAAGCATACCAAAGGAATTGTTCTACGAAAAGGGCAGATTTCTGTCATTTTATGCTGCGGAACTAAAAGTTTAGTTTTAGACTGTGACACCAAAAAATTTCTACTTCTGCTATTTTGTTTGGCAACAAAGCAAAAAAAATCTCTTTGAAATTCAGTATACCCAATAACCCTAGAACAGAGGTTTGATCCTTCTAAAGAATGAAGTTTTTTTTATAGTGAAATAGAGCGATCGGTGCCAGCGCTTATTGATTATTCAAAAACCAGAAGTCGAAAACAATACAAAGTATATTTCATGCTGATTTTGTGTTATGTTGATTCTATGTAGATAAAGTTCATTAAAATTAAAAATATCAATCAAGTCTAATAGCACAAACAAAATTCCAACCTATTAAATTAAAGGACTCTGAAAAAAAAAAAATATTAACGAAAAAGCCTGCAAGTTCGTTTTAGTTTATATTGATTTTCTTCTCGATGTTCTTCCGCATATATTAAAAAAATAAATCCAGATTTTTCGGACCATGAAAGGAACTCTGAGGCTCCAGTCAAAACACATTACTTCCATGTATGTTCCATTTTCAGATTGCCGGCACTTTTACTTGCCGGCAATTTTTACTGGCCTTTTTTTATAGGAGATAATTTGTTTAACGTTTAGAGAATGGGCTCCTAACTCTCTCAAATTATGTTATTTTTTTCAGCTGCACATCTTTCTTATTTTATAAATCATGCATTACATCCATGCTCTGAAAAGTATGAATAACTTGTAAATATGGAAACTGGCGCTAGTGCTGGCGAAAAAAATCCCCAACACCATCTATTGGTTGGCGTTTCTTGGAATTTTATGCAGCTTCGGAATTAGGTATTTTCAAAATGTGAAATCTTACATTTTTCACTATACTAAATTTGCCAATTACACTATTTATACAGTATTACACTATTTATATAGTACAGGTTTTCTTGAGCTGTAGATAAACTAAAATCTTGGTTTTATCTATGGTAGATTTATTACACTCTTTTGAGATTTAAGAATTTTTTTTAGTTGAGTTGTTGTAGTTACAATATTTTTTAGTTACAATACTTTACAATATAAATTTGCGGGGCCCGACTGGCCCCGCAAATTTATTTGTGCCTAATGTGGCTATTAGGCAAATATAAACCGAAGAATCGCATTTATATCAATTCTTTTTTTTTAATCTTATCAAACAGTTCTTGGTAACGAACTGTATGTAGGCCTAAGGAGCGACCCGGCTCAATGGTAACCGAAACTCTTAAAAACGGAATTTTTATACCAATAGATACATCAAAAGAATCGGATTTTAATGCTGATTTAATATATATCAGTTTCATCAAGTTTAGTCTAAACTATATAGTTACTTGCCTGAGAAAATTTGGCTGATTTTAGAAATAAGGGCGAAAGACCCCCTTAAAGGTATAGAACCTTAATGAAAATCACACCATCATATTCAGCATATAAGTGAAACCTACTGTAGAGGTTTCAAGCACCTATCTACAAAAATGTGGAATTTGCATTTTTTGCCAGAAGAAAGATCACGGATGCGTGTTTATTTGTTTTTTGTTTTTGTTCCCCCAGGGGTCATCGTATCGACCCAGTGGTCCTAGAATATCGTGGTAGGGTTCAGTGGAACGGAAATTAAAAGTTCTAGTGCCCTTTTTAAGTGACCAAAAAATGGAGGGCAACTAGGCCCCCTCCCACGCTCATTTTTTTCCAGTCACCCGATCAAAATTTTGAGATAGCCATTTTGTTCAGAATGGTCGAAAATATGATAAATATGTCTTTTAGTATGACTTAATTTCCGAAAGTTATGAACTTTACCCAACCCAGCCTAGTATTGGTTATTGGGGAGTATACAGACGTTTTCAGGGGGGATTTTTTCTGGTAGGTTGTGGGGGGGGGGGGGTTCGGGGGTTTCATGGGAGGATCTTTCCATGAAGGAAGTTTTCATGCGGGAAGGAACATTGCTATGAAGGGGGCGCTGGATCTCCCATCATTATTAAAGAAAAAGATCAGAAATTAAATAAAAAAAAAAAGTTTTTCAACTTTTTGTAAGGAGCAACATCAAAACTTAAAACGAACAGAAAATATTCCGTATATGATTGGTTTCACCCCCTATTCAATACCTCGCTCTTTAAGCCAAAGATTTTTTAGCACTTTCATACGAGCTATTTATTCTAATTAACGGTCTTTGTGATTTAGGGGTCATTTTTAAGGAGTTTGGACAAAATTCGAAGTTTAGCTTCAAGAGCAAGGTATCGACTAGGGGCGAACCCCGTAATATACGTATTAAAAATCTATGAATATAGAAGTTCGTTACGTAAGTTAATTCGTAAGTTACATATATTTATTACTAATAAAAACGTTCGTAAATAAAATTAAACAAGTTTCGAGAAAGGCATTTAACCAAATAAAAGTAAAATTAATATGCAAATTTTTTTTATTATTCGTGTACGGTGAGCCAAAATCAAAACCTGCATTAATTCAAAAATTAAATAAAAAAACAAGTTTTTTTTAAACTGAAACTAAGGAACGATGTTAAAAGTTAAAACGAACAGAAATTATCCCGTATATGAAATGGGCTGTCACCTCCTCAACGCCTCGCTCTTTACGCTAAAGTTTGACTTTCTCACAACTCTATTTTTTTTAAACAATAAAAAAAAAGATTTAAAAAAAGATTAAACCTTCAAAAAGGAAAATTGTGTTTAGAATTGGAGTTAGTATTTATAGAAAAAGCTGTAAATCATGAGAGTTGACAACTGTTCACATGTAAGGTTTGATATGGGGAAAAGGTGGATTGTTTATCCTGGGTCTCCAAAAAGGCTTAGAATATTAATGTGAAGCTTTTAGAAAACGTTGAGTGGGATTTTGAACACAATTAAAACACTGTGAACCTGATCCTCACATATGTTTCTATTACGCTACCCTGTTTACATATGTTACCTTGTTTGCCTGCACATATATTTGTTACCTTGTTTTGCATACTCATATCTTTGTTGCCCTTTTCCAGCCTGTTTGTACTTTGGTGCAATGACCTTTGTGTATTTTCTTGATTATGGAGCCATATCGAACAGTTCGTGGTAACGAACTGTACGTAAGGAGCGACCCGGCTCAATATCAACCGAAACTCTAGAATACTAAGTTTTGATACCAATAGGTATATCAAAAGAATCGGCTTTTTATGTTGATTTTAAAGATATAGATTTCATTAAGTTTAGTCTTACCCATCAAAGGTTACGAGCCTCAGAAATTTTTCCTGATTTTAGAAAAAATGGAGAAACACCCCCTAAAAGTCAAGTGATGCTGCTGAAAATCTTACCATCAGATTCAGTGCATCAGAGAACCCTACTGTATAGGTTTCAAGCTCCTATCTGCAAAAATGTGGAATTTTATATTTTTTGCCAGTAGGAAGATCACGGATACCTGTTTATTTGTTTTTTTTTTTCCAGGTGTGATCGTATCGACCTTGTGGTCCTAGAATTTAGAGAAAGAGCTCATTCAAAAAGAAATTAAGAGCTTTAGTGCCTTTTTTAAGCGACCAAAAGATTGGAGGACAACTAGGCCCCCTTCCTACCCCTTTCCCTCCCAAAATAGTGTGATCAAAATTTGTAGATAGCCATTTTGTTCATCTTAGTTGAATGGCCCAATAGCTATGTCTCTGCGTATAGCGTCAACCCCCACCGCCCCAGGGGAAAGGCCTTTAAGTTGTAAAATTTGCCCATTGTTTACGCATAGTATTTGTCATTATGATGTATATATAAATTTTCGGGTGGGGGTGACAAATTTTCTTCTGTTTTTTTTTCTCGGGGGAATTTTCCATAAGGACAGATGTTTCCAGGTAGTGAACTTGTCAGGGGAAAATATACATTGGGGGAATTTGCCAGAATTCTTATACACAATTCTTTTTTTATGTCTTGCTTTCTCTTTTCCGTCTCAATTATACACGCGGAGTGGTTAAGAGTAATGGGCCGGGGTTAAATTTCCACCGGGTTTGAATTGTCTAGAGGATACTTGCGTGGGGAGGGGGTTGTTCCGTGGGGGTGGGGCCAGATGTCCTGGCATTATTTAAAAAATGATCAAAAATTAAATAAAAAAAAAGATTTTTCAACTGAAAGTAAGGGGCAACATTAAAACTTAAAAAGAACAGAAATAATTGCGTGTATAAAGGCAATTGCCCCCTCCTCAGCACCTCGATCTTTACGCTAAAGTTTGAATGTTGTCAAAATTCTTTAAGAATGACTCCTGAAACACAAGGACTGTTTAATTAAAACAATAAGACTTTTTTTTAAAAGTACTAAAAAACTTTAGTCTAAAGAGTGAGGCATGGAGGAGGGATTAACTCTCTTTTTATACGTAATAATTTATGTTTGTTTGATTTTTAATGTTGCTCCTTACTTTCAGTTGAAAAAAAATTGTTATTTTTATTTAATGTTCTAAGTAAAGGAGAATGGGATAATCTATTTTTTTCCCCGTATCTACGTAATACTTGCTAAGCACTGCTAAACTTTAGCGTGATAAGAGGAAGTTTGAGAGGGCTTCCCCTATCCCCCGATCCTTACGTTAAAGCTACGAAACAAATAAGAGTTCTAAAAAGGGGCAGGTCCTTTTAGCTTTTATTAGTCAATGAAACATAAATATATACAACAGCTCTAGAAATTTCAATGACATAAAAATAAGAAGATATATTTAAAATTCAGCAGCATTTAATTTTTATTTAGAAGAAAAAACGATTTTTTTCTACGCATTATTCAACGCATTTATTTATTATTCAACGTTTTATTCAACGCTTTATTAAACTTATTATTAAAGAATTCAACAGTTAATTAACTTTTAAGTCAATAGACGGAAACTTGCTGTGACCGGAAGTGATTATTTTATTCAGTATAAATATGGTTTGTTTTAATTTTGAAGACTTTAGTAACTCTACTGATGATGATGACTGACTATGTCATCTAAATATCTACAGCTTTTGTATATATTTTTGTTTCCCTATCTAATAAAAGTAAAAAAAAAACATGTCCTTATTTGGAACTCTTATTTGTTTCGTCATAGAAAAGGTAGTGTGGCCTTGGAAAAAAAACCCACTTTTTTATTGTTTAAAAAAATAGAGTTGTGAGAAAGTCGAACTTTAGCGTAAAGAGCGAGGCGTTGAGGAGGGGACAGTCCCTTTCATATACGGAATAATTTTTGTTCGTTTTAAGTTTTAACGTCGTTCCTTACTTTCTGATAAAAAAGTTTGTTCTTTTTCTATTTAATTTTTGAACGTTTTTGAATTAATGAAGGTTTTGATTTTGGCTCACCGTACATGAATATTTAAAATAAAATTTGGATATTAATTTTACTTTTATTTGGTTAAATGGCTTTCTCGAAACTTGTATAATTTTATTTACCAACATTTTTATTAGAAATAAATATGCGTAACTTACGAATTAACTTACGTAACGAACTTCTATTTTCATATATTTTTAATATGTATATTAGGGGGCTAGTCCCCTAGTCAGTACCTCGCTCTTTAAGCTAAAGTTCGAAGTTCGTTCCAATTCTTAAAAAAATGACCCCTTAATCCCAAAGGCCGTTATTTAGCATAAATAGCTCTTATGAAAGTACTAAAAAATCTTTGGCTTAAAGTGCGAGGTATTGACTAGAGGGTGAACCCAATCATGCATGTAATATTTTCTGTTCGTTTCAAGTTTTGACGTAACTCCTTATTTTCAGTTGGAAAACTTGTTTTTTTTATATTTAATTTCTGATCTTTTTTTAAATAATGCTGGGAAATCCGGCACCCCCTTCATTGCAATGTCCCTTCCCCCATGAAAACTTCGTTCATGGAAAGATCTTCCCAAATGACCCCCGACCCAACCACCCCCCTACTACCAGAAAAAATCCCCTTTGAAAACGTCTGTATACTTCCTAATAACCAATACTACACGTTAACAATGGGTAAAGTTCATAACTTTCAGCCCTCCCCCCGGGGACTTTGTGGGATTCAGTCATCCTAAAGGACATACTTATCATATTTTCAACCATGCTGAACAAAATGGCTATCTCAAAATTTTGATCAGGTGACTTTGGGAAAAAATGAGCGTGGGAGGGGACCTAGTTGCCTTCCATTTTTTTGGTCACTCAAAAAGGGCACTACAAGTTTTAATTTCCGTTCCAATGAGTCCTCCCACGATATTCTAGGACCACTGGGTCGATACGATCACCCCTGGAAAAAAAAACACGCATCCGGGATCTTTCTTCTGGCAAAAAATGCAGAATTCCACATTTTTGTTGATAGGAGCTTGAAACCTCTACAGTAAGGTTCTCTTATACGCTGAATATGATGGTGTAATTTTCATTAAGATTCTACAACTTTTAGAGGGTCTTTCCCCATGGGCACCCATAAGCTGAATTCCAGGGGGGGGGGCAAACTTCGTCTAATTTCTACTTTTAATGCTATATAATAGAAATCTCAGAACAAAAATATAAAAATAAGGCAGCATCATTCAGCCAGGGGTGGTGGTGGCAGGAGCCCCCCCCCCCCTGCCCCCCTCCCATATGGGCGCCCATGTCTTTCCCCCTATTTTCGAAAATCAGCCAAATTTTCTCAGGCGTGTAACTTCTGATGGGTAGAACTAAACTTGATGAAATTTATATATTTGAATTCAGCGTTAAAATTTGATTCTTTCGATGTATCAATTGGTATCAAAACCCCGTTTTCTAGAGTTTCGCTCACCATTGAGCCGGGTCGCTCCTTACTTACAGTTCGTTACCATGAACTGTTTGATAGTTATTGAGTATAACAAAAATAGCAAGGGTATTCCCGTATAGCTAGTCCTGGATCACCAAACCTATAACTAGCTTTTACTTCTGGCCTCCTTTTACCAACTAGCTGTTGCCTTAGTATGCAGCAGCCTCTTCACATCGCAAGTGGAGCACTAATTATCACTTCCCGAGAAGTTTTATTGTGATATAAAAACACTCTTTTGGTAAAGATAATGGTGCCTAAAACTTAAAGACCTCCCCTACAGAGATCGAGTAGAATGAAGACCCCATAAGCCGTAACTAGGTATTTACTCCTACTTACCAATAGGACTAGAACGATTCTGGTTACTCCTTCTGTAACATGTCTTTATAGAAGAATTTGGGGACCCTCCCCCTCCCTTTGTAGACTTTTTATTGTGAGAAGACTTCCAAATGGTAAAACTAAATATTTGTTTTTAGTTTTTAAACTCAATGGAGTAGGTCTCCATTGAGTTTTGTCAAAATCCCCGACGACTTGCCGTGGTACATGACCTCATTACAAGAATTCAGGACCCCTCCCTACTCCCCACAGTGGTAGGTTAACGGTTTTAACTTCCATTCCGTTGACACCTAAAGAGTCTTCATAACTTCGATTCCATTTATAGCAAATACAAGTAAACTTTTTATTAAAAAAAAAATTTGTTCTGTATGTCTTCTTCCTAAAATTAAGTGGATTTGATAATTTAAAATATAGTCATAATCACAAACTTACTATAATCAAGCTTGACCAAATGCTTTAACACGATTCCACCGAATGAAGGGCATGTTATCTAACTTTTTGTTTTTGCATCCCTCTACAAGAAAATGATAAAATTTTCTACCACTTCAGAAAAAAAAATATATATTCACTGGTTATGCAGAACGTCTTAAGTTTATAAGATTTATGATTCGATTTTATTTTCAGATAAAACACTGTATCATTGCCTAATTAAAGAGTCATGTACCTCCTATGAATTATTTTTTTTTTTTCGACCCCAACATATGGTAGGAGTGTTTATGGAAATACTTTGTGGTTGAAAATTGAAAATTCTAATGACGTTTTAACGATGGTAAAAAATTTAAGGGCAATCAACGCCCCTGTCTTACCCCCTGTGTATTCCCCCCTTCATAATCCACCCTGATATCAGGTAATAATGGTTGGTAGCAATGCTACAACTATTGCTACTACGCAAGCTAAGAGTAATAAAGTGAAGCTTATAAGGAAAAGTTAGGCAGATGTTAAACTGAATCAAAACTAACTATGAGCTTGTGGATTTTCAAAAAGTTGACAAAGCAATATCGCAAGTAATACTTACGTTACTAGGTTAAACATGTAAGTGTAAGTTGTGGCAGAGTTAGAACTAGTCAGAAGGCACTATGTGTATACTATTAATAGTACCACTAGTGTTACCGTAACTCATGACGCTAAGGGTCTTAAGGTGAAACTTATAAGGAATTGTTAGGGGGAGTTTCAATTAAACGAAAAAACTATATGTATGCTGGTTTTCAAAAGGGTATATAATCTATATTTTAAGCAGCGCCGCTCTATAATAGTTAGAAATATCATTTAAACTTTTAAAAAAGGTAATTCAATTCAAAATTAAAAGTTCTAGTGCCCCTTTTAAGTGTAAAAAGAGATTGGAGACCTTCACCCAAACCCTTTTCATTTACCAGACACATCAAGTCAAAATTTTGAGACAGCTATTTTGTTCGCCATAGTAGGAATATCCAGCAACTATGTCTTTTGGAATATCGGGTATGTCAATCTTGATGGCTGATGTTTACCCCCCCCCCCCCCGTGATTACCTACCCCCGGAAAACATCCCCGCCTCACAGAAAATACCCCCCCCGGAAAATACCACCTGTGGAAAATAAGGCTTTCCAAATTTGAGAATTTTATTTGAGTTTTATTTCTTTATTTCTGTAGGGGGCCACTCAGTCAAGTTTACGCTTTGTAAAACTCGAGAACAAGCCGGTTTCTTCGTTAATTTCTTCATCTTAGCATGAGACAAGACAAAGACAACTGACAGAATAGATGGGAAATATATAATTTAGGCTCAATATTTGCACATAAGGGGGAGGGGGGTGGAGGTAAAGTATTGGGACAGTTTGAAGTCAGAAAACAGTTTCTTCTAGGTATGGCCACTAAAAAATAAAAGAAGAATAGAGAAATATCTGGAAATCTTGTTAACTACAAAAAAAAACAAAAAAAAAGTATAAAGTAAATGTAATGTTTAATGTAAGTGTTTATTCCAAGTGTTAAGTGTTCTTTTTTTTCAATGACCGATTTTCCAAGTATTAAATACTATTATTAGGTTAATGTAGTATTTCATTTAAGTGTTCTATGATGATCGCTGATCAAAGTTTATGTTATTTGCGCCTTTCATTTATGTTATTTTACTATGTTCTCGGCCGTATATTTGGCTTTAAAATACGCTTCTCTATCCATCTATTTAATATGTAGGATAATTGTACCAAACACATTGTGCATGTATACCCGCTATACTTCCCCCCCCCCCTAATTTGGATATTTAAAGCCCAAATTTATTTCTAAAGTAACAAAAAAACTGGTGTGTTCTCGAATTTTACACAGCATAAACTTGAGTGATTGGTGCCTAATACACAATTACCAAAACTAGTTCCCCCTACAGAAATAAAAACAAATAAAATTATCAAATTTGGAAAACCTTAATTTCCACGGGGGGGGATTTACTGAGGGTTGCTTTTCGGAGGTAGGGGGGGGGGGGGTAATCGCCGGGAGGATGGGTGGTAAATGACTAGAACTGTCAATCTCCTATATTTATGCAATTGACCCATTATGCTTTAAAACTAAATGTTGTTTTAAAACTAAATCAAAAAACACTGCGTGTATACTTACCAATAATAAACCTCAGCAATATCTTTAGAATGAGTGGAGGTTCAAACTTTCGGGCTGTTAATCTTACAACTTCTGCTCTTACAATTTAAATAAATCAAAAGACTCTAAGTGTATCCAGGCTGTCAAAAAGTATAGATAGAATGTTTTGGGAATGATATTAAGTTTTATTTTTCAGGTCAACTTGAGGAGGTATAAAATTAAATTAAACAATACTATTTGTGTCCAAATACAAATTATTGAAAAAGTTTCTCAAACATACAAATAGCAAGCGAAACTATGGATTGTTATAGAAAAAAAAAATGTAAAATATATTTTTTCACTGAAAGACATTATGTCAATGAAAAACAAACAGAAATTCATTTGATAAACTTTTCCACAAAACAAGCTTTTCAAAGAAAAATGAAGATTTCCATTAGACCAAAACAAAACAGAAATACAGTCAAATAATCTTCTCAGCGTAAAGCTCCCACAAATCACCATCAATAAATAAATGAAAACCAAAACGAACAGAAATCAAAATAAATAAACGATTCAAACAGAAAACGAGCAAAAATTAACATGAGTAGGGCTTTTAAACCCCATGCCTGCTCAAGACCAGAACATAATTTGCACTTTAATGAAAAAAAAAAAACGAAAAAGAAACAAAGGACCTTTGGATTGTCAGTTCAACATACATATGCTAATATTTATTCCTTAAAGTGTTGATAATTTTTTATTTATTAAAGCAGAAAAAGTGAAAACATTTAAATGTATTCTGTTTTGATTGTTTGACTTTATATCTACTCATTTTTGGCTTAATGGAGCTCTTTACCTTTTTTGAAAAACTTTTTTGTGAAAAAAGTATTTAAAACTTCATAATTCTGAAACATCAAAATCAGGTATATGCCAACCTAAAACAAGGCCCCTCAAAAAAGCTGATCACATTGTAAAAATGTGTCAATTCACTTTACAAGTGTAGTTGCTTTAATTTTATCATCTAAGAAACTATGCAATGATTGTAGTTTTTACCATTCATCTGGGGCCAAACGTAAAAGTCATAAGACGCAAAGGATATTAGAATGTTATGAGAGAAGTGTGAAGTATTGAATAGGTTGGTAAAAGAGAGTTTTGTAAGAAACGGATATGCAATTAACTCTATAATGATTTGTCCAATAGGAGCTAAACGCCAGAATCATTTTCTTGTTTTCCTGTTTTAATGAATGTTGACATATTTTCTTATTGCTCAGAGAAGGGGAGAGACTCTTCTATGGGTCCTAATTGAGAGTTGCATCAGTCTCTAACTGAGCTCCACCCATATTAAATTCTTCTACTCACCCATATTAAAGTTTATTACAAGTAATTTATTATGTGCATTCTTACGTATGCCCCACCCTCCGTATAAAATGAGTTATAAGGAAGATTCTAATAAAAAATACTTTTTCTTAGGTGCTAACACAGAACATTCATTTAGAGAAGAATATTCAATTAGAGAACATCAATTTTAACCAAAATTATCCTGACAATTGGGGACAACGAGCTAAGTAGTCGTTTGTAAAGGAAAACTCGAAAAAACAAGGGAGTTAATCAATACCTTCGGGCTGTCATACTAAAAAAATGGTCAAATGGATATGTATTACTTTGCGAGGCTCTGAAAAACAAGCATATATCAATTGCTAAATTGCTTTTAGATTGCGGTTGTAAAGTTAACAGTGAAAACTCTTTTTATGCAACTTTAGATACGCCTCTTCATTATGCTGTTACATGTGGTGATATAGAAATTGTTAAGATGGCTTTAGATAAAGGCGCTTTGATTGATGCTGAAACTAAATCTGGGAATACACCACTGCATTTGGCAGCTGCATATAGCAACAGGAAGATTGTGAAACTGTTATTAGAAAATGGTGCCAAAGCTGACTTTGGAAATAAGTATGGTCAAATAGTACTGCATTATGCTTGTATCTTTGGATGTATAGAAGCTGTTGCGGTCCTCTTGGAATTTGGGTCTGGCATAAATATTACGTGTCTGAATGGACGTACACCTCTTGATAAAGCTAAAGCTGATGAATTTGATGAAGTTGCTGAATATCTTGTCTGCCACATAGCTAAAATGAAAGTGGCAAATTTATATGTAAGTGAAAGAAATTTGCCATCAGTAAATGAAATAAAGGAATACATGATTCACATGGGCGATTTTGATGTGAGTGATTTTCTGGAAAGTGTGAGAGAACTGGAAAGAATGAAGAATGAAAAGATTTGTCATTGTACTATTTCGTTTTTTGACATTTTGACAAAAGAGACGAGCTCGTTGGCAATGTACATGAGGAATGAAAATGTAGTAAAGGCTATGAAATATACAAACTATACAATAGAATTTCCATTGTATGCTGCCATAATAAAAAGTCATTTCAGAAAGGGTGTGGAAAGGAAAGAGTTACTTGAACTTGGCATTGAAAGTTTATATTTTCTTTGTAGCAACCTTGATGACTTGCCACATGGCTGCACTGAAAAAATATTGAGCTATCTCAGCAACAAAAACTTGGAATATTTGATAAATGTATTTAGGTCAAATTGCATCAATTTAGAAGCAATGACGGAACTGAGTGCGTCTGACATAAATTCATGGTTTTTGCAATTAAAAGAAGAATTAAAAAGCTAATCTTATATTTTTTTTCTAGAACAAGCTGTTTTACGAAACAGCTTGCATCAAAGGAACAAGATTTACATATCATTGAATTCATTTGTATTAAGTCTATCCATTCACTGAACCAGAATTATGGTATTGCTTATACTTTTCATTTTGGAAGGATCCAAACTTGCTTAAAAAATTAAAATTTTTCATTTTTTCAACTGTTACCGACAATTTTTCTATGTATTTTCAATCTAAAAGTATGTACCCAAAATTTTGTAAATGCAAGTCGGCAGATTGAAAGATCTAAATCTCAGCTATGGAATTATGTTAAAATGTCGCCTTTGTTTTTATATACCCAAACCGTAGCAGAGAGTTGAAAGATAGCACACTAAAAACTGCACAGGGAACATCAACCTTAATGGTAAGAAGATTAGCTTTTAGAAGAGCATTGGCGTCAAGCTAAAAGAATAAGAGTAGCCTGTATATAGTGTACTCAAATAAACCACTGATGCTAAGCTTCGAATTAAAAATAAAATTTTATTTATGAAAGGAATAAAAGGATCAAATTATAAGAGTGTAATTAAAATAACTTGAATTAAAAATACAAAACTATTTATGAAAATGGTAAAGGTTTAAGTTCAAAGTAATTCACTTAAAAGAATTTGAATTGAAAATAGATAATCATTTACAAAGGGGTTAAAAATACAACTGAAAGAATGCAATTAATAGAATTTGAATTGAAGATACAAAATTATTTATGAAAGAAGTAAATGAAAAGGAAAAATTATCTGAACCAAAGGAGGAAACATAGCTATCCTGAATGGTAAAAAGATTGTAATCAGCAGTAGGCAGTAGTAGAACATTACCTAACTGTTAGGTTTATGAATTAAAATCTTTTGCTTGTTTTTAGAGATTCCAGGTATTTCAAAATGAAATAAAGCCACTAGTATAAATAAAGATCAATATAAAACAGTATACTAATAAAAACTTAATAATTTTGTTAAAGTAATATTTTATAATTGGTTGAATAACCGCCTGTTTTACAAAAGAAAGAATTTCTATATGGGTCTTTTAATTTTTCATTTGAGGTATTTGTTTTTAAATTACTAGGCCATCGGGCTTAGACTTGTGTTATGTGGTTACATGTCTTTTTAAGTGAGTATTATACATATAACTAGATTCAAGTAAATAAAAAAAATTGCCAGGACAATGCTAAGTTAGGTTATTTAAAATACATGATAAATTTGAGTCATGGACTTTTGTTTATACTATAGTACGGGTGTAAAATATTTGTTACAAGTACAACCCAAATGCACAGCAGTTATGCTGACTCTGCTTGCCCTTGCTCTTGTAAATTTTTGGTGCACAACCCATTGAGCTTGGAGCTTGCATTTTTAATACATTGCTAGAATTTGTTGATTTATGTTTGTAAATTGTATTGTTTTGTAAAAATATTTATGTCGATTTATGTTTATTCCAGTAAATTGCTGGAATTTATTGCGATTGTTTGTCAGAATAAAATCATTTTTCAATGTATTCATTAGCTTTTCATTGCTTCATTATTCAACATCGCCCATTCTGTCAGCTTTTTATTTAACGATTTTCTCTTAAAACCATTTAGACCTTGTTATTTCAATTACTTCTGTATTTTTTCTTGCATTATCAATATGTTTTTTGTATATTGTGCATTACTACAAATTTCTTAGTTTCCAGAGTTTATGCTTCATTTTTTAGCCAATAAGCTACACCGTTAACTAATTGTTTCGTGCTTTAACTCTGCTTGAAATGATTAAAAATGTAGCTTGTCAAAATTTGTGTTTGAATTATATGTGATAAGTTTTAAAGAAAATCAATTTTTTTTTAGTTTGACTGGAAATCAAGGGAATGATCACTTTGGAAAACTGTTTCTCTATTTCAAATTCTGAAGATGCTCGACCAAATAAATCATAGGAATGAGATCTTTCACGCGAAGATAGAGGCATGATAATGGACTCTTTTTAATGGGTTTGCAGGAAAAGATATAGGGAAAAATTATCATTATAAATTAGATAATATTGATTTAGTTATGTTTTTGTCCTAGGATTTTATATTATTCACCTCATTCCAGAGGGGATGTACTGATTTCCACATGTAAAACTTTCCATCAGTAGTTGAAGCGTCAATCTCCCTTCAAATAGCAGCAGCATACTCCTCTATCAATTCTATTTCTTTCACTTAGCCTCAATATTCAGCTAATTCATACATATCTACCAGGACAAGCTTGTTCGCGCTTGATACGGTTATACCAGTTAAAAAGTTTAAATACTAAAATGGTTAGAAAATTCCTAGATCAGTCCATTAATATAAAATGCACCTTATGTAGGTGAATTTTCAAAATTAATGGCAATAACTCCCAAAATACTATCAATGATTTAATTTTTTCGTCAATTTTCAAAGATTACAATATAACGTCAAAAGTAAAACAATTTTAGAAAAAGAATAATGAACGTTATTCATTTACCCTTTATTTGATGTATAATCAAAAATTTACACTTACAGAAAATGAATTAAAAACTGGTTGACTGGCAAGTCGTCTGGACTTGCGGGCAAACAAGTAAGCTAGGCTTCATACACCCCATCAATACCCGCCCGCTTAGAGTCTCAAAAGGGCGACTCAGTTATATATACTCAGTTATAAACTTTGAATGGACCCAGTTAACAAACTTTGTAAGGCAATGAACTGGTAAAATCCAGTGATCCGGAATTTATTAAAAAAAAAAATTCTGTATAAATATAGTTTGTGTTAATTATATTACTTTAGTATTTCTGCTGATAATGAAGACCGACTGTGTCTTCGAAATATTCAGAACTTTTGTATTTGTTTTTCACTGTCAAATCAAGGACTTATCCCTATTGAACTGTTATTCGTTTCTTCAAAGAAAGTTAGTGTGGTCTGCGAAAAACAAATCAACGTCGTATATATGAGCATGATAGACCAGGAAAATGTAAAAACTATAATTTCAGCAACTTTTCGTTTACAATTAGAAGAAGAAGAAGATTATACCAACTTAGCTAAGAATTATAAATTTAGCAACATTTTGTTTACAATTAGAAGAAGATTGTGCCAACCCTACTAAGAGTTCAACATAAATTTAAGCAAGATAAAAGAACTCAAAACTTTGAATGAACCCAGTTAACAAACTTTTTAAGTCAATGAACTGGTAACATTCAGTGATCCGGAATCTTACATTTTTTTCTGTATATATATAGTTACTTTAGTGTTTCTCCTGATGATGAAGACCAACTGTGTCTTGGAAATATTCAGAACTTTTGAGTTTGTTTTTCACTGTCTAATAATGGACATATCCCTATTGAAACTCTTATTCGTTTCGTCAAAGAAAGACAGTGTGGTCTGTGAAAAAAATTCAACGTCATATATATGGACATGATAGACCAGGAAAATTTTGAAACTATAATTTCAGCAACTTTCCGTTTACAATTCGAAGAAGAAGAAGATTATGCCAACTTAGCTAAGAATTATAATTATAAGAATTATAATATCAGGAACGGCAACAGCAACATTTTAAGAAATTTAAGATAAATTTTCTTGTGACATTTATCTCAATCAATCAGCAGTTGTACCGAACCAATCCTGATCAATTCATCCTTAGGGCTATACTGTGGTGTTTCTCCTCCCCATAGTATAGTGCAGACGGTTTGATATCATTCTATTATCCCTTCTTGTTTTAGTTTTGTTTTAATTTCAAGCTTTGCCCAATAGGCAATGATAATAATTCCTCCAAAAAAAAGTCCCCTCGGATTCCACCTCAAATAATAATGGAACTGATACCTATCTTAGCTGGCCAAGTTGACTATTTTGAGGTTCTAATAATAGCTTAAATTCCGGTAATAGAAAACTAATCAGAGTCGTGGATAATATAATCATAAATAATACTAACAGATTACAATATCTCGTCTCTAAAAGTTCTAAAAAAAGGAAAAAAAATAACCCCAATCTAATGCATTTCTCCTCTCCCTGCCCAAGATCCTCCCTCCCGAAACTTAGGAATTTACCTTAAAATTACTCCTACTATCCCCTTTGAAATAAAAAAGATTACTGCAATAAGAGTTGCAATTTTCAAATTGCTAAAATCAATGTTCTCTCTTAATATTAACCGTGATGGATCTCTAGCCTACTAATATCTGTCCAAGATCAGAAATCAGCAGACACAATAATTAACCTAAAATCCCTTCTGAATACGCCAATTAATGCATCTAAATGGAAAACAAAACAATCACCAACAAAAATAGTAGTTTATAATGTTTCCCCAGAAATATCCATTCAGGAGTTAAAATAAAGGCTCTCAGAAAGGGGTGGCAACACAATCCCAGTTGAAGATGTTACCCAACTTGGCAAACCTATCTCTAATGGCCTAAAAACAAGTAGATCCTTCTTATTTACACTGAAGGAAAAAATTAATATCCCAGAAAAATTATTCCTATTTGGGCAAATCCAACCACACAAGGAATACAAACCTAAGCCTATCCAGTGTCAGAAGTGTCTCAAACTGGGACACACAACAAACAAATGCAATAAAATTCTCCTAGAGTGTAGCAATTGTAAAGCATTCCATCCTAAAGAGTTGACAACTTGCAACAACACTCAGCCTACATGCATCAATTGCAAAGGCTCACATGAATCTACAAATAAATCACTAGGTCCTGCATATAAAAAAAGAGCTCTAACACTCCAAATAGCAACAGAGAAGGCCATCCCATACCCCTTTGCAGCAATGGAAGCAAATGCTGCCCAACAATACCAAATAAAGCCTGTAATGAAACCAACCAAAACCCCCGCGTCAATCGCCCCCCAGGCCTCAAGTACCCCGTATAAAACACCATCTTCTAAGCCCTTTAGCTCCCATCCCTATCAGAAGTAATCACCAAGTCAACAAGCCTCCTTGTCCGGTGAGATGATGTAAGCCTGGCCCCCCTCCCAAGAAGAAACAAACCAGAAACACTACCAGGAACTAATCCCTTAACTGACAAACAGGACGCACAACCAAACATGCAATCTCCAAATATATGGTTATTCATTCTAAACTGTAATGCAGTTCAGGCCATGAACATACATCAACTACAGAAAACAAAAATCATTGCAGAATTGACAAAAATCTACATCCCAGATAACATGCTCTTTCAAGCAAAAAAAGATCTTGCTTTAGGTCTAACAAAGCTGAACATTGATACACTTGAACATTGAACATTGAGTCATATGAAAAATAAATCAACTACACAACACATATCAATACTCCAGTGGAATGTAAGATCACTCACAGAAAACAAGTTAAATGAACTAATATCTTTTATGGATAATAAATCCATTGATATTGCTTGCCTCCAGGAAATTCATTTAACCCAAAATCAACAAATTAAGTCTCTGGGATTTACTATCCTGAGAAAGGATAGATCATCAGAGAGAAAAGGAGGTGGAGTAGCTTTATTAATTAATAATAATATACAATTCTGTGGCATCAACTTTCCAGATTTTGCAAATGATATTGATGCAATTGGTATCAGTGTTTGGCAGAATAATATAAAAACCTACATAATAAGCTTTTATAGCCCTAATGGCTACACTACAGATGCCATGGATTTCTTAAATTATATAAATAATTCTAATATGTTAAAAAAATCATTATTTGTGGAGATTTCAATGCCCACAGCCTTTTGTGGGGGAATAAACCAGCAAATAAAGCTAGTAAATTCATTGAGCTTATGACTTCAAATAATGATGAATTAGCTGTTGCTACCCCTCCAAACCTGAATACATATTTCAACCCCAAAAGTGGCAGATTCTCCACAATGAACCTAGAAATTGTGTCTCTCAATATTTTGAATAAAATTTATATAAACAAAACTGTCAATGTATGCACTGACCACTTCGCTATAGTTTGCTCCCTATATGAACTTATTGAAACTCTGTTAAACACCTCCAAATCTATCAACACTAAAGCAAATTGGTCTATGTTCCAAAATAAGCTAAATGATGAAATTACAAGTTTCACCCAAAATTCATGCATTTCAAACACAACAGTTGACACACATGCTGAAGTCTTTACATCTTTACTAATAAATACAGCAAATCATGCTATCCCCAGGACAACACCTAAGAAAACCTTCCCTAAACACATTCCTAAATCATGGTGGACAAATGAGTGCCTAAATAAATGGAGA
Source organism: Artemia sp. Qi Xiang Cuo (assembly GCF_049724085.1). Lineage (NCBI taxonomy): Eukaryota > Metazoa > Arthropoda > Branchiopoda > Anostraca > Artemiidae > Artemia > Artemia sp. Qi Xiang Cuo. The sequence continues at coordinate 5,354,559 of NC_142801.1, forward strand.
ATAAAAAAGGCAGTTAGGAAAGAATTCATAAAAAAAAAATCACATAATACATATTTAAAAAAATTACAAGCAGAATATAATATAAAAACGACTATAATAGATGCTAGATATAAATACTGGAATAATTTTGCAAATAATCTCTCCAGAGAAACACATGAGCCAATTATACATAAAGTCATAAGCCACATCTGTGGCAAAAAGACTTCCCCCAACCCACTCCTGTATGAGCTTATACATAATAATATCCATTATGACAATGATAATGAAAAAGCTAAGCTATTTGCAAGTCTTTTTGTTAATAAGCTAACATCAAATAATCAAAGCAAAATGTCCCCAATTCCTATGAACCCCAGGTACCAACCATGCCCAGGATCCGACTATATAACTAGCCAATTTTCAATCCAGGAAATGAATAATGCAATACATCATATTAGGACCAAAACTAGCGGGGAAACACGGGGAAACAGCTGAAATGTAGAGGTTAAACCCGGAACCCAATGAGAACGTCTAAGCCAAGAAAAAGGGAAGACATTAGAAAACGAGTGGGTATAGAGGTCTCCACTCGTCCTTGCTATGTCTTGTTCCCTCATTGTAAGGTTGTTTGCGTAAAACCGTGTGGCTATGACGCTGCAACATGCGTTTCTCAAACAGCACGGATGTGCGTGAACAATGCAGGCATGAAATATGTTTTAAAATTAGACCTCAAAATTTAATCTCGTAGCATAAACTCTGTTTAAATGATTATTTTAAATCTAATGTAAAATTAGCTAAGTGTTGAAAGAAGTTAAAATAAAGTGTATGTAGTAGTGTAAATTAGAAAGCATAATGAGACCACACTTAAAGTCAAAGAATTAATCTTTTATATGGTCGTTAGACTATAACAACTTAGAAGCAACTTCTATGTACTGAATTTCCCAATGGGAACTTTGCATGATAAAAATTTCGTTTTGTGTACTAATATTAGTGTATTTATCTAACTCTGTCTCGTAGCGTAAAAATCATGTACCCAATCGATGCGTGACTTATTTGTACTATGAGTATTTACTTTAAAGAACGTGTGATTCTGCCTCGTTATTTTTATTACAGGAAGTGGATTGACAAAATTGGATATCGAGCATTACAATGAGTTGCCCAGTGCAGATACAACCTAGTAGCATCTATTTTCATCATACCTCAACCAACGCAGGGTACTCACCATACACTCCAGGCAATTTTCATCCCAGCTTCGTCTACGAAAACAACAGTTACCCTAGATCGTTGTTTCTTCGACCACGAACCATATTACGTATCAGGTAACATTATATTTGAATCTCAGTATCCAGTGCATTATCGAACTATATAATCACATAAATTCAGAGAACCCCATCGATCAGTACAAGATACAAGTACGTAAATATCGCCTTTGATAATCATTATGGACCCATATACCATATGACCGTATAGTTATGACTTTTGATGACCCCAAAAACTATTTATGTGTCACAGACTTACGTGTCGAATCCCTTTCGACCATTTTTCGTAACCCATCCTATCCCCTCTGTGTGGAAAGTTCATATCTCTGTTATTCCATAAATTTTACGAGATAATTTCTGAAAAATGGACCTGGAAACCAGAATTAACCCCAGTGACCAACCCTTCAGTGACAAAATGCCCCTCCCACAAGTTTAAGACAATATGTTGAAGGATTCACTATAGTTTCATATCGACCCGTTGCAAATCCAAACTTCAATTCACCCGTGATTAACTTAGGAATCACCGCAAAGGTTAATAGACGCAAGCCATGAGCTAGCAATTTTAAAAGAGACACAAATGAATAATTTTATACGAGAATATATTCTCTATGTGCCTCAAAATATCCCAAAAATGACATGCTGAGAAGAAAATAAACGCACTCCCAGTGTTTGAACCCTTAATGATAAGGCACCCTATGAACTATCAAAAAGCAGGTGAGAACGAACTCTGATAGCATATTCCCATACCTGTAGTTGGAAGCGTCATTTCCCAGTTGACAATTAGAAAAAGCTCATCGTGTGAACACAATCGTGCTTGAACTATCCCATGAAGAAACCATAACGTAAGTGCTTTAAAAAAATTTTTGCCAAGACGGAAAGAGTGAAGGACAATAATTTAGAACAGAGGATTGAGTACGCTAAAAAGACTCGAAGGTAGTGAAATAGATGTGAATTTACATATGTTACTTCTCAATAACTTTGATAACTCAAAAATCCCAATATCCTATCGTTAACGCTGCGTAGCAAACATCACCAGTGAAAGTTTTTTATAGTACCAGTGAAAATGGTAATTCCAATATTATGTGTTTTAAATCGTTTTTGTATGTAGCGTTAGATGTCTAGATAGAGTTATGTGTAGCGTTGTCGAGCTATTCATTTAATGTAGCGTAGATAGAATGTAGTGTGCCATATAGACAGCAAAACAAAGCCTTGTAAAAAGTAAATTCAAAAAAAAATCTTAGCTGAAGGTAGAGTAGCCCCAACCTTGTTGAAAATGTAAAATAATCAGTGTTAGATGTAAAAAAAAATCTTTAGTATAGTAGTTAGCCTAGAACCATGAATAATCTTAGTACGGTAGATGAATTTTAGATAGGGATGTAGAATAAAATAAGAAAAGTAATAGAGAAAATTTTTAACCCTCTTGATTAAGCCTTAGCATAAATATAAAATATTTATGTTAAAGAAATAATAAATAAATGGTGAACATTTTAAAAGCGCAAAGGCAAGCAAGTACTAATGAAGGGACGTCATTAATTGGTGGTAAGGGTAATCTGTACTGTGAGTAAAACGCGATGTATTTAAAATACCAAAATAAAGTTCATTTTTTTTAAAGATAACTCCGGCTTCCGCTAATTAAGTTAAATCTAATTTCAAAAATGAAAAGTCCTTAATCACCAAAGAGCAAAAGTGCAGTCAGCCCAAAACAAAGAATAGCGCTGTCCAAGCTTTGAATTTTGCCGAGAAGAATGGTAATAAAAAAAACTACAAAATCCAATGTTTTTGCAGGAAGCTTAAATGATAAGAGTGTTTGAACGTCTAAATCATCAGAAATAACTAAGACAAATTATTGGACGAAGGGTTCGCATCCTTGGGCCACTCGAGCCAATTGTGAGCCAGTTCTTACAGCGCAGGGCAAAAGAACTACGTTTGATAGTGGGGTAAAAGTGCTTTTTGGGTTATATTCGTAAAGGAGAATCAGGACCATTCAGATAGAATTCTTAAATTCTTTCATGTTGTATCTCAGTCACCGTTGTTGTCATTTGAAGTGACCCATTGCTGTTCACCTAAATATGTAAGTCTCAATAAATCTGTTGCCTTTTTACCTGTGTTTATTTCATTTTATATGTCTGTAGCCAGCCTAATAACAGGTAATTAGTTCGCAAATCTCCAGGGACTCTCCCAGGGAATCCGATCTTCAGATAGCTCAAGGAGAAGAGGTCACATTTATATGGCTACACATTTTATTTTCTCTCAATAATTGAGGGTGGCGCGGTTATAGATTTAATTCACTCCCCATTGCTTTGGCGCAGGACTTGTTGGCACAATCGTTGGCGCTATAAGCGGCGCTATCGGAGAACTTATAAGGTGTAAGTTTGCAGCTTTAAGGCACGATATTAGATTTAACGCGGTCAATATTTAGTACAACAATTAGTCAAGTCCAATTTTTCATCGCTACAAGTGTGAGGGTTCATATTATTTTTTCAACAAACCAGAGGAGTCTGTGATAGATCATTTTCTCCATTATTTTCCCCATCACAGGAGTAATCATTATGGGCCTATAGGACTCAGGGTTATCTTTGGGTTTATTTTTCTTTAGGATTGGTAGGAGGGACGAATATTTCCATATATTGGGGAACATAGAAGATGCCCAGCCGTGATTATAACAATTTAGCAGTTTTTCTTTGTAAGAAGGGGTGAGATTCTTTATCCATGTAGGGTGTATATTGTCATAGGTGCCGCTAGTTTTGGTCCTAATATGATGTATTGCATTATTCATTTCCTGGATTGAAAATGGGCTAGTTATATACTCGGATCCTGGGCATGGTTGGTACCTTGGGTACATAGGAATTGAGGACATTTTGCTTCGATTATTTTATGTTAGCTTATTAAAAAAAATACTGGCAAATAACTTAGATTTTTCATTATCATCGTCATAATGGGTATTATTTTCTATAAGCTCATTAAGGAGTGGGTTTGGAGAAGTCTTTTTCCCACAGATGTGGCTTATGACTTTATGTATAATTGGCTCATGTGTTTCTCTGGAGAGATTATTTGCAAAATTATTCCAGTAGTTATATCTAGCATCTATTATAGTCGTTTTTAGATTAGATTCTGCTTGTAATTTTTTTAAATATGTAGTAGGTGATTGTTTTTTTTATGAATTCTGTCCTAACTGCCTTTTTTATTCTCCATTTATTTAGGCACTCATTTGTCCACCATGATTTAGGAATGTGTTTAGGGAATGTTTTCTTAGGTGTTGTCCTGGGGATAGCATGAATAGCTGTATTTACTAGCAAAGATGTCAAGACTTCAGCATGTCTGTCAACTGTTGTGTTTGGAATGTACGAATGTTGGGTGAAACTTGTAATTTCATTATTTCGCTAATTTTGAAATATAGACCAATTTGCTTTAGTGTTGGTATATTTAGAGGTATGTGAGAGAGTTTCAGCTGGTTCATTTAAGGAGCAAACTATAGCAAAGTGGTCAGTACACAGACTGTCAATTTTATTTATATAAATTTTATTCAAAATATTTAAAGACACAATTTGTAGGTCAATTGTGGAGAATCTGCCACTTTTGGGGTTGAAATATGTATTCAGGTTTGGAGGGGTAGCAACAGCTAATTCATCATTATTTGAAGTCATAAGCTCAATGAATTTACTAGCTTTATTTGCTGGTTTATTCCCCCACAAAAGGCTGTGGGCATTGAAATCTCCACAAATAATGATTTTTTTAACATATTAGAATTATTTATATAATTTAAGAAATCCATGGCATCTGTAGTGTAGCCATTAGGGTTATAAAAGCTTATTATGTAGGTTTTTATATTATTCAGGCAAACACTGATACCAATTGCATCAACATCATTTGCAAAATCTGGAAAATTGATGCCACAGAATTTTATATTATTTTTAACTAGTAAAGCTACCCTGCCTCCTTTTCTCTCTGAAGATCTATCCTTTCTCAGGATAGTAAATCCCAGAGACTTAATTTGTTGATTTTGGGTTAAATGAGTTTCCTGGAGGCAAGAAATATCAATGGATTTATTATCCATAAAAGATATTAGTTCATTCAAATTATTTTCTGTGAGTGATCTTACATTCCACTGGAGTATTGATATGTGTTGTGTAGTTGATTTATTTTTCATATGACTGTGTATCAAAGTTCAGCTTTGTTAAAAGTAAAGCAACATTTTTTTTTGCTTGAATGAGTATATCATCAGGAATGTATATTTTTGCCCATTCTGAAATTATTTTTGGTTTCTGTAGTTGATGTATGTTCATGGCCTGAACTGCATTACAGTTTAGAATGAATAACCATATATTTGGGGATTGCATGTTTGGTTGTGCATCCTGTTTGTCAGTTAAGGGATTAATTCCTGGTAGTGTTTCTGGTTTGTTTCTTCTTGGGAGGGGGGGCCAGGCTTACATCATCTCACCGGACAAGGAGGCTTGTTGACTTGGTGATTACTTCTGATAGGGATGGGAGATAAAGGGCTTAGAAGATGGTGTTTTATCCGGGGTACTTGATGCATTGGGGGCGTTTGACGTGGGGGTTTTGGTTGGTTTCATTACAGGCTTTATTTGGTATTGTTGGGCAGCATTTGCTTCCATTGCTGCAAAGGGGTATGGGATGGCCTTCTCTGTTGCTATTTGGAGTGTTAGAGCTCTTTTCTTATGTGCAGGGCATAGTGATTTATTTGTAGATTCATGTGAGCCTTTGCAATTGATGCATGTAGGCTGAGTGTTGTTGCAAGTTGTCAACTCTTTAGGATGGAATGCTTTACAATTGCTACACTCTAGGAGAATTTTATTGCATTTGTTTGTTGTGTGTCCCAGTTTGAGACACTTCTGACACTGGATAGGCTTAGGTTTGTATTCCTTGTGTGGTTGGATTTGCCCAAATAGGAATAATTTTTCTGGGATATTAATTTTTTCCTTCAGTGTAAATAAGAAGGATCTACTTGTTTTTAGGCCATTAGAGATAGGTTTGCCAAGTTGGGTAACATCTTCAACTGGGATTGTGTTGCCACCCCTTTCTGAGAGCCCTTATTTTAACTCCTGAATGGATATTTCTGGGGGAACATTATAAACTACTATTTTTGTTGGTGATTGTTTTGTTTTCCATTTAGATGCATTAATTGGCGTATTCAGAAGGGATTTTAGGTTAATTATTGTGTCTGCTGATTTCTGATCTTGGACAGATATTAGTAGGCTAGAGATCCATCACGGTTAATATTAAGAGAGAACATTGATTTTAGCAATTTGAAAATTGCAACTCTTATTGCAGCAATCTTTTTTATTTCAAAGGGGGTAGTAGGAGTAATTTTAAGGTAAATCCCTAAGTTTTGGGAGGGAGGATCTTGGGCAGGGAGAGGGGAAATTCTTTTGATTGGGGAGATTTTTTTCCTTTTTTAGAGCTTCTAGAAAGGACCTCTTGAAATCCATTATCATCATTTATGGTGACATTAGCCCCTACACTTATCAGTTTCTTATTGTCAGAATTGGAGCTATCATTTGAACTTCAAGATAGTGAGGTTGGCCAGCCAAGATAGGTATCAGTTTCACTGTCATTTGAGGTGGAATCTGGGGGGACTTTTTTTTGGAGGACTTCTAATCATTGCCTATTGGAAAAAGCTTTAAACAAAAACAAAACTAAAACAAGAAGGGATAATAGAATGATATCAAACCGTCTGCACTATACTATGGGGAGGAGAAACACCACAGTATAGCCCTGAGGATGAATTTAGCAGGATTGGTTCGGTAAAAATGCTGATTAATTGAGATAAATTTCACAAGAAAATTTATTTTAAATTTCTTAAAATGTTGCTGTTGCCGTTCCTGATATTATAATTCTTATAATTATAATTCTTAGCTAAGTTGGCATAATCTTCTTCTTCTTCGAATTGTAAACGGAAAGTTGCTGAAATTATAGTTTCAAAATTTTCCTGGTCTATCATGTCCATATATATGACGTTGAATTTTTTTCACAGACCACGCTGCCTTTCTTTGACTAAAATAATAAGAGTTTCAAATAGGGATAAGTCCTTTATTAGACAGTGAAAGAAAAACTCAAAAGTTATGAATATTTCGAAGACATAGTTAGTCTTCATCATCAGCAGAAATACTAAAGTAACTATATATATACAGAAAAAAATGTAAGATTCCGGATCACTGAATGTTACCAGTTCATTGACTTAAAAAGTTTGTTAACTGGGTTCATTCAAAGTTTTGAGTTCTTTTATCTTGCTTAAATTTATGTTGAATTCTTATTAGGATTGGCACAATCTTCTTTTTCTAATTGTAAACAAAATGTTGCTAAATTTATAATTCTTAGTTAAGTTGGTATAATCTTCTTCTTCTTCTAATTGTAAACGAAAAGTTGCTGAAATTATAGTTTTTACATTTTCCTGGTCTATCATGCTCATATATACGACGTTGATTTGTTTTTCACAGACCACACTGCCTTTCTTTGACGAAACGAATAAGAGTTTCAGTAGGGATAAGTCCTTTATTAGAAAGTGAAAAACAAATACAAAAGTTCTGAATATTTCCAAGACACAGTCGGACTTTATCATCAGGAAAAATACTAAAGTAATATAATTAACACAAACTATATTTATACAGAATTTTTTTTTTAATAAATTCCGGATCACTGGATTTTACCAGTTCATTACCTTACAAAGTTTGTTAACTGGGTCCATTCAAAGTTTTGAGTTCCTTAATCTTGCTCAAATTTATGTTGAGCTCTTAATGGGGTTGGCACAATTTTCTTCTTCTAATTGTAATAAGTCTTCTTGATGAGAAAACCGAAGCTTGTAGGACCTAGTTTTCTCGATACGGGAGACTTCGGAGCAGTCAGTTATCAAGTTCTGCAACTTACCGTCAGTAACACTGTGAGGAATGAAACGGGCAATTCCATAATACACTGAAACTTTTAGCTGTAGGCTTAGCGATTGGTCCTCAGATTCAATAGCATCAGCTACAGCAGTAGCTTCATTTTATCACTTGCGACGATGCGCCAAGTGTCTAAGCTCAGTTATCGCCGACTTCGAGTCACCACAAAAGTTATCAATAAAAGTCTTGCGGTCCTTGGGGTCATTCAGCTCTTTAGGTGGATTCTTTAATATAACGGCAAAAGAGGGTTTGAATGATCGTGTGGAGGCTTGAGACAAAGGAGGCGCTGGGTTGCGCTTCAACAGGACGTAATAATCGAATAACACATAGTTCTTTAACTTTACGAGTAAGCGTAGCTCTTGATTCCCCTACGATAACTGGTACTTTGTTAGGCTCGTACAGCACGAAACGTGGTAGTGGTATTTGCTTTTCATCACACTTTTCAAAAATTTTAAGCATGTCCAGACAGTTATCTGCTGCTTTCTGTCGGTCACTTGGGCAATTCGTGCAGTTTGCAAAATTCCAAAATGTTTTTTTTTTGCTTCCATTCAGTGCTAAATAGTGCTAAAAAAGAATCAGTGTTAAAAACGTCCGCACCACTTCTCGCAACATCCACGTGAACATTTTCCACAACTCAAACCAAGCAGAAAAGTTAGGCTCAAAACTCCTATGCCTTCCTAATGCTAGAACATAATTTGCACATTACTGAAAAAAATACAAATGAATGTGCATTGTCAGTTTAATATACATATACTGATATTTAACAATCAAAATATTAATATTATTTGATTTATTAAAGTTATAAAAGTAAAAACATTTATATTTTTTCAGTAAAGTACAAATTTTGTTCTGGCCTCGGGAAGGCATAGGGGTTTTAAGCCCAACTCACGTTAATTTCTTCTCGTTTTGAGTTTGATTTGGTTATTTTTTGTAATTTATGTTCGTTTTGGGTTTCATCTACTTATCGATGCTGATTTGTGGTAGTTTCACGCTTGGTAGATTGTTTGATTTTATTTTTTCTAATTTTTTGTTTAATAGAATTCTTTACTTTTCTTTGAAAAACTTTTTTTGTGGAAAAAGTGTTTTTAATTAATTTATTGAAAGAACCATACAACAATAATCAGGTCCTTCAATGCTAAAATTAAACATGCATTTTCAAACAGTATTCGGACATGCTAGAATAATATCTCAATTGAAATTTGTTTCAATTAGCAACCAGTGAATCGTAAATCTTGGATAAAGTTGTCAAACTATTAATTTTGCTACAAAGCCCTTTTTTCTTATGTGGACCTAACTACAAACCACAGTTTTCGCAAAGAGTCCAAAAAGAAAATAAGCTAACTCGAGGAAACACCGACTTCCGAAAATCACGAACACTACCTGTCAGGCATCTTAAAAGGGTGCCTATCGTTGGAAAACGCGCCATGCAATCTAGGCATTATGTCGTACGTGGGAAAGATTTAGAGTTGGACCTCCTCAGGAGGAGTCATGCTAGAACAGAAAGAGATATTTTTAGGTTGTAAATTTAACCCCTATTTTCATGGTTTGGTTTGCAGTTTTGATACTTCATCTCCAGCCCCCCTCCAATATTGTAATTTACCCTTAGGCTACGTGGATAGAAGTAAAGTAACAATAAATGAAAACTAATTCAAAAACAGATAAAAATAGGGGGAAAACAAGGATAAGATTTTTTTTTTAATGTCTATCGCAAGCCCCAAAGAACCGAATTCGCATTTCGGAGCCATAAACCAAAAAGTAAAAAAATCATAAAAAAAGAACAAAAAGTAAAAAAATAAAAACTGGCAAATCAATGCCAAAAGCAACAATATCCGAATAGCAAAACCATTCGTTAATCAACAAAAAAATATTAAGCGGGAAAATGTCAGAAACTGAAAAAGGTAAAAACTAAAAAAGAGTGAAATAAAATTAACATTAAAAAGATTTAAAAGATAATATATAAAAGAGGGAGGAAACAAAAAAAAATTGAACGAACAAAAATTTGGGTATCACCAGTACCAAAGAAGGAAAAAAAGGAAAACTAGCGGTTTATTTTATCCGTAATGAAGGGTACAAAGATTTTTTTATACCTGGAGGTCAAGCACCGGATAGGGGACAAGATAGGAACGGGTTCAGAAACAGCACGTGGCAGGCGGTGTCTGGACGGAGAGTGTCTTTTGGGGAAAATGTTTTACATGCGAAGGTTTATTATTGCAAAACGGAGGCACGACGTTCCTCTTCTGTGCTCAGGAGTTTCCAACTTGGCTTTTTGTAGAAGGAGTGAGTATGGTACCTTACCTTCTTTAAATATTATTCTCATGGCTCTTTTTTGAATGGATTCAATTTTTTCTGATTCATTACGGGAGAGGCCAGGATGCCAAACTGGACGAGCATATCTTTAACGTGGATATCCCTCTTTAAATTAGAGGAAATTGTAACACCAATTAATTTAAAGGAAGAAACAGAAATATCTAGGGGATAAGGGTTGAGGAAAAGGGGTGATGTTTTAAGGAAACTAATTGGCATTATCATAGATGTAGAGGGGTTTACTCTCATATTTGTCTGCAGCGTCATCTGCAATATCATTGAGGATGTTCATGGGATTGCTTACTAAGTTTATGTAGCAGGTTTCAACAACTGTTAGGTCATCCACAAATTTCCATATGTCGGGAAATTTCTTTAGCGAGACTATTTATCATAACAGAAAAAAGGAGGGGATCTAGGAGAGTACCTTGGGGTAATTTATTGTGGACAGGGAGAGGAATGGAATAATAATCCTGATATTTGACCACTTGTGATTTATTTGCTAAAACGAAGGCAACCAATTTAACCAGGAAAGAATCAATATTAAAATAAGTTGTAAGTTCCTCAACTAAAATATTGTGGTAAACAAGGTTAAATGCTTTTTGAAGGTCAATGGAAATTAAATTTAGCCAGCAATAGGGGTTTTCGAGAATTTTCCCAATTGAGTCAATAAGAAAAACAATGTAATGGGAAGTAGAAGTGGATTTGATGTTCCCGCATTGTCTCAGGTCAGTGAGAGGTAAGATTTTTTCCTTTTGCTAGTCTGCAAGGAATCCTTCATATAGTTTAGAGAATAAAGGAGTGAGTGAAATAGGATGAACATCTTCAAAACCAGCTTTTCCGTCTTTCTTTTTCAAGGGGGCTATGAAACCTTTTTTCCAAGTTTGCGGATATTGGCCAGACTCAGTAATTTCATTGGAAATAACAGACAAGGGCTTTGAAAGGAAGTCACTGAAAGCACTAATTAGAGGAAAAGGGATATCTAAAGGACAGTCGCTTGTTTTTCGTAGTTTCCCAATTCTTCTTTCGATCTCAGAGGGAGATATGGAGGGGAAAGGAGGTGGGAGATCATCTGTTGGTAATTGGTAAGACAATGCCGGAAGCCTCTAGACAATCAAGGCAAGGAACTTGTTTAGATTATTAGCAGTAACTTTTGGGGATTCCGGTAAGTTGAAATAAAGCTGGTCTAGACTCCTACCACACAACTTCTTTATTTCGGAATACCAATTTTTTGGTTTATTGGTAAACAATTCTTTGACCTTATTCTTGTAGTAGGATCGGGCAGATTTACGTATTTCCTTTTTAATTGATTTTCTTGGTATATTTACTTCATCCAGTTTACCATCATAGGCTGCGCGATATTGCTGCCCAAGTAAAGAACGATGTGGGCACTACGTATTATTTTTTTTTTATCCATACCAGGGCACTTCGTATCGAAGAAGTTGTCGTAGAAACTTCGAAAAGGGCTCATTCGATTGGAAATTAAAGTGGCTAGTGCTCTTTTCAATAGTCGAAAGTGATTGGAGGGCAACTAGCCTCCCCCCACGCCCATCATTCCCCCAAACACATCCATCAAAATTTGGAGACAGCAAATTTGTTCAGCGTAGTTGATTTCTAGATAGAAAATATGTGTTTGAGGAGGAGACTCCCCCACAACCCATGGGGCAAGAGTTTTAAGTTATGCCCTGAGGGCATATGATGGCACAATGTATTATTTATTATTTTTTGCTTTAGAGCAGGCCACTTCGTATCGAAGAAGTTGTCGTAAAAACTGCGAAAAGGGCTCATTCAATTGGAAATTGGAGTGGCTTGTGCCCTTTTTAATAGTGGAAAGTGATTTTAAGGCAACTAACACCCCTTCCACGCCCACCATTTCTCGAAACACATCCAATCAAAATTTTGAGATAGCCATTTTGTTCACCGTAGTTGATTTCCAGATAGAAATTATGTTTTTGTAGAGGACGATCCCCCACAGCCTTCAGGGTAAGGGTTGTAAGTTATACCCTTTGGGCATATAATGTTTTTATGGAAGGTGTTGTCATAGAAACTTCAAATAAGGCTCATTCTTTGGAAATTGAACTGGCTAATAGGGATAGTGCCCTTTTAATAGCCGAAAGTGATTGAAGGGCGACTAACCCCCCTCTCACGCCCACTATTTCCCCAAACACATCTAATTAAAATTTTAAGAAATCCATTTTGTTCAGCGTAGTTGAAAGTTCTGGAAATTATTTATTTAAGGATGGAAAACCCCCAGAGCCCTCAGGGCAAAGGTTGTAAGTTATTCCCTGGGGGCATATAAGGTTTTATAGATAGAGTTGTCGTAAAAACTTCAAAAGGGGCTGATTCAATTCGAAATTGAGAGGGCTAGTGCCCTCTTTAATAGTTGAAAGTGACTGGAGGGTAACTAACCCCCTTCTCACGCCCACCATTCAAAATAATCCAATCAAAATTTTGAGATAGCCTTTTTGTTCCACGCAGTGTAAAGTTTAGGAAATTATACCTTTGAGCAGGACACTCCCCCAACAGTCTCCAGGCCAAGGGTTACAAGTTATGCCCTGGGGGCATTGAAGTTTTTATTGAAATATTTGTCCTAGAAACTTGAAAAAAAGCTCATTCGATTGGAAATTAAAGTGGCTAGTGGCCTTTTTAATAGTCCAAAGTGATTGGAGGATAACTAGCCTCCCCCCATGCCCATCATTCCCCCAAACAAATCCATCAAAATTTTTCAGACAGCAATTTTGTTCAGCGTAGTTGATTTCCAGATAGAAAATGTGTTTTTGAGGAGGACACTCCCCCACAACCCATGGGGCAAGGGTATTAAGTTTTGCCCTGAGGGCATATGATGGGACAATGTATCATTTATTGTTTTTTTCCTTTAGAGCAGGGAACTTGGTATCGAAGAAGTTGTCATAAAAACTTTGAAAAGGGCTCATTCAATTGGAAATTGAAGTGACTTGTGCCCTTTTTATTAGTGGGAAGTGACTGTAAGACATCTAACACACCTCCTACGCCCACCATTTCCCGAAACACATCCAATCAAAATTTTGAGATAGCCATTTTGTTCAGCGTAGTTGATTTCCAGATAGAAGTTATGTTTTTGAGGAGGACACTCCCCCGCAGCCTTCAGGGCAACGGTTGTAAGTTATACCCTGTGGTCATATAATATTTTTATGGAAGGTGTTGTCGTAGAAACTTGAAAAAAGGCTGAATGGATTGGAAATTGAAACGGCTAATAGAGATAGTGCCCTTTTAATAGCCGAAAGTGATTGAAGGGCGACTGAACCCCCTCTCGAGCCCACTATTTCCCCAAACGCATCTATTCAAAATTTTGAGAAATCTATTTTGTTCAGCGTGGTTGAAAGTTCTGGAAATTATGTATTTAAGGATAGTAAACCCCCAGAGCCCTCAGGGCAAAGGTTGTAAGTTATTCCCTGGGGGCATATAAGGTTTTTATAGATAGAGTTGTCGTAAAAACTTCAAAAGGGGCTGATTCAATTCGAAATTGAGAGGTCTAGTGCCCTCTTTAATAGTTGAAAGTGATTGAAGGGTAACAACCCCCCTCTCACGCCCACCATTTCCCCAAACTAATCCAATCAAAATTTTGAGATAGTCTTTTTGTTCTGCGCAGTGTAAAGTTTAGGAAATTATACCTTTGAGCAGGACACTCCCCCAACAGTCTCCAGGCCAAGGGTTACAAGTTATGCACTGGGGGCATATAAGTTTTTATAGAAATCTTTGTCCTTGATACTTGAAAAAGGGCTCATTTGATTGAAAATTCAAATGTCTAGTGTTTTTTATAACGGTCAAAAGTGATTAGAGGGCAACTAACCCCCTCCTACGCCCATCTTTTCCCCAAACACATCCAATCAAAATTTTTAGATTGCCATTTTGTTCAGCGGCGTTGATTTCCAGATTGAAATTATGTCTTTGAGGAGGACACTCCCCAATAGCCCTCAGGGCAATTGTTGTAAGTTATGCCCTGAGGGCATATAAGATTTTTATAGAAAGCGTTGTCGCAAAAACTTCAAAAGGCTCATTCGACTGAAAATTCAAAGGGCTAGTGCCCTTTTTAATAGTCGAAAGCGATTGGAGGGCAACTCACCCCCCGCTCATGCCCACCTTTTTCCCCAAACACACCCAATCAAAATTTCAAAATAGTCATTTTGTTCAATGTAGTTGAAAGCTCCTGGAAATTAGGTCTTTGAGGATGATAATCCTCCCACAGCCCTCAAAGCAATGGTTGCAAGTTATGCCCTTGGGGCATATAAGGTTTCTATAGAACGTGTTGTCGTAGAAACTTCAAAAAGTGCTCATTCGATTGGAAATTGAAATGGCTATTGCCCTTTTTAATATTCAAAAGTTTTGGAAGGCAACTAACACCCCTTCCGGGCCCACCATTTCCCAAAAAACATCCAATCGAAATTTTGAGATAGCCATTATTTCCACGCAGTTTAAAGTTCATGAAACTACACCTTTAATTAGGAAACTCCCGCCACAGTCTTCAGGGCAAGGGTTATAAGTTATGCCCTGGATGCATATAATTTTTTATTGAAATCTTTGTCGTAGAAACCTGAATAAGGGCTCATCGATTGGAAACTCAAAGGGCTAGTGCCCTTTTTAATAGTCTCAAAAGTGATTTGAGGGCAACTAACCCCTTTCTCATGCCTTTTCCCAAAACACATCCAATCAAAATTTTAAGATAGTAATTTTGTTCACCGTAGTTGAAAGTTCTGGAAATTAGGTCTTTGAGGATGCCAATCCCCCCACAGCCCCCAAAGCAAGGGTTGTAAGTTATGCCGTCGGCGCCTATAAGGTTTCTGTGGAAGGCGTTGTCGTAGAAACTTCAAAAAGGGCTCATTCGATTGGAAAATGGAATGGCTATTGCCCTTTTTAATAGTCGAAAGTGATTGGAAGGCAGCTAACACCCCTTCCACGCCCACCATTTTCCCAAATCCATCCAATCGAAATTTTGAGATGGCCATTTATTCACGTGTTTTAAAGTTCAGGAAACTATACCTTTGATTAGAACACCCCCCCCCACACAGTCTTCAGGGCAATCGTTATAGGTTATGCCCTGGGTGGATATAAGTTTTTATTGAAATCTTTGTCGTAGAAATTTGAAGAACAGCTCATTCGATAGGAAATTCAAAAGTTTAGTGCCCTTTTTAATAGTCGCGAAAGTGAATTGAGGGTGACCAACCCCCTCTCTAGCCCACCTTTTCCCCAAACACTTCCAATCAAAATTTTTGGATAGCCATTTTATTCAACATAGTTGAAATTTTTGGAAATTAGGTCTTTAAGGATGACAATGCCTCCACACCCACAGCCCTCAGGGCAAGGGTCGTAAGTTATGCCCTGTGGGAATATAAGAATTTCTTAGAAAACGATGTTGTAGAAACTTCAAAAAGGGCTCATTAGTTGGAAATTGAAAGGGCTAGTGCCCTTTTAATAGCCGAAAGTGATTGAAGGGCAACTAACCCCCCTCTCATGCCCATTATTTCCCAAACAGATCCAATCAAAATTTTGAGATATCTATTTTGTTCACCGTAGTCGAAATTTCTGGAAATTAGGTCTTTTAGGATGATAACCCCATCTGAGCCCTCAGTGTAAGGGTTGAAACTTATTCCCTGGGGGCATATAAGGTTCATATAAAGTTGTTGTAGAAATTTCAAAAAGTCCTCATTTGATTGAAAATCAAAATTGCCCTTTTTAATAGTCAAAAGTGAGTGGACAGTAATTAACACCCCTCTCACGCCCACCATTTCCCCAAACACATTTAATCAAAGTTTAGAGATAGTCATTTCGTTCAACGTAGTTGAAAGTTCTGGAAATTTTTTCAACGTAGTTAAAATTTTGGAAAATTAGGTATTTAAGGATGACAACGCCTCAAAACCCACATCCCTCAGGGAAAGGATCGTAAGTTATGCCCTGGGGGCATATAAGGCTTTTTATCGAAAGCGATGTTGTAGAAACTTCAAAAAGGGCTCATTGAATTGGAAATTGAAAGGGTCAAGTGCCCGTTTAATAGTCGAAAGTGATTGAAGGGCAACTAACCCCCCTCTCACGCCCACTATTTCCCCAAACACATCCAATCAAAATTTTGAGATATCCATTTTGTTCAACGTAGTCAAAAGTTCTGGAAACTAGGTCTTTTAGGATGATAACCCCATTAGAGCCCTCAGCGTAAGGGTTGTAAGTTATGCCCTGGGAGCATATAAGGTTTATATAAAATTGTTGTAGAAGTTTCAAAAAGAGCTCATTTGATCGGAAATGATGATGGAAAAGGGAAGTAAGGTGGAGGTTGTCTGAGATGAGAGGGGTCAGATTTATCTTTGCAAATGACGAAAGGAAGCCAGAACCAGTTATCAAATTCTTGGACACACGGAGAGTATTTATGTCCGTGGGGTGTGGAATTTTTGGGAGGGATGTGAGTAAGGAGAGGTTTGGGGATAGTCCGAATTGGATAACGTGGTCAAAACTGCACTTATTGGACATACAAATACCTAATATGAAGTTACGACAAATATATAAAAACATACACTGCTTGTGAAACTTACAATGACCATGATTAATATGGTTACATATGACATTTTTTACTGCTTATTTTGGCGTTTTCTTTCATTTCACTTTTCATAAGTTTCTCAATAACAATTATTATATTATCATCAGCTTTAGCTTTGTTATTCCTTAAAAGCACAGTGTTGTCATCACGTTTCAATTTTGGCATATAACCAAAATCTAACTTATAGTTAGGAACTTGTTCGTTGCCATAGTAACTGAAAGTAAGTCAGTGAGATTATTTTGTTCATGAATAATTGATTCAGGTTCAATATCTTTATCTTGACTCCGGTCAGTGTCATTGTTAACGACCTGATTTGAATTTAGTTTGACTGCACTTGAACTCTTGAATGAATTTGAAAAGAAAAGATTAGTATTTACTAATTTTTTTTACATTCACTTGAATTTCCTCATTATTTTTTGGGTTTGTCTTGCTTGGTTGAAGGGAAGAGGAAATGTCAGAAAAATTGAAGAAATCTAAATGGGGAGGAATATAATTGTTCTTTGTCACAAATAAGGGATTAAAAATAATTGACAAAATGTACCTTAATGTCTCTTCTAGTCTGTCTTTTAATTTCAAAAGCCACAATGCACACTCTGGATTAAGACTTTCACGATTAGTAGAGTATTTTTTGTCTGGCAAGCAAATTCTTTAACACAGGGTTTTGGATACGTTCTGTTTTCTCTAATAGAACATGAGTAGGTTTCGGTCTGGACAGAAACCTCACATAAGCAACTTTTTAGATTTCCATTGCTGGCATCAAGAGTAGAGGATGGGTCAACGGTAAATACGGTAGTGCCGTCAGTCTTACAAGCAATTTCAAGAGGAGGGGGAGGTCACTTCGAGCTGGAGGTTGGGAAAAGCTGGAATCATCTCCTGCGAAAGGGAGGGCAACGGTGAATTAAGTACCTTCAGGATATCAAGCATCATAGCTCTTGAATTTGGAGAACTGGGGGTGCAAGGTGAAAGTAAAACAGGTGAGTTTAAAGAATTTTTCTAGACGGTCGAGATGTTCTTAGAGGAGCAGTCATGACAACACCAGCTTCCACTCCAGTTAGCTATACCAATTTTGGTACACTTTTCTGCTCCTGTATGGAACGAGCAACTGCACCCTCCACATTTCACAGAGTTCGAAAAGACTCTCGCCCTAAATTAGGGATAAAAAACTCTTTGTTTGACATAACCATCTTTTTTTTTTGGAGAGGTTAATGGTCCAAAAATCAAACTTGGTTGACCGGGTAACAACCATGGTGCTCACAGGCTGGATGCTAGATGAAGACTGACTAGATGAAGCATCGGTGAATGCGATTCTCCGATGCTTGCTAACATATTATAAAGTAAGAATTTTATATTTGTTTGGTTATTTTCTTTGTATAGCATATAACACCATTAGAAAGGGGGTTCTGGATGAATTGTCAAAAACGCTAACCAAACCATGGAACTAGAAAAACTCCAACCAGTCACTATTAAAATGCGCCAGTCTGGTGGGAAATATAACGATACGGCAACAGTGCGTTATTATTCCACAAGAAAAGAATAAACTCAGAATAAGTATAGGCCTAAGATTAACATAAATTATAAAGAAATTTATCAGGTAGAAAAGGCGTAGGCTTGCATGAGAACAGACCAAATTCAGACACCTTACCAGGTTTTTCAGGAACTGCCAATCTTTGTACTATAGAAGTGAAACCTTGCAAAATTATAGTTTAGCTATTTTTTGCATTCTGGGAAATGGGTAAGGTTAGGAAGATGAAACCCTACTTATCTATCCATGAATGCCACATTCAAGAAGCAAAGTTGGATTTATCCTAATGAACTATACCATGTGATGTAAATATAATCATGATGAAAATAAAATACTTTAGTTTCAAAATTATGGAAATTGCAACTGAGAATTATGGAATTCAGACCCCCCCCCCCTTCAGAACACATAATATTAAATGGTTTCTAACCTAACCAAATTACCAACTGAAATATTTAATTAAAATATACCACAATGTATTGTAGATACATTTTCTCATGTTAAGCTAAAAGAAACTAGCCTAGGCTACAGTAAGAAACCAGTTCTGTCAGATGAAGAACTTGAGTGTGGTGGGTGTAAGGGATAACTACCAATAAAACTTTCAGTAAGGATTCTGGGGTTAAAAAGATGGTCAATATATACCAAATCATATTATTGAGTTAGGACTAAAGTGAATACACCATTCAATGCCGTTTTTTATGCTAATTACGAATATAATAAGCATTTCTATTGGAAATTTCAGCCCCCCCTATATAGGACAATTCAGGGTAAGGTTAGGTTAGGTATAGCCTATATAGGGGGGGGCTGAAATTCATTTCCGATAGAAATGCTTATTATATTCGTAATCAGCATAAAAAAAAGGCATCGAATGGTGTATTCACTTTATTTGAAACTCACTAGCATGATTTGGTATATATTGACCAAAAACATACCCCAGGAAATATTGCCAAGCTACTGTGTTAACCTTCATTTGATTTAGGCTAGGCTATAGCCTAAGTCTTAGAAATTTACCTAGCCTACTTGTCAAGGTAAATATTTACCAAATCATATTATTGAATTACACATAAAGTGATTATATGCTCTTTACAAATATTATAATAATTTTTTTTATTAAATGAATTTTACCCCCCCCCCCCCTATATATAGGCCTATGTCAATTCAGGGTATATATTTGCACATTAGGGGGGGGGGTTAGGGGTAAATTTTAAACTTACCTCCCATTTACATCATAAATAAAATGTACCCCCACCCCCCTAATGTGTAAATATATACCCTGAATTGATATATATATATATATATATATATATATAGAGGAGGGGGTAAAATTCATTACCAACAAAAATGATTATTATATTTGTAGGCTAAAGAGCATAAAAAAGGCATTGAGTGGTATATTCACTTTATTTTGTAAGTCAATAATATAATTTGGTAAATATTTACCCTTGACAAATCTAGGGTAAAGGTACCAATAGTTTGACAGTGCAATTTTGGAACCCTTGTCAAAATTTTTGTGCTAAACAGAATAACTCTGTTTCATTGTGACTTAGAGCACCATCTATTGAAGCAATTTTTGTATTTCAACAATAGGAAACATTGATACAATATCTGGTACTCCTAGATAAGAAAAGAACATTTAATCCAGTCTGTTTCCTGTTTTCAACAAGAAAGGAACTCCCAACAATTTTTCAGGTATGCAATGTTCAAACTGCAGTTACTTAGTTATTTATTGCAAATAAAGTTAGGGGTACTCTTCTATTAACCAGACTCTTTTATATAGTGCTAGTTTGGTTAATACTGATGAAATAAAATAGGATAAATATATGATAGTTTAGAAACAAATTAGGGCTATATTTTTGCATATTAGGGGGGGGGGGGCAAAACATGATAGTTTAGAAACCAATTTGGGCTATATATTTGCACACTAGGGGAGGGGGGGGGGGCAAAGCATACCATATATTAAATGTGTAACCTAGGTACCGTCCCCCCTAGACCTCAAAAACAACAATTTAAATACAGTTCTTGTCTTTGTCTATATCCCAGAAGGCATTGTAAACCTGTTTTCATCACAAGTCTCAGTCTATTTTGTGACTGGTATGCATTGCTGTAGATAAAAGAGTCTGATTAATAGAAGCATACCAAGTTAGGATTAGCACCAATGCATCAAGATACATCTGATTTTGTCTGAATTCTAGTCTTATAAGTTTTCCTTGATAAAATTAAATTAAAATGGCAACAAATATTATATTCTCAAAACTAGGTTCAAGTGTCAACAATTCTTGTTTAATGTAGTAGAATACCAGATGCACTAAAAATGTTCCTTTAGTCAAATTCAAATGTAAATAATGGCTTCTATAAATTGATTTATTTCTCTTGAAAATGTCTTGTAGTAACCTTGTCAAAATTTTCAACAGACAGCAACAGGTTCTGTCAAAATATAGATCTCTGTCACCTATATTCTTACCTGAATTTCTAAGATGGAAGATCAGAAATCAGAAGAAGGTTAATATAGAAGTTTGGCAATACCTTTCCAAAGTATGTTTTTGGCCCTAGATTAATTACTGAAACTTTCATTTTCCTGACCTAACCCCTTTCCAAGATAGCAAAAAGTACCTTGTCTAGAATTTACTGTTATACAGAATTTTCTAAAATTAGCATTTTACACTGATTTAGCTGTCAGCTAAACCTTTGTATGATTTATTAGCTGGCTAGATCATCCTGCTAGAGTAGAGGTATGTTAGAGTAGATTAACTGGGTATCCTACCCTGTACTTTGTTATTAGAATCTTGAAGATGTTAAACTGCTTAAATTATACTGATTGATATTACTTGAAAATATTGGGTTTTGCTTTTGCCAAATCTGCTTGCCTACACCACAAAATACCACAAAAAATATATATCCCCGACTGGGGTCAAAACACAGACTAAAACATAATAATAATTTGTACAGCACTGTTTGTATAGGTGGCCGTCACTTGGCCCAGCCAATCAGCTACTTCCTCATTCAAACCCAATTTTAACTCTTAGGTTCATCTTTCGATGACTCCCAAAACCAGGAAGTAAAAATAAACTTGCTTCACGGCTTACCTATTGCAAAACCACTATCGCTTAGTAACGGGAATTTAACCTGTCTTTTGAAATTATACTATAAGCAAATGTAATTAAAGAAACGAAAATAGGTCATTTATCCGAAAGGAAAAGAAACAGGGGTGGATCCCCAACAGACCCCATTTGCTACTATTATGCCTAAAATTCTTCTGTTTCTACCAACGTTTCATCGGTCCAGCTAGATTTTTTTTTTTTTTTTACGTATTATCTTTTATTTTATTATTTCAATTCATGGTACAAATAATTTATTATTTATTAATATAAAGCACTACTACATTGCATTTATTAATAACACTAAAAAAAACTACTAATTATACACGTGCTTCTACTTGTTAAAAACTGAATACTATTTTTTTTTTTTCATTTTACAATTCTTGATTGAGCCTTTTATCCTTTTTTTCTATTGTATCCAAACCTTTGAGGGGATACAAATCTATTTCTAATTGCCAAAGTTCAAGCAAAGCTGCTCGAGGTTTTGCTAATTTAAGCTCTGCTAAAAGCAAAGTCAATTTACTTTCCCCTTTTGACAAAGCCATTTCTGTTTAAATATACAATTTTTATTTAGTCAACTCGACTCAGTTTTCCCAACTTCCACCAGTTAAAACTTAAAGAAAATAAAAATATAGCATATATGTATACAAGCATTGAATCAACTCATAATAAATTTATTTTTTTGCTTAACTTAATTTGGGGGAGGCTATTATCTCCTATGAGATATTCTAAAGGGTTTCCCTGTCGTAGCTTAGCGGCAATAGGCCTAATCACTTTGCTTATATGTCTGTATCTCTCCAATAATTAAAATTAAATTACAAAGTTTTAATAGCCTAATTAGTTTGCAGTTTTCCTCCAATTTCCAACTCATGCCATTTGTAGCGATTGAAAAATTTTAGTATTTATAACAATAGAAAAATTAGTATTTAAATCACACATATTCTTACTAGTCAAAAATAAAACCTGGCTTTCTCAATAAATCAGATATGAATGGCATAGGTTTATTTCCCTATTTCTTTATTTCTTATATTTGAACCGGATACTGTAATTTCTCCAATATACATATTAATCGAATTGTATTTTAATGCTGGTTTTGAATATCACTAAATTATTTCATTTAATTTAATCCATCAAAAGTTTTGAGGAATTAAGAATTATTGAACTAGAAAATCTGACGTCTCAGATCTCTGTTTCCACGGCATGATTAGATCTGACTTTAGAGACACGAATACTTATAGGCTAAACAGGGGTTAGAAACGTTATAAACTGTAGCAATGACAATTTTTGGTATTTGTAGGGATGAAAAAATGTGGCCTCTTTTTTTTTGAGCTATCTGGAGATCTGATTCCCTGGGAGCATTCACCTTGGAGACATATGAACTAATTACCTATTATCAGACTGGATGCAGATATAAAATAAAATAAACACAGATAAGAAAGACAATATATCTATTGAACTTACATGCTTAGGTGCACAGCAATAGATCACTTCAAATGACAATAACGGTGACCAAGATGAAAGAATTCAAGACTTCTATCTGAATGGTCCTGCTTCAACTTTACGAATAATCCGAAAAAGCACTTCTACCCCACTATCAAACATAGCTCTTCAGTCCTGCGCTGTAAGAACTGGCTCACCATTGGTTGAGTGGGCCAAGGATGTGTACTCTTTGTCCAATGGATTGTTTTAATTATTTCTGCTGATTCAAACGTTCACACGGCTCTTATAGTTTAAACTTCCTTAGAAATATTTTATGTAGCATCTTTTTTTATTACTCACTCTCTTAGCAAAATCTAAGGCTTGGGTAGCGCCGTTCTTTGTCTTGGGGTGACTGCACTTTTTCTTTTTGCTGATTAAGGACTTTTCATTTTTGAAACTAGATTTAATTTAATTAGAGGAAGCCAGAATTATCTTTAAAAAAAAGGAACTTTGGTATTTTAAATATATCGCATTTTGCTCATAGTACACCTGAACCTGTTCAGACCTGTTGTAACAGTACTGCAAATAGGGTAGACCTAGCCTTACTGTGGTTGTTGTGTGAATTTGCTAAAAAATTTAACTTAAAGCACCAAAATACAAAGATTTTGAGTAGAGCTCTACAGATGACTTTTTATACATTCTATACATTTATATCATGACTGAGAATAAAAATTTTACTATGAACATTGTCTTTTTTTATTAATTAGAAAATGGTATAAAGTCAAACATAAGACAATTTATGTTTTCTGCTATTATGAAGAATAAATAAAACAATGTATTAACAAATAACTTTTGTGTTGCAATCTATGTATAAGAGACTAAATAAAGCCATACACATACCTTTTTACACATTATTTTATTATAGAGCTACCTAAAGTCTACCTATAGTCTACCAGTGGAATTTTTATGTTATACTGCATTAAAAAGAACCATTAATAATAAAATACAGATGACTTTGATATTGTCACTCTCTACAAATCAGCAAAAAGCAGTATAAAGTCAAAAATAAGTCAACACCATGTTTTTTCTCATTATGGTGAGTAAAAAAAAGTCTTACAGCTGACTTTTTCTGCTTAATCTATATATAACAGGTTGAATAAAGCCATACAGATGTCTTACTCATTATTTATTATAGAGCAACCAAAATAAAGTCATAGCCTGCCAATTACTTTTTATATCATACTATATTAAAAAGAACCATGAATAATGTCATACAGATGGAGGAGGAGCGTGCGTAGCTGTGTTGGCCTCAGGCAGCTTGGTGCTGCGATGTGTTGTTAGTAGTAGTAGTAGTAGTAGTAGATGGCTTTAATATTTTCACTCTCTACTAATAAGTAGAAAGCTCTGTGAAGTCAAACATAAGACAATATTATGTTTTCTCTCATTATGAACAATAACAAATAGGTCTTACAGATGAATATAGGGTATACCCTATACCTCAGTCTGTGTATAATAGCCTGAATAAAGCCTTGCAGATGACTTTACAGATTACACTGTTGTTGAGTGATCAAAATAAAGTAATCCAGAGTGCTAGATATTCCATATAAAGGTAAATCTTTTATTCAAAACCAAGTAACTATAGCAAAAATCTCATTTAAGGTACAAGCAAAACATGAGCTAGGAGTAGAAAGATTACCTTATATTATACATGAAATCTGTCTGTGCTGCCAGAGGCACCCAGGGCATCCAACAGACTTTGCCAATCTTCTGAATTTGGCAGCTGTGTATCATGGTTGCCAGGTGGTGCACATTTGGGGTGCTTTTTTGAGTTGATTGCACATTGAATTTTTCTAATTGGGGCATTGTGCTGATTTTGCGCATGTCAAAAAAATCAGTGCAAAGTGGGTGCATTTTGCCTTCACAAAAACAATGAAAAAAAAACAAAATTTCATAGTCTAGTGTTTACTGTCAACTTTTACTGACAGGCACAGAAATCTCTCTATAAATACAGGTGAAATTTTCAGAACCCCACAGGGATTCTCATATTGCATTCCAGGCTCCATGATGACCTAAATTTCAAGCATTAAAGCGTGCATTATCCTTAGTGTGAAAAACCAAATGGGAAGGTGGTCAAATTTCAAAAAAAAAAATACAGAAAAGAGTGGGAAAAGCTGACCTTTGTTTGACATAACTCAAGCAGCTCTTTCTGTTTTAAGCTTACCCATTTCACAACCCCTTTGTCAAGAGAGGGTTTTCTGTCATGAATCTTGTCAAGTACAAAATTCAAAACAGGATGCACCTTTAAATGCTTAACTCTACTGTGACCATTTGACTTAGGCTAAATTGCCAGGGAAAGTGCTGCAGGGACTTTGATTCTATGCCCGCTATGCTGAATAGATTTACCATTGACATGTATGACATCAAAAAACCATCCAAAGACAATGAAAATAAAACTCTCAAGGAAATTTTGGGCAATACAGAAGGAGGGTTTGCTGTTTAACTTTGAAAATGATCTTGAATACTAGTCAAAGATAAATACAATATATGATTAAAAATGTACAAAACTAATTTGAAGTTCACTAAACAGAAAACACAAATAAAATAACAATCAGAACTATTGAAGGACCTTGCCAAGTACAATTTTGTCTCATATATATATGTCTTTGGCTTCTATTTCATGACAAAATCTCAGAATGTTGTCCTTAGCCTGCAATTTTATAGATAGTTACATTAATAACAGCCGGTCTAATTTCTTATCTTTGACTTGGTGGTTCTTTTCATTCTAATTTATATTTTGAAAGCTGCGAAACATTTTGTTCTCATAACTAAGTTGGATAATAATCCTATCTATTATTTATCTTTATCAAATGCGCCTTTAACTTCCACATTTTTGTATAACTTATCTATATTGCAAGACCATTATACTGAGTACTTATTTCTTTTTTTAGTTCTTTTGAAATTAGAAATTAGAATTTTCACAATTTCTGTTGTTGATAGGGAATAATTCAGCATATTAGCCAAAAAGTAATGTAAAATACCACTTTAGATATTGGCATGTATTTTTTTTGTTAGATCATCTTTAATTCCCTTTTTATTTAATTCTCTGACATACCAGAGAACTAAGGAAAATATCTTTCTTGTCAACCCAGAGACTGAGAACAGAAAATTTTGACCACAAAAGCACATGTAATCAGTCAAAAATGCTTCACTGTTTCAGATTTCAGAATATGGTGCTGAAATCTGTCAATGAAGACTGAATCCTACCAATTTTGAGTTCTAGTATTCTGAAAAGCAAAATTCACACTTTCTGGTAACATTGTCTCAGAATTTTGTTTTTCTCATCCCTGCAAGATCTAGTTTAACCTGAACTTCGAACTCACTGAAAAAATACATAGCAAAAATGCACTGATGGTGCATTTTTGCTTCCCTTTTTGCGCATTCTTAAGTTGGGCACCTGGCATCACTGCTGTGTATGTCTTCCCAATTGGGTTGAAGAGAAGCATGGATAATGCACAGATCAGACTGTTATGTTTGTTGAAAAGTGTTCTTGGGTCTTCCTTGTCTTTGACTTCCATTTTGGGTGCCAATGTGATAGATAGATAGATAGATAGATATTTATTGGCAAAAGAACTATCACAAACCCTAGTGGGCCGAATTTGTATTTCTTATTAAAAAAATACAATAAAAAATAATACAATAACAACACATAGTTACCACTGTACCAAAAACATAATAGGTAACAGTCAGAAAATACAAAAGTCATAAATATAGTTCATAATTATAAAATATTTTATAGGTCATAATATAATATAAAAATATAAAAAGGGCAACAAATAAAATCACCAAATATTCAAAAATGAAAAAATAATATATACAAAACAGTTTAAATTTTTGGCAAATTTACAGGTTGTTATTTTGGTTGATTTTATTTGTAAAAAGGGAATAAAGTTTTTTTTATATAATAGACAATTACAATATAGACAAGTACAAATAGAGTCCATCTTGAGGTCATTTGCATCACCTAGTAATCAAATACCAGCATTTGGATACTTGGATAAAACAAAAGTCAGCACTAGTCTGGAAATGCTGTATAAATTTATGTTTTTGGTTTGGGGAATAATAAAAAAATGCTGCTACTATTATATTAAAAGGACAGGGGAGAACTTGTCTTAATATTAAACAATTAGTTAAAATTCCGACAACAAGCGGAAATATGTCCCTTGATGTCATTTGTTCTAATATGAGTAAGTTTTACAGTCCTCCCCAAGCCCTGCCTCCATTAGGTGGTAGTTACCATCACTTTCTCCTTTCAACCCCTTCCTTGTCTTTCCTACACTTGTTCAAAACTACAACTGGATCTTACTATCCCCTTGGTGATTTGAGTCTTTTTTCATTTGGCTCTTGGTTGTCTAAGGAATATTGGTCCAACATTTTTGATCTGAATAATCTTGATGACAAAACCCTTACTTTCCACAAAAATCTAAATGACAATTATAAGGCTCATTTTCCTGGAAAAACTTTATAAAATGCTCTAATGATAAACCCTATATAAATGATCATATTAAAATGTTAATACAGAAAAAATGGAACTTATTCAAAAGAGGTAAACTTGTGGAAGTAAATAATTGAAGAAAATACTTTAAAAAACAAGTTAGAAAATTTGCTAGAACTTATTGTAAAAATAAAGTTAAAGATCTATGCCAGGATAAACCTAAAAATTGGTATTCCCAGATCACAATACTTGCTGGCAAAAGACCAGAACCACTAAACTTTAATATAGATGAACCTCCAGAGACAACAGCAAATAATTTGAACAAGGTCCTTGCTTCAATTGTCCAAAGCCTCCCTCCCCTATCATATGTAATTCCTAGTGTTGCAACCCCGTTTAATTTCCTTAATAATTCCCTATTTGACATGTTAAAAAAAATTGAAAAATTCAAAAAACAAAAAAAAACAAGCACTTGCCCACTGGACATACCTGTCCCACTTATTAAAGCCTTTAGTGATTGCCTCTCAAAGCCCCTTTCCATTATTTTCAATCAATACACTCAATCTGGACTGTTCTCTTCCCTTTGAAAACAAGGTTTCATAAATACAATAAAAAAAAACAAAACAGTAAGCCTTGCTTTGATGGCATTTGTCCTATCTCACTGACTTCTATTTTTTTCAAAACTATATGAAAGCTTTCTTGCTGACTGAGTTAGGGACCAAGTCCATTCCCTTGTTGATCCTAGGCAGTTTGGATATCTGAAATCTACATTAACCTCACATTACCTTATCCACCTTGTTGAGTCCATGGGGAGACTACTTGAGAGACCAAACACCTGACTAAACCTAATTTCTATTGACCTACAAAAGGCTTTTGACCAGGTTAACCATAATATCTTGGTAGAAAAACTTATCAAAGAATTCCAGGTTGAGACATTTTTAGTAAAGTTCATTGCCTCATTTTTTCTAACAGATCACAGGCAGTCAAATATCAACATAACTATTCTAGCCACCTCAGTATTCACAATAGTTTTCCCCAAGGTACTATTCTTGGCCCCCTCCTGTTTTCTGTCATGATCAGCAGCCTTTCAATGGATTGCCCTGACAGGTGGGAATTAGTTGATGACCTAACAGTTGTAGAGATGTGACATAAAAATATTTATAGCAATCCAATGGGTATCCTCCATGACATTATAGGCAAGGATATGATGGTTAATCCTTGTAAATCCACCATATTATCTGTCAGATTCCTAAAGAACCTCCTCTTTTCCTTCATCCTATTCCTCCTAAGATTTCAGCTTCTTCCTTTAAACTCCTAGGTGTTACCATATAATAATAATAATAATAATAATATAATGCAAAAACGTAGGCCAGAACCTCTTACATATCTTCTGAATTGAAGTGGGACATCCTGTTACTAAAGGTATATATTTCTTTTGTACATCCTTTGGTCAAGTGCGCTTGTCCTGTCTGGCATCTGGACCTCTCAATTTAAGCAACCAAAAAAAAATCAAAAATATTCAAAAAGAGCCCTGAGGATTATTTATAAAGAAGGCAAGGTCCCATATTCCTACCTCCTTGAAACTTCAAAACTTGATACCCTCAAGTCCAGAAGAAAAAATTTAGGCCTATACCTCCGTTTTAGGTCAGCACAAATAATCCCTGTACTGAAAACCTCTTTCCTAGCCGCAACTCACACATCAGAAGTCACTGACCCTGTATAGTGTCCCAACCCATCCCCATCCTTTCTCCCATACCCTTTTCTACCTTATGTTATATAAAAAAAAACTTTATTCCCTTTTTACAAATAAAATCAACCAAAATAACAACCTGTAAATTTGCCAAAAATTTAAACTGTTTTGTATATATTATTTTTTCATTTTTGAATATTTGGTTATTTTATTTGTTACCCTTTTTATCTTTTTATATTATGACCTATAAAATATTTTATAATTATGAACTATATTTATATATAAATTCGGCCCACTAGGGTTTGTGATAGTTCTTTTGCCAATAAATATCTATCTATCTATCACATTGGCACCCAAAATGGAAGTCAAAGACAGGGAAGACATAAGAACACTTTTCAACAAACATACCAGTCTGATCTGTGCATTATCCATGCTTCTCTTCAACCCAATTGGGAAGACATACACAGCAGTGATGCCAGGTGCCCAACTTAAGAATGTACTCAAAGGGAAGCAAAAATGCACCATCGGCGCATTTTCGCTATCTATTTTTTGGTCTGAGTTCGAAATTCAGGTTAAATTAGATATTGCGGGGATGAGTGAAAAAAAAAAAAAAAAAATCAGAGACAATTTTACCAGAAAGTGTGAATTTTGCTTTTCAGAATACTAGAACTCAAAATTGGTAGGATTCAGTCTTCATTGACAGATTTCTGCACCATATTCTGAAATCTGAAACAGTGAAGCATTTTTGACTGATTACATGTGCTTTTGTGGTCAAAATTTTCTGTTCTCAGTCTCTGGGTTGACAAGAAAGATATTTTTCTTAGTTCTCTGGTATGTCATAGAAGTAAATAAAAAGGGAATTAAAAATGATCTAACAAAAAAAAAACTTGCCAATATCTAAAGTGGTATTTTACGTTACTTTTTGGCTAATATGCTGAATTATTCCCTATCAAGAATAGAAATTGTGATTAAAGAACTAAAAAAAAGAAATAGGTACTCAATATACTGGTCTTGCAATATAAATAATTTACACAAAAACGTGGAAGTTAAAGGCGCATTTGATAAAGATAACTCATAGATAGGATTATTATCAAACTTAGTTATGAGAACAAAATGTTTCATTGCTTTCAAAATATAAATTAGAATAACAAGAACAACCAAGTCAAAGATAAGAAATTAGACTGGCTGTTATTAATGCAACTATCTATAAAATTGCAGGCTAAGGAAAACGTTCTGAGATTTTGTCATGAAATAGAAGCCAAAGACATATATATATGAGACAAAATTGTGCTTGGCAACATGGGTGCCCTTAAGCTGAATTCCAGGGGGGGGGGCAAACTTCGTCTAATTACTACTTTTAATGCTATAAAATACAAATCTCAGAACAAACATATAAAAATACGGCAGCATCATACAGCCAGGGGGGGGCAAGAGCCCCCCCCCAAGAGCCCAGGGGGGGGCAATAGAGTTGTGAGAAAGTCAAACTTTATCGTAAAGAGCAAGGCGTTGAGGAGGTGACAGCCCCTTTCATGTATGGGATAATTTCTGTTTGTTTTAAGTTTTAACATCGTTCCTTAGTTTCAGTTAAAAAAAACTTGTTTTTTTATTTAATTTTTGAACGTTTTTGAATTAATGCAGGTTTTGATTTTGGTTCACTGTACATGAATAATCAAAAAAAAATTGCATATTAATTTTACTTTTATTTGGTTAAATGGCTTTCTCGTATTTTGTTTAATTTTAGTTACAAACGTTTTTATTAGTAATAAATATATGTAACTTACATAACGAACTTCTATATTCATAGATTTTTAATACGTATATTAGGGGGTTCGCCCCTAGTCGATACCTTGCTCTTGAAGCTAAACTTCGAATTTTGTCCAAACTCCTTAAAAATGACCCCTTAATCACAAAGACCGTTAATTAGAATAAATAGCTCGTATGAAAGTGCTAAAAAATCTTTGGCTTAAAGAGCGAGGTATTGACTAGGGGGTGAACCCAATCATATACGTAATATTTTCTGTTCGTTTTAAGTTTTGATGTTGCTCCTTACGTTCAGTTGAAAAACTTGTTTTTTTTTTTATTTAATTTCTGATCTGTTTCTTTAATAATGATGGGAGATCTGGCGCCCCCTTCATAGCAATGTTCCTTCCCCCCTGAAAACTTCCTTCATGGAAAGATCCTCCCATAAAACCCCCGCCCCCCCCCCCCAACCTACCAGAAAAAATCCCCCCTGAAAACGTCTGTATACTCCCCAATAACAAATACTAGGCTGGGTTGGGTGAAGTTCATAACTTTCAGCCCTCTCCCCGGGGACTTCGAAAATTAAGTCATCCTAAAAGACATATTTATCATATTTTCGACCATTCTGAACAAAATGGCTATCTCAAAATTTTGATCGGGTGACTGGAAAAAATGAGCGTGGGAGGGGGCCAAGTTGTCCTCCATTTTTTGGTCACTTAAAAAGGGTGCTAGAACTTTTAATTTCCGTTCCACTGAAGCCTACCACGATATTCCAGAACCACTGGGTCGGTATGATGACCCCTGGGGGAACAAAAACAAATAAACACGCATCCGTGATCTTTCTTCTGGCAAAAAATGCAAAATTCCACATTTTTGTAGTAGATAGGTGCTTGAAACCTCTACAGTAGGGTTCTCTTATATGTTGAATATGATGGTATGATTTTCATTAAGGTTCTATACCTTTAAGGGGGTCTTTCGCCCTTTTTTCTAAAATCAGCCAAATTAATTTTCTCAGGCGCGTAACTATTGATAGTTTAGACTAAACTTGATGAAACTTATATATTTTAAATCAGTATTAAAATCTGATTCTTTTGATGTATCTATTTGTATAAAAATTCCGTTTTTAAGAGTTTCAGTTACCATTGAGCCGGGTTGCCCCTTAGGCCTACAAACAGTTCGTTACCAAGAACTGTTTGATAAGATTTAAAAAAAATGAATTGATATAAATGCGATTTCTCCGGTTTATATTTGCCTAATAGCCACATTAGGCACAAATAATTTGCAGGGCCAGTCGGGCCCCGCAAATTTATATTGTAAAGTATTGTAACTAAAAAATATTGTAACTACAACAACTCAACTAAAAAAAATTCTTAAATCTCAAAAGAGTGTAATAAATCTACCATAGATAAAACCAAGATTTTAGTTTATCTACAGCTCAAGAAAACCTGTACTATAGATTATTATGGGTTATACACTAAGTTCATTGGTGTAGACAAAAGAGCAAAGATAAATTACAAGGATGGGAATTGACGCTGGTTTGGACAAAAAAAAACATCGCCAGTGCTATCTTGTTTTTGGTGCTTCTTCTCATTTTTCAGTGTAAGAACAGGGAGAAATCAGTATAAATAGTGTAATTGGCAAATTTAGTATAGTGAAAAATGTAAGATTTCACATTTTGAAAATACCTAATTCCGAAGCTGCATAAAATTCCAAGAAACGCGAACCAATAGATGGTGTTGGGGATTTTTTCGCCAGCACTAGCGCCAGTTTCCATATTTACAAGTTATTCATACTTTTCAGAGCATGGATGTAATGCATGATTTATAAAATAAGAAAGATGTGCAGCTGAAAAAAATAACATAATTTGAGAGAGTTAGGAGCCCATTCTCTAAACGTTAAACAAATTATCTCCTATAAAAAAAAAAGGCCAGTAAAAATTTTCGGCAAGTAAAAGTGCCGGCAATCTGAAAATGGAACATACATGGAAGTAATGTGTTTTGACTGGAGCCTCAGAGTTCCTTTCGAGGTCCGAAAAATCTGGATTTATTTTTTTAATATATGCGGAAGAACATCAAGAAGAAAATCAATATAAACTAAAACGACCTTGCAGGTTTTTTCGTTAATATTTTTTTTTTTTTACGGAGTCTGTTCTTTTAAGAAGTTGGAATTTTGTTTGTACTATTAGACTTGATTGATATTTTTAATTTTAATGAACTTTATGTACATAGAATCAACATAACACAAAATCCGCATGAAATATACTTTGTATTGTTTTCGACTTCTGGTTTTTGAATAATCAATAAGCACTGGCACCAATCGCTCTATTTCACTATAAAAAAACTTCATTCTTTAGAAGGATCAAACCTCTGTTCTAGGGTTATTGGGTATACTGAATTTCAAAGAGATTTTTTTTGCTTTGTTGCCAAGCAAAATAGCAGAAGTAGAAATTTTTTGGTGCCACAGTCTAAAACTAAACTTTTAGTTCCGCAGCATAAAATGACAGAAATCTGCCCTTTTCGTAAAACAATTCCTTTGGTATGCTTTTGAACAATTCCTTTTGGTACCCGGTTTTTAACTCGGATAATCGTATCAAGCGCGAATAAGCTTGTCCTGTTAGATCTGTATGAGTTAGCTGAATAGTGAGGCTAAGTCAGAGAAATATAATCTATGGACGAGCATGCTCCTGCTATTTGAAAGAAGATTTACGCAAAAGATTCAACTACTGATCGATAGTTTTACATGTGAAAAATGCGGTACATCCCCTCTGGAAAGAGGTGAATAATATAAAATCCTATGACAAAAACAGAACTAAAACAATATTATCTAATGTATAGTGATAATTTTTACGTAGATCTTTTTCTGCAAAGCCATTAAAAACACGTCCTTTATCATGCAAGCGCAAGCAGAGTCAGGATACTTGCTGTGCATTTTGGGTGTACTTGTAACAAATATTTTACACACGTACTATGGTATAAACAAAAGTCCATGACTTAAATTTATTATGTATTATATATATCCTAATCTAGCATTGTCCTGCCAGTCTATTTTATTTTCTTGAATTTGTCATATACATAATACTCGCTTAAAAAGATAAGTAAACACATAACATAATTCTAAGCCAGAGGGCCGAGTAGTTTAAAAAAAATAACTAAACGGACTAATTAACAGACCTAAATAGAAAGTCTTTCTCTTGTAAAACAGCTGGTCTTTCAACCAATTATAAAATCTTATTTTAACCAAACACTGATTTTTATTGATACTAGTGGCTTTATTTCATTTTGAAGTACCTTTAATCTCTAATAACAAATAAAAGCTTTTAATTCATAAACCTAACAGTTAGGTACTGTTCTACCACTTCCTACTGCTGATTATTCACCAATACAATCTATTCACCATTCTGGATAGCTAAGAATCGTCCTTTGGTTCTGACAATTTTTCCTTTTCATTTACTTCTTTCATAAATGGTTTTGTATCTTCGATTCAAATTCTATTAGCTGCATCTTTTTGGTTTTATTTTTATTACCTTTGTAAATGATTATCTCCTTTCAATTCAAATAATTCTAATTACATTATTTTAAACTTAAAATTTTACTATTTCTATAAATAGTTTAGTATTTTTAATTAAAATTATTTTAATTACAATCTTTTAATTTTATTCTTTTACTCCTTTCATAAATGAAAATTTATTTTTAATTTGAAGCTTAGCACCAGTGGTTAATCTGACTGCCCTATATATAGGCTACTCTTATTCTTTTAGCTTGACATGCATGCCCTTCTAAAAGCTCATCTTCTTATCTAGACATCTTCTATGTCTGTTATTTATCAATCATAAGTAGGGAAATTATCAATTTTGGTTAGTTATCAATAATGGTTGTTAGTTATACAACTGTTGCACAGACTCATGGATGATAACATTAAAGCAACTACACTTTTAAAGTGAATTGACACATTTTTACAATGTGATAAGCTTCGTTGGGGGGGGGGGGCATGTTTCAGGTTCACCCATACACCCATTTTTTTTTCATTGAAAGACACTATATCAATGAAAAACAAACAGAAATTGATCTGTAAATGTTTTTCACAGAACAAGTTTTTCAAAGAAAAGAAAAGAAAAGAGCTCCATTAAACCAAAATTAAACAGAAATACAGTCAAATAGTCTTCCCAGCGCAAAACTCCCACAACTCACCATCAATAAATAAATGAAAACGAACATGAATAGAAATTAAAATAAAGACCCGAGTCAAACACAAAACGAGCAAAAATTAACATGAGTAGGTAGGTAAGCCCCCATGCCTGCTAAAGACCAGAACATGATTTGCACTTTACTGAAAAACAAAACAAAGGACCTTTGGATTGTCAGTTCAACATACATATGCTAATATTTATTCCTTAAAGTTTTGATAATTCTTTATTTAGTCAAGCAAAAAAGTGAAAACATTTAAAATGTATTTTGTTTTGATTGTTTGAATTTATTTCTACTCGTTTTTGGCCTAATGGAGCTTTTTACTTTTTTGATATTTTTTTTTTTTTTAAGTATAAAACTTCATAATTTCGAAACGTTAAAATCATGTATGGGTGAACCTGAAACATGCCCCCCCCCCAACAAAGCTTATCACATTGTAAAAATGTATCAATTCACTTTACAAGTGTAGTTGCTTTAATGTTATCATCCATGAGTCTGTGCAACGGTTGTATAACTAGCAACCGTTATAGATATCTAACCGAAATTGATAATTTCCCTACTTATGATTGATAACTAACAGACATGTCAGTAGGTGTTTGCATTCTTACGTATGCCCCCACCCTCCGTATTAAATTCTTAAGGAAGATTCTATTAGTATTTTTTTTTTATGTACTAACAAAGAACATTCATTTAGAGAAGAAGATTCAATTAGAGAACATCAATTTTAACCAAAATTATCCTGACAATTGGGGACAACGAGCTAAGTAGTCATGGCAGATGGTTGTGATGTAAACTACGATTTAAGACTTGCTATTTGCGAAGGAAAACTGAAAAGAACAAGGCAGTTAATCAATACCTACGGGCTGTCATACTCAAAAGAATGGTCAGATGGATATGTATTACTTTGTGAGGCTTTGAAAAACAAGCATATATCAATTGCTAAATTGCTTTTAGATTGCGGTTGTAAAGTTAACAGTGAAAACTCTTTTTATCCAACTTTTGATACGCCTCTTCATTATGCTGTTGTTTGTGGTGATATAGAAATTGTTAAGAGGGTTTTAGATAAAGGCGCTTGGATTGATGCGGAAACTAAATCTGGCAATACCCCACTACAGCTTGCTGTTGAAAAAGGAAATTTAGCTATTGTGGAGTATATTTTAAAATGTTGTCCTGATATTAATAATCCAAGCAACAGAGACTCTCTTAGAATAGCAGTGTACGAGCATATAAGTTCCCGAGAATATAAGCAAATTGTTGAGGCTCTCCTAGATTATGGTCTCACTGTAGAACCTACAGATACAAGTGACTGTTACTTTTTAAACGAAGTCATCAAAAAAGGATATATCAAAATTGTTCAAGACCTTTTAAAGCAGGGTGCTGATGTTAATACATTAGTTCTTGGTGCACATCATGATGCAGTTATTGGTACAAAAGATTTTATACCCTTACATAGTGCAGTAAAGCACGACCAGGCAGGAATAGCTAATTTGTTGATAAGCTATAAAGCTGATGTAAATATCCAAGATGAATTTGGGGATACAGCACTTCATATTGCAGCTGAAAATGACAACAACAACATCTTGGAGTTATTACTAGAAAATGGTGCCAAAGCTGACCTTAGAAATAAGTATGGTGAAACAGCGCTTCACTATGCTTGTCACTTTGAATATATAGAAGCTATTGCGGCTCTTTTGGAATTTGGTGCTGACTTAAATATTACGTGTCTGAATGAACATACTCCTCTTTATTCAATTATAATTGACCTAATGGACTATGATTATTGTAGACCAGCTGCTGAATATCTTTTACGCCATATATTTAAAATGAAAGTTGCAAATTTGTATGTAAGTGAAGAAAATTTGCTATCAGTAAGTAAAATAAAGGAATACATGATTCGCAGGGGTGATTTTGATGAGAGTGATTTTCTTCATCAATGTGTGAGAGAACTGGAAAGAATGAAGAATGAAAAAGTTTGTCTTTGTACTATTTCGTTTTATGACATTTTGACAAAAGGGGAAAAATCGTTGGCAGTGTCTATGAGGAATGAAAATATAGTAAAGGCATTGAAATCAACAAGCTATACAATAGAATTCCCATTGTATGCTAGTATAATTAAAAGCCGTTTCAGAAAGGGTATTGAAAGGAAAGAGGTACTTGAACTTTGTCATATTAGAATTAATTATTTTCTGAACAAACATAATTACTTAAAAAAATGCTGCACTTAAAAAATATTTAGAAATCTCAGTAAAAAATACTTGGACAATTTGAAAGATGTATTTAATTCACATTGCTTCAATTAAGGAGTAATGACGGAACCATGAAACTCATGGTTTCGGCAATTAAAAGAAGATTTGAAAACCTAATCTTGTATGTTTTTTTTCTAAAACAAGCTGTTTTATGAAATGCTGTTTTACGAATTTGTAACTTGCATCAAAGGGATAAGATTCACATATCATTGAATTCATTCGGATCAAGTCTATCCATTCAGAGAGCCAGAATTATTGTATTGCTTATACTTTCCCTTTTGGAAGGAGCCAAGCTTGCTTAAAAAATTTGAAATTTTTATTTTTCAACTATTGCCCACCAATTTTCTACGTATTTTTCAATCTAAATCATGTACCCAAAATTTTTTAAATGCAAGTCTGCAGATTGAAAGATCTGGATCTCAGCTATGGAATTCTGTAAAAATGTTGCCTTTTGTTGTCATATACCAAAACCGTAGGAGAGAGCAGAAAGATAGCACACTAAAACTGCACTGGGAACATTAATCTTAATGGTAAGAAGATTAGCTTTTACAAGGGCATGCATGTCAAGCTAAGAGAATAAGAGCAGCCTATATATATGGCAGTCAAATTAACCACTGGTGCTAAGCTTCAAATTAAAAATAAAATTTCATTTATGAAAGGAGTAAAAGAATAAAATTAAAAGATTGTAATTAAAATAATCTTAATTAAAAATACTAAACTATTTATGGAAATAGTAAAATTTTAAGTTTAAAATAATGTATTTAAAAGAATTTGAATTGAAAATAGATAATCATTTACAAAGGTAATAAAAATAAAACTAAAAGAATGCAATTAATAGAATTTGATTTGAAGATACAAAATCATTTATGAAAGAAGTAAATGAAAAGGAAAAATTGTCAGGACCAAAGGACGAGTCTTAGCTATACAGAATGGTGAATAGATTGTAATCAGCAGTAGGCAGTGGTAGAACAGTACCTAACTGTTAGGTTTATGAATTAAAAGCTTTTGTTTGTTATTAGAGATTAAAGGTATTTCAAAATAAAATAAAGCCACTAGTATCAATAAAAATCAGTGTTTGGTTAAAATAAGATTTTATAATTGGTTGAAAGACCAGCTGTATTACAAGAGAAAGTATTTCTATATAGGCCTGTTAATTAGTCAGTTGAGTTATTTTTTTTAAACTACTAGGCCCTCGGGCTTAGACTTGTGTTATGTGTTTACTTATCTTTTTGAGTGAGTATTATGTATATGACAAATTCAAGTAAATAAAATAGACTGGCAGGACAATGCTAGATTAGGTTATATATAATACATAATAAATTTAAGTCTTGGACTTTTGTTTATTATGTAGTACGTATGTAAAATATTTGTTACAAGTACACCCAAAATGCACAGCAAGTATCCTGACTGCTTGGGCTTGCTGTTTCGACAGTTTGGTGCTTAAACCAGTAAGCTTGAGGCATTCTTTTCAATACATTGCTAGAATTTGCCAATTTGTGTACTGATTGTTAGAATAAAAGCATTTTTCAACGTATTCATTAGCTTTTTATTGCTTCATTATTCAACACTGCCAATTCTGCTAATTTTCTATTTAACAATCTTGACTTAAAAGTAATTAGACCTTGTTCTTTTTCTTGAATTATCAATATGTTGTTTTGTATATTGGGCATTACTACAAGTTTCTTAGTTTCCAGAATTTATGCTTCAATTTTTAGCTAATAAGCT
The DNA here is from genome assembly GCF_049724085.1 of Artemia sp. Qi Xiang Cuo. Taxonomy (NCBI): domain Eukaryota; kingdom Metazoa; phylum Arthropoda; class Branchiopoda; order Anostraca; family Artemiidae; genus Artemia; species Artemia sp. Qi Xiang Cuo. The sequence goes on from NC_142801.1 coordinate 5,393,657, forward strand.
ACACCGTTAACTAATTGGTTCGTGCTTTAACTCTGCTGGAAGAGATTGAAAACCTTGCTTGTTAAAATTTGTGTTTAAATTATGTGTGATAAGTTTTAAAGAAGACTACATTTTTTTGGTTTGACTGGAAATAAAGAGAATTCTGTCTTGGGAGAACTGTTTCTTTGTTTCAAATTCTAAAGATATTCTACGAAATAGATCAAAGGAAAGAGATCTTCACGCGAAGATAAAGTCATGATAATGGACGTTTTTCTAATGGCTTCGCAGAAAAAGATCTAAGTAAAAATTATCACCATACATTAGATAATATTGTTTTAGTTTTGTTTTTGTCCTAAGATTTATATTATTCACCTCATTCCAGGGGGGGGGGATGTACCTCATTTTTCACATGTAGAACTATCCATCAGTAGTTGAACCTTTTGCGTCAATCTCCCTTCAAATAACAGCAGTGTGCTGCTCCATCGATTCTATTTAGTTGACTTAGCCTCACTATTCCGCTAGTTCATACAAATCTACTAGGACAAGCTTATTCGCGCTTGATGCTATTATCCGAGTTGAAAATTGGGTACCAAAAAGAATTGTTCAAAAGCATACCATAGGAATTGTTCTACGAAAAGGGCAGATTTCTGTCATTTTATGCTGCGTAACTAAAAGTTTCGTTTTAGACTCTGCCACCAAAAAATTTCTACTTCTGCTATTTTGTTTGGCAACAAATCAAAAAAAAAATTCTCTTTGAAATTCAGTATACCCAATAACTCTAGAACAGAGGTTTGATCCTTCTAAAAAATGAAGTTTTTTTTGTAGTGAAATAGAACGATCAGTGCCAGTGCTTATTATTATTTAAAAACCAGAAGTCGAAAACAATACAAAGCATATATCATGCGGATTTTGTGTTTTGTTGATTCTATGTAGATAAAGTCCATTAAAATTAAAAATATCAATCAAGTCTAATAGCAAAAACAAAATTCCAACTTCTTAAAATAACAGACTCTGAAAAAAAAAAAAATATTAACGAAAAAACCTGCAAGTTCGTTTTAGTTTATATTGATTTTCTTCTTGATGTTCTTCCGCATATATTAAAAAAATAAATCCAGATTTTTCGGACCATGAAAGGAACTCTGAGGCTCCAGCCAAAACACATTACTTCCATGTATGTTCCATTTTAGATTGGGACATTTTTAGACATTTTAAATTCGACAATAAGATCAAAGAGCAATGCTTTGCAGCTAGATTAAAGGGAAGTGCGCTACATTAAATATTTTGAATCAATTAAAGAAGAAGAGCCATATTACATTAGCACTCTAATCGCATCCTGTAAAAGAAGGTTCGTAGAAACGAGTGTTTCCGGGAGGCTAAGAGCAGAAGTAGTTACGTTCAATGCCTCAACCAGTATTATGGAGTATACAGACAAAATTTTTCGATCTGTATGCTTACAGTTGGGCAAAAGCGGAGGTGACGAGGCGATACGAAAAGTACAATAACATACTTTTACACAAGGGTTGCCGAAAAAACTACTAAGGCTAATATTATCAAGGAAACCGGAGAATCTCGAGCAGGTATAGAATGAACAAGGAAGACCCAACATACAAATCAAGACACCAGTTCAGATCACAGGGAGGGGGGGGGGAAGAAATTCAAGAAGACAAGGAACAAATAATACCTGACAAACATCAAGTAATTTGAATTTATTCCTAAGAATAAAACGATAAACAATACCCAAGGTCTAAATAGTAACACCGAAGAGAACTGGGAAAGCCCCCAAAACTTTTGAACTAATAATAGTGGGTATTTAAACGGAAAAACAGCCTGTAAGTGTCGATAGAGCAGTACCTTTTCAAAGAAATCTTTGTAGTTTATAATGTTGTGATACGAGCATAAATAACGACTAAACGATTTTGCGTTATTTTAAGATTGAAGGTTTCCAAAATTTACCTGATTTACGTGATACAGGCTTGTCAAAATCCTTAATTAGAGAGGAAGTTTTTAGAAGGTTTCCCCCTAGTGTACAAAATCATGTTATCAGATGCTAGAATTCCCTGTCATCGGTAACAGGTCACAAACTGACAATTTTGGGTGAATGTTCATAAAATTTAGCACAGGAAAAAAACAACGGTAACAGTGTTTATATGTACACATGTTACATATGTAATATGTACGGTGTTGGAGAGTGGTGTTTTCGTCTAGTAATAGTCAGGAAGAAACAAAATACATGTTAATATTTTTACAACGGTAGCAGTGTTAATATGTAAACAACTCCTATTTCCATGTATTTAAAGAGTGGACACTAATATGGAATTGTATGGGAGCCCCTAGCCAATAATATAACCATAATCGAGACCAACAAAACTGATAGGCAAGTTTGCGCGTCAACGGATAAAAATAGTGACAATCCGGAATATAATTTAAAATTGAACGGGATTATAATAATAGAAGGAGGAACAACAGCTCAAGTCTTAGTGACATCTAATACAAAGGAGTGTAATAACAAAAAAATTGAGGCCATAACAGAAGGAGACACTTTCAAGGAGTATCCTCAATTTTCATGGAAAATCAAATCATTAAAATTGAGAAAGGTTTCGCATATTTAAAATTATCAAATCTAAGCAGTGATAAAGTAAAGCCGAATTAAATAACCCTAGGATCGGCCGAAATGATTTCAATTACAGATATAAAATCGCTAGGAAGTCAAAAATTAAGCATGAGTTTTATAAGCCAAGAGCAAATTTCGCCGAAACTGCAACCGCAAAAAGATTACGGAATGGCAAGAACTGATTTTCTAACTCAGTTTAATTTAGAAAATCTACTGGAAACTATTTAAACCCAGGTGGGAAATATCTCGGGATTATAAATAGACTTTTGCAAGACACAAAGCTGATTATGGCTTAATCCACCTGACTACACACAAGATACTAACGGAAGAACCTCCATCAAAAAGAAAAATATAAGACCCCATATAATTTAGATCATGGTTAGATAACAAAATAAAAGTAATGGAAGAATAGGGTGTAATTAAAGAGGGTGTTGGAGAGTGGTGTTTTTGTCTAGTAATAGTCAGGAAGAAAGAAAATACATAGAGATTGTGCGTAGATTTTAGGGTGCTAAATGCAGTCGCGTTAAAAAATGTTATGAAATTACCACGAATAGATACGATATTAGATTAACTTTGAGGATCCAAATACTACACTAGTTTTGACCTGATAGCAGGATATTGGCAAATAGCGTTAGACCCAGAAACAAAATACAAGGCAGCAGTAATTTTAAACGATGGAAGAATGTTCACGTTTAAGTAATAAAAAACACCATTAGATCAGAAAGTTGTAGATCGGTATGCGAGTTGCTAAGCTACTTCAGTTGATATATCAGAAATCATGCGGCAATAGCTCAGCCCTTGACGAACCTTCAAAAAAAAAAACAGGCAAATTTGAATGTCCAACAGACGCTATAGAATCACTGGAAAAACTCAAAAGGGAATTAATGAACACTCCGATACTTTAATTGGCATATTTGTTTCAAGAAATCTTTTTGCAAACAGATGCGTCAACATATGGAATCGGAGCGGTACTACTATTTATAAAATCTTGAGGGGGAGGAATTAATAGTCCAATATGCAAGCCGCTCTCTGACAGAGATAGAAGGAAAACATTCAACGGCTGAAAGAGAAGGCTTTGCAGTTGTAGTTTTTAATCGAATATTTTTGTCAATTTTTGCTTGCAAAAAAGTTTACTTTCCACGTAGATCAAAAATCGCTAATTTGGTTGCATACAATGCTAAATACTTCAGCGAGACTTACTAGAGGGGTACTCTGTTTTCAAGCGTATTCACACAGCCCGATATTTATAGAAAGCGGCACCAATATTTTACCTGATTATCTATTGCGAAACCCAGAGGGGGACAAAAATTCATAACTGTCATACACAGCGACCTTGTTGATGCGGAAATATTGTCAAATAGAGATATCTCGCTACATCAACATAAAGACGATTTTTGTCAAGCCATGAAATCCTTTTTACTAAACGCAAAAGAGCTCCCTGAGCACTTCAAACATTTTCTGAAATAGCTCGATAATTTTGATTTAGAAGAGAGTAAAAATCTTTGAATAAGATATTATAGAGTTCCCCAGAAGTATAAAAAAACGAATCAAAACTTTGTAATAAATACGGCAATTCACGTCATTTAAAGGAAACATCATTTTTTTACAACATTATAGAGATCCAAGAATTTGCATGGATGCGATAGAAAATGATTGAGGAGATTACAATTTAGATCTATATAAATAGGAAATTATTATGCGTATGAAAAAAGCTATGGAGCAAGATAAAGGGAATTTGGAAGATGCAGCGACGATACAAAAAGAAAATTATGACAAGAAAAGTAAAAAATAAGACAACATATGCACTAGGAGACTTTATTTATGTACAGAAAACCACCTAGAAGGGACAAAAAGCTTAAAACCAAAATGGGACGGACCTTATAGACTAAGAAAGCAACTTCCAAATGTTTTAACGTATGTTTAGAAGCACCAAGAAAGAGAGAATGAAGTGTAAAGTTTTGTATCACCTCTCTGTGAATTGTCTACTTCTCTGTAAAGTTGTGTACTACTTTGTAAAGTGCGACTTCTTCACTTTGGAGTTTTATGGTACCGTTTGGCCCATTATCTGGGTTCGACTGGTGGAAGATCTCTAGAGTCTCTAACCATCGCAAAGTTTATGTTTAGAGCATAAAATATCTATTTATACATATAATACAGCAAATGTACATGTAACGAGGACAGATACAGAATTTGAACTGATTCAAGTAATCTAAATTGATAGCTTTAATTCAGTACAACATGCAGACACACATCAGGACATTTGACAGCACTACTCTATTTTATTCTGTCAACTTCTAGGTACTATAAAAAATATTCAGAATTAATATAAGTCATCAAGGAAATGTGCTTTATCTAGGAAATGTTCTTTTTGACAGATCCTTGAATTTAATTATAGATCTAACCCGGAAAACCCCACTTTTACTAAAGTTCAGAGAATTTTTTTCCCGGGAGTTTTCAAAATCTTTTTTTTCCACAAAAAAAATTATTTTCTGTCCTCAGACAAAAGTTCACTTAATAACAACATAAAATAAAATACTGACACTAAAACTGAATCAACAAGACACAAGAAAATATTTTCCCAATTGACACTTTCATTTCACTTAATATTGTGACGCTAGGTTTGCGAGACCTTATTCGTTTTTCCGCCTGAATTGCAACGCTGAGCGAAAATCGGCCATATTGTTGGTAGGTTTGTTGTGCAAACATGGAACTTATCATGGAATTTCCTGAAATTCAGAAGGCACTGGTGAGTTAATTTTGTTGATAATCTTGTTAATAGCAAGGCTGCACATCAACTGCATTTGGATTGATTTTTCCTGAGCTTGGGTAGTATGTTTAGCTTGTACTAAGCTATATCTGTGCCCAGCCAATCATGCACTCCAACTTGAAAATTACAAACATTTATTTAGGTGCCAAAAAAGGCAAAAAAGTTAACAAAAGTGACACATAAAGATCTGCCAGTCTCTACAATAATACTAACATGTTTATGACCTGAGAACCTGGGTTGACTTTCATGTTTTTTAGAAAAATTTGACCCTTAGAAATTAACATTGTGAATCAGTACCAAGAAAACTTAGGTTAGATTCTGCTACAAAAGTGATGATAATTGGATGGTTTTGGGGTCAGTGCCCTTTAAGAAATTCCTCTATGTCCAGCCAGGTTAATATTTTGTGTTCCAACTACACAGGCATCATGTGGTAACATTTTGGTAAATTTTTCCATTCATGGAATATTGAGATAGCTAAGAAATAGACATACATCGCCATTTAGAATTTCATGCTGAATCCAAATATAATAATCATTAACTAATAGTTTGCCGCAAAGGATCAAATTTTATAAATTTAGTTCAAGGATATTGTCAGTTTGTTTTCTTGCTTATTTGCCAGCAGATAAAATAATTGGATGGTCTGAAATGGTATTTTCTGGTGCAAAGTGCTGGAAAATTTTCAAACTTTCTACTAAAATGTGTATTTTTTTTTTCATTTGCATCTCAGATTTCTTTGTAGGAAAGCAAATAATTTGAAAATGAATATCATTCCCCTCTCCTTCGTGATACCCCTGCCCCTGACAATGTCTCTGGGCATTGCTTTTACAAATAACTAGATTTTGAATATATGAATACAAAAGAATGATTTATTTATAGGATATAAGCTATTCGGAATTGATTTTGAAACTGAATTCAAATTAATTATTCAATTAATTGAGTTAATTTTATTTAATGAATTCAATGTGAAATTAAATTTGATTAATTGATTAACAGAATTGATTTTTGTTCCATGAATATATTGGATCCAATGAAAAGTACAAGCGAGTTTTGCAGAGTGAGCACATATTAATGAAAAATTCAGTTATGTTTGTGTTGTGACTGAGAATTTATGAGTTGACTTAGCTGAGAAGGTCACCATTTGAGGTTTTGAGGAGCTCAGGATCCCCCTCCCTCAGTTTCTGTCCCTAGAACAGAATCAAAATAAGTTTTTTGGAAACATTAATTACCTTTGGAGGGTTACAGGGGACACTGTTGGTACCCCCACAACACAGCGCCCAGGGCAGGTGCCCCCTTTGCCCCCCTAGTTCTGGCCCTGGTTTTGGTCAGCTATCAGGGAGATTTAAGTCCATTCCCAGCAATTCAGCACATGGTAATAGTCCTCTTCCTCTCCTGAAAATGGACCTTGATCCCAATCTGTTTTTCTCTTACTTTTCCTTCAGCAGCAGGATAGCTGCATTTTTTCTAACTTTTCCTCAGGCTACACCAAACACAAGAGTATAAATTTGTATTTTTAGCAATCTGGCCTCTGGTGTCTGATCTCAGATCTCAAATAAACAGGTTTACTGTATGTCTGTCACACAAAAGCATCTCAGAGTTCCTAAAAAAATAATTTAAAGTAGTGGAAGGGTTAGGGGGGGGGCCAGGGGCCGAGCCCCTTTGAAATTTACCCCGATGATCCCAACCCGTCCCATTCAGTTTTTATTTTTTTTTATTAGCCTGGCGCTGGTGCCCCCCCCCCCCTCAACCCCTGATTTAAAGCAGCCCATAGTAGATTTACTCTTCCAACACACTCAGAACTTTATAAAGTCATTTCAGCCCCACAAACCATGCTCAAATCTCCTCAATTTAACTGGTTAGGCCTAGGCCTATGTCTATTTGAAGAACAAATCAGTACAAAATTTGTCAGCTCTAATTTTCTCATATTTTTAAGGGCCAGTGGTGCAGAGATCTTGATGTTGTCCCACTTATCTCAGACAATCTTATTGAAGATTATTACAAAGCTTCAAATTCAGCTAGCCGGCAACTCAAGAGAAGCTACAGCTTTTTGGTGGAGCAATATATTGACCTGGAAACCGTGCATATTTTAGAAGCGGAAGGACTTTTTGGAAATAAAGGGTTAGTGATAAAAGGGAGTTGCTATCACAGTTTTAAAAAGAGGGACAAGCCATATTCAATCAAAGTCTATCTTTCATGTGACAGTCAGATTATCAACAGTGCTTGTTCATGCGTTGCTGGAAGTGTTTTTTGCAATCACCTGGTGTCACTCTTGAAAATTATCAGTTTGATGCAAAGTCTGAAGTAGAAAGAAATCCCCGCCTCCATGAGCTGCACCGAGATGCCTCAACAGTGGAATTACATGAGAAAGCGGGATCTTGTGCCACAAAAGGTGATGGACATTGACATTTGCCAAGTTGGGGAAGGAGGACTGTCAACTCCAAAGACAGTGCAGCTATATGACCCGCAGGTCAGTAAAGATGAGTGTCTCAGTCTGAGATTGCAAGTTGTGCAACTTAGTTCTTCCCTTAGCCCGGCTGTATCTGCATTTTCAGATAGAACAGAGTTTCTGTTACATAATCTTTGTTTATTTTTGTTAATGGTTTTTTATAGGTAAATCTGATTCACTAAAGCAATTTTATTTTACTCTCAGAAACAATAACTTATGTTTAAAAATTATATCTTCAAATGTAAGCTGTACCTGGGCTTAGGATCCTGAGATGGCTCTCATGTGAACATTTTGATGATGAGAAAAACCTTTTTCTTTGTATTTCTCTGCTCTTCCTTTGGGCAGCTTTCTAGGCTTTGAACTGGGGAATGCAGTAGCTGAACTGTTCCATGTGTGACGCATGCTGTGAGTTGCTGTTTTGACTTGCATCTCAGAAGTTTTGCTTCAGGACTACCAGGACACGTGCCAAGGAATCAGACAACATATAACAAGTTCCAATAAAGCAAAAGGGGTTGTCGTACAAGTTTATCCAAGGTTTTACATGGCTTTCATGCTTGCAGCAGTCAGTAGCGGATATTGGGGGGGGGATAGGGGTGATCTCTCTCCCTCTGAAGTCTGGTAAAGTTTGTCATAAATGCCATAAAATTGGAAATTTTGCTAGTCCAAAGAGGGCAATGGCATTCTTGTAATGCCTTAAATTGATTATTCCAGACTGTTCCAATACCCTGGAACTTATCATCAGTTGCGTAACTAAGGATGGGTTGGTAAATTGCACCAGAGGAATTTTTCTTTCATTAGTTTTGTAATAGAGACTTGAAAATGCATTTTTAACAGAAAAATTCAGCTTTTTGGTACTGAAAGGGCAATTCATTAGCAATCTTCACCATCCAATTGTCATCAAAATAGTATGGTTGGCACAGAAGATTAGGTTCTGTAGGCGGGAGGCATTAAGGATCCAAATATTAATTAATTTTTCATAGAAAAAAAATGTATGCTTTAGTTGTAAATCCAAAAATGTAGTGCTCCATGCCAGAAAATAATTTTCTATACTTGACTAGTCATCAACTACATTATGAGCAGAAAAAAAAAAATATAAAATTACAGTTCTAACTAGACATTTTCTTAAAAATTAGACTCTTCGCACAACACTAGTTTTAAGATAATTTAATCCTCTAAGATAGGTGTAAAAGAAGTAAATATATGGAATAGTACACTTTTTAGTTATACATGGTTCTAAAATTTCCGCTGCTTTGCGGCAGAAACCATTGCTTTCAAATTGCTTTCAAACCATCTTCTTACCCAAAAGAGAGATATTTACCACTTCGACCCTAACTATTGTCGTCTCATTTTTGAATAGTTCCCCACAAGTCTGTAACTCATTCCTACTGTCAACAGGTCTTTTGTTTAAAATACCGATACTTACAATTTCTTACGCCCCGGTCGTCCGGGGTACTTCTCCCCCCCCTCCTTTCATCGTAAATCCCGGATCCGTCATTACAATTAAGGCCATTTTTTGCTTTCTTGACTACGTTATTATGTAGACTGACACCCCCCCCCCAAACGAAATCCTGGCTACGCTGCTGGCTCTCTCATTTCCAGATTGATGCAAGCACTTAAAGTTTGAAGTCCAAGGCATGCTAAAACTTGTATTTTTGTGATAATTAGACATTTAAAAAATGATTTTCTTGCAGATCTTTTAAAAGACGGCATTAAAAGAGGAGAATATTCCCAGGCCAAGCTTGTTCAGAATAGATTATTGGAATGCCCAGTGCTGTCAACATTGACCAACCATTTACAAGTAGATGATCCTACTTGTAGTATTATAACCAATCTCAGTGTTGTAACCAGTGCATTGTTCAAGGCTGCTGAGTTTCCTGATTTTCCTGTGTATGGGCGTACAGGTAGTTACATGTTGACAAATCCTGATCCAAAACAGCAGCAAGTGATAGACTCCTTAAGAGTGTCAGCATCAGAAGCCAAAGAAAATTGAAAAAAATTCTTGCAGACAGGCTGAAAGTGAAACGTGGTTCCGTGCACGTAAGTTTCGACTTACAGATAGAAGTTTGGATAGAAACCCAGCTGTAAAGTGGGGCAGGACGCATGGAGCAACTGCTGTTCGAATTTACAAAAAACTATGAAAAAAAGAGGAAGGGACGTTGTGGTTATGGACTGTGGGATTGTGATACCAGCTGAGTACTGATGAAAGAGACCCACATGGCATTATTGAAGTCAAGTGCCCATATAGTCTTTGAGACAAAACTGAGGAACAGATTTTGGCTGAATGCCCATACTTCATATGCTTAAGAAAAGACCACCACAATTATTATCAGATCCACGGGCAACTTGGCATTACTTGAATATCACGTTTTGGATTTGTATTATGGTCATAAAATTTTATGATAACACAAAAGATACCTTTTGATAATGTTTTTGGGAAAATGAAGTCAAAACTCTGACTGATTTCTATTTCCAACATTATCTGGAATACTTGTCTGAGCTTCTGTAATTTGAGGTCCTTTGATTAATGTGATAAACCTTTTCGACGTATCAAGAAACCACGAAAGAGAACCCCTCACAGGCACCAGTTACGGAAAAAAATTTCTTTGCGAACAAGTTTGAGTTGAGTTATGCAACGCTGATTGGTTGACGCTCAAGTTTCAGTAACGGTCCATGTTGCAGAAGCAACTCTTCGGAAATGTTGAAGTAATGTATTTTGAGTTCCTTTGATTTTTGTGATTATGAGTTCCTGCAAATATAAGCATTCTTTTTTTAACCTATATATATATATATATATATAAAAGAAACCTAACTAAAACCTGTCTTTCATCAAAAATTTGGCCACTAGTCAAATCCGTTTTCTTTAATTTGGCTGGGTACTTTATTTTCCATACAAATTGATAAATTATTCTTGTTATTTCCTTTAATGTTGTTTTATTTTGTAGAGAAACTGTTGCAGAATACCATATTATAGGGCATACAGAAATAATTACATACGGAGCCTTCTGGTGTATAGTTAGACTTCAGTTGTTTCCATAAGAAATTGCCTTTTTTACAATGCTTCTAATTTCATTCCAATTTACTTTCTACGTTTTCTTCCAACTGTTGTTGAAAACTGTTCCAAGTACTTTGGTTTCTTCTTTGGGTGGTACACCATGCACGAAATCTCTATCCTCATCTCTGAGACTTGAACTCTCAGATTTTGATTTATTTATTTCTACCTTGAAAATCAAGGATCCACACTTGTGCCTCTAAAGAGGAGACCCACCACAATGTTAAGCGATTTCCGGTCCTAGTGGTCGCAGAGAGACAGCAGTGATCGCTTTTTGTAGCCCAAGCTCCAACTAAGAAACGTGCAAAATTTCACCCCCTCCGGACTTTATCTTCATGGGTAAAAGTGGGCCGGAAGTTTTGACCCTCCGACCACAGCCCCCCTTTAATGTTGTCCGATTGGGCTGAAATTTAGAGGTTAAGCTTTCCTAGGGCCCGGGAGCTTATCCTCGAAATTTCAGCTCAATCCGATCACTCCTTCCCTGTTTTCCAAAAAAACAAATATAGCCACTTAAAGTTCATTTCTCTTTTTTTATCAGCCACGCCTACAGGCCACAGTTGGCAACGGATCCGGGTGAATGAGGACTCATTTGAAGCGGAATTCGACCTGTTAGGGCCTTTTGATATTTTCAGACCGAAAGAATTATCTCCCGAATTATATTTACGAAAAACCTCGTTTTCCTATAAGAGCACATGTTAATTTTTCCCACCACAACCCCCCTTTCAGACTAAAACAATATAACTAGTGTCTCTGTGGTACAATGGTTGCTGTTCCTGACTGTAAGGTGGAAGATCCGGGTTGGATTCCCTGTGAGAGAAAATTTTTTATATGCTGAGTTTAAAGTTTAAAAAAGAAACTCAGTTTCTTTTTTAAATCCAATGTATTAAATCCTTCGGCTCAACAGGCGTCTCCAGAAGAATATCACAGTCGGCCTTCAGGTTACAGGTAAGTCTCCAATTCTTTGATAACATGCCGTATACACACATTCTCAGAGAAAAGTTGAAAAAAGAAAATCTTACTGTGCATTTGATTTGAGTATTCAGGAATTAAAAGAATTAACAAAAGAATCTTCAAAAGCGGGGGGTTTGAGAGGCGGCCGACCCCCAACATTAAAAACAGTAAATATAAACAAACAGTTATTCAAGCAATAATAATTAATAAACTGTAAAAAAAAGTGCATAAATTATTTGAATCAAAAAAATAAGTTTTCTGAAGAGTTAAAGAGGCTGAGTCACACGTTCGAACCTTAAACCATGCTGGGATTTGGAAGTGTTGTTGGGGGGCTGCCACCCCCCCAAACCCTCGCTTCCGTATATGAATGGGGCTGTGCTCTCCGCAACGCATCGCTCTTTACGCTAAAGTTTTTATTGGTTAAAAAAGAGTTGTGACAAAGTCAAAATTTAGCGTAAAAAGCGAGGCGTTGAGGAGAGCACAGCCCCTTTCATATAAGGAAGTGAGTTCTCTTCTTCCAGATGCAAAACCAGCATAGAAGTCCTCAGTGTTGAAATGTCTAGAACATAATCTAGTGTAGGCATCTGAGATTTGGAACAAAGGACCTTCATCTCTTCGAATCTTCACAAGCGACTCCTTTCTCAGATCCTTATCACTTGGAAGCTTGTGAAAGGAAACCTGAAATATAATTCCACTATTAGAATGATAGTTGTAACAAGGGCTGATGAGCGGTCAGATTTTCGACAATCCTCATGGCTTATCACTTCCCAAAATCTCTCAAGTAGCCTTTGTATCCCTAATCAGTTAATTAAAAATAGAACTGCAAGCTTTAATCCTCTGAAGGGGGAGGAAAACTAGTATTCGAACTGGAACATATTCTACATTGAAGGGTAGGAAGTGATAGCCCTTAAGAATTGTGAAAACTCTGACTGTATCATTGACTCTTGAGTTTAGAAGTGTTCCTACTCTGCTCACTGACAATGCAAGTCCAGTGACAACCAAAAGGGTGAAGGAAAAAAGTATGGATACCTCTGGGTTTTTCAGAAATATAATTTTTTTCATTCCCTTGAAAGGGGATTTTGATGACAGGGATTTGAAGCCTTCAGTAACCTATCACTGGGTAACTGTACAACCCTTATCCAAAATTTTGTCATTTGGACTGTCCTATAACTTTTAAGAGACCAAAGTCCAAGGTCTCCCTTAAGAAACTGGGTATGGGTCATTTTTATGCAACCTGTACAATCTCTTAAAATAACCTAGCTGAATGCTTTCTAACTGGGCAGCGTTCTCATGTCCCCAGATCTTTGTCCTGTAATGGAGAATCGGCATAATCTTAGATAAAAAAAAACCTCTTATGCAAAGACAAATTCTTTATTCCACTCATTTTATTCCTGAAAAGTGAAAATGTTGCAGCTCTTCCCATATTTAACGCTTTGATAATATGAGAACTCCATCCACCATTACTTTGGAAGATAAAACCAAGATACAAGATAAACAAAGTCAAATTTGTAGGGATTTCAAACTACTGTAAATAGGTGAATGCAGTAGTGTAACTAGGGGGGGGGGCAAGACGGGGCAAATGTCCCCTTAAGGAATTTCGTCGGTACATTGCTCCGGAAGATTTTGTTGTGTTTTTTGTAATAAAAAGACTTTTAAGCTTTGTGGCACTGACAGGACAATTCATTAGCAATCTTCGCCATCAAGTGGTCGTCAACATAGTATGATCGACACCAAAGAATATAATCTCAAAAAAGCACAGGAGGTTGGGTGGGTAGATGAGAAAAGCTACATAAAATTAGAAAACTACAGGACAGCCAATTCAATAAAATTTGGGAGGGGTACAAAAGCTTCCCTTCGGTTTTCTTTTTTGATTTAGATACTAAAACCGTAATTTTTTAAAACCAATTCACATCTTTGCCCAAATTATTCAAAGAACGTGAAAGAACTTTTTTAGAAAAAAATGGAGCAATTTTTAGAGCAATTTTTTAGAGCAATTCACAGATCAAGATGGATCTTAATTTGCTCTGAAGTGTAAATTTAGATAACTAATGTAAAGAAGAAAAAGATACTTTCAAATTCTCCTCTTTTGATTTATAAGTAATATTGTAATATAAAGTTAACACAAATTCATCAGAACCCATCAGCATTCAATTAGATAGATGAGTGAATCAAACACTCAATTGTGGTACTATTTTATCTTACAATATCAACTGGGTAATTTAGAATAAGTTGTAACTACCTCACATCAATCAAATAATCCCCTTCCCACTATAAATCCAACAGAGGGTACAAGCACCAAAAATGATAAATAAGGCTGAAACTGGCACTATTCCTTTTTAAAATGAACAGAGGTGGGTTTAAATGCTTAACCTCAATGCTTTTCAATTCTATTTCATAGAGACCAAATTTACTTACTATGAAAGGAAGGTAGATTTCAAATATATCTAGCTAAGATACACAGTTGTTTAGTAGAAGAGCAAGTATTGAAACACTAGTAAATTGCACAGAGTGAAATGATAAAAAGGATAAAGCTTCAAAGTGAAGTTACTATCAAAGTTAAATAGAGATGTGAAGCAAAACAAGTCGTACTGAAACATTCCATTCTGAAAATCAAAAAGTTAAGTCAGATTCCGGGGTGTGGTGGGGGGGGGGGGAAGCCACCCCCCAATAATGTGGAGAAACAAAAATTATATAAACCATGCCCCTTGACGATCTGGATATAGACACCACTTGTACCCCCTCCCCCACAAAAAAAGTTGAGTTCAGAATTTCGGTGAAATTTAAACATTATTTTCTTTATGATACACAACATGAAATTGGTATTAGCATTGTTAATGCTTGGCATTATAGAGAGGAGGCTAATCTACCATTGTTCCTTAAGGCTAAAGCTTCCATTCATCTTCAGGAACATTCAAGGGGAGAATTTATCTTTCAGTTTTCTTAAGAGGTTTTACACTGCTAACTGACAGAAATGTAAGTAAATTGTTTACACTTTTTGCTATCTTGAAAAGGGGTTAGGTTAGGAAAATGAAACTTTCAGTTATAAATCCAGGGCCAAAACCATACTTTGGAAAGGTATTACCAAGCTTCCACATTGACGATCTTATGATTTCTAAGTCTTAGAAATTTGTCTGCTTGACAGGTCTATGGTCTATACCATTTGAAATTTCAACAAAACAACATTTTACCTCAGGGACAGGTAGACTAAAGTATGTCATAGGAAGGTATTTTGAAGTACCTGCCTCCACTCCTTCCCCCTCTAGACAGCAGTGACCTTTGATGACCTTTCAAAATCTTTGTGATCTGACACTGAAACCTTGAAAAACAGATCTTCTGCTTTAATTAAGTACATGAAACCTATTTTCACCTTCACAACTTTGCTCAATCAAAATTCATGAGGTTTCAAAGATCTGCAAATATTTCTCCTAAATTTGGAAAAAAAACCATCGACACGGCTTAAAATTCTACTCAAATAATAGGAGTTCCATTTTCAGAATTAAAACAACAGGAATAGAAACCGATGACTGAAAATTATGGTGATATGTTGTGTTGTCAAAATAACAATAGGCATAACCTGCCAAGTAGGCAAATTTCTAGACTTGGAAATCAGAAAAGGGTTAAAATGGAAGCTTAGTAATACCTTTTTAGAGTGTGTTTTTGGTCCTGGATTCATTACTGAAGGTTTCATTTACCTAACCCCTTTCCAAGACAGCAACAAGCAGTTAAACTAGAATTTTACTATTAATTTTTCTTTGGGATGAAAACCAGTGGTGTTGTTTGAGGATGGCAGGGGAAAAAAGAAAACACTAAGACCATAACATCCTTCCTTTATAAAGTACAATACACTTTAATGATTAACCTGCATTACCATAGTTTTTTCCAATAAATTGGACAAAATAAAATATACTCTAGCCCATGACTATGGACTTTTTGCCCCCCCCCCAATAAATTGCTGGAATAAAATTCTACTTTAGCTACTTTTGGCTATCTTGGAAAGGAGTTAGGTTCAGAAAATGAAATTTTGAAGGATGGATGGATCTACAGGCTGAAGTAAGTCCCAGGATGGTATTTTGGAGTACCTACCTCTACTCCCTCTCCCTCTAGAGGGTTCTAAAATTTGCCTACATGACAGGTCTATAATTATTGAACTTTAGACAAGACAACATTTTACCTTAATTTTTAGTTATCAGTTTCTTTTTCTCTGGCTTTAGTTCTAAAAATGCAATTTTTTTTATTTTAGTATAATTTTAAGCCATGGGTTTTTCTTCAAAATTTATGAAATGTACTTGAATAACTTTAAGACATTATAACAAGTTTTTCAGAAAATTTGTGAAGCTAAAAAAAGTCTTTTTAGTACTCCATTTAGGCAAGAAAATATTTTGCAAGGTTTCACTTTTATAACATAAAGATTTTTAAAGGTCATCATCGGTCAGGACCCTCTGGAAGTAGGAGTGGGGATAGGTACTTCAAAATACCTTCCCGGGATATACTTTAGCCTGTAGACCCATCCCTGAAAGTTTCATTTTCCTAACCTGTCCCCTTTCCAAGATAGCCAAAAGTAGCTTAAGTAGAATTTTATCAAATACTGGAGCTATGCTCCTGATGGGAACAATGATAAAAAAAAGAAATTTATTAATTAGTCCCCCTTTGTTACTGTTTCTAAATGTAAGAAAAAGTGCTATTACAACTAAATCCTAAAACATGTCAATACAACTGGAACTTTTAGATTCCTGAATTTATACTTTCTCACCATGATAGTTGTCACCCAGACAATACCCCTCTAATTCTGATTGGGTAAATTTTTGACAGTTCATATCATTGACTTACATACAAACTAAACATACTACATGATGCCTTTTTTATGCTCTTTCCAAATATAACAATAATTTTTTTCAGAAATAAATTTTACCCCCACCTCTATATATACAAATTCAGGGTATATATTTGCACAATAGGGCTATGGGGGTAAAGTTTTTTTCTTATAAAAATGTGTGTTAAGTTTAAAATCTACCCCCCCCCCCCCTTCCGCTACTGTGCAAAAATATACCCTGAATTGGTATATATAGCCTAGGGATGGGGGTAAGATTCATTTTGACAAAAATTATCATTATATTTGTTAAGAGCATAAAAAGTGCATCAAGTAGTATGTTTACTTTATTTGTAAGCCAATAATATGAACTGCTGAAAATTTACCTCTGATTGTCTATCAGATATATAATGGGTAGGCCTACAAAAAGAAAACAATAAGACCATAAGAGTCTTCCTTTATAAAGTGTAATACACTTTATTGATTACATTACCATAGTTTTCTTCATATTTATCTATGTCTTAAATAATATTTATTCAACAATTCCTTTGAAGTTCCTATAGGCCTATAGTCCAAGGACCATATTTGGAACCACTAGGAGAGGGTGCATTGCCTGCACAGCATAGGCCTAAACAAGCTTATCAGGCAATACCACAAAGATAGCCCTTTTAACTACTAGTATTACCAACCCACATGTTAAACACATTTAAAAAAAATACTTATTCAATAATTTCTTTGAAACCCTTTAGAGCCTACAGTGATTTTTTTGGGTACAGCAAACCTGTATTAGCAAAGGAACAATAAAAAATGGCCTATATAGTTCAGGACCATATCTGAACAATTAGGAGGGAGGTGCATTGTCTGCATAGCAATAGGCCTAAACAAACTTATCAGGCAATACCATGTAGATAGCCCTTTTAACCACTAGTATTACCAACCCAAGGTTAAATTACAGTCTAGGCTACTTTTTATAGTTCATTTGACTTATTTACAAGTCAATCAGGCTTTTTATAACCTATAACTCACCAAATACTTCACCAGGCTTTGAAGCTGAAAATGCTATGTTAGGGCTAAAGGCTAAAAGAAGCTGTTTTTACTCACTCTGTCAGGTAGTTTTAGGTCTCGGGATTTTTTCCAAGATCCTTTGCACAAGGGAACACAACAGTATGGTCCTCCCATTGATGAGACTCGAAAAAGACTACAAAAAGTAGACTTTTGTTGTTATTTTCTTCTTTATTCGTTATTCCTATTAGAGATGAGCGATTTTTACCAACAACATGGCTGCCATGAGTAGTTCTTTTTCTCTCCGAGGGTGGCGCTTCAAAAACGAATAAGGTCTCCAGATCGTCAGAATATCTTTTAAAAGAACTTCGGTTTTAACATAACACTTGAACAAAAATGATAATTTTCAACAGAAACACAGATTTTCCTTTACTTTCCTTTTGCCAAAGCTTTAGTTATTTTTCACAAATTATTTGGATCTTTTACTTTTCAAAAGATTTCAAATGGA
The DNA here is from genome assembly GCF_049724085.1 of Artemia sp. Qi Xiang Cuo. NCBI lineage: Eukaryota > Metazoa > Arthropoda > Branchiopoda > Anostraca > Artemiidae > Artemia > Artemia sp. Qi Xiang Cuo. The sequence goes on from NC_142801.1 coordinate 5,411,774, forward strand.
AGTAAATACATCATTTGAAAAAATTGCCAAACAATTTTTGCTTGTAATTTTTATCTTTCTGTTTTCCTGTCTGAAAAAAGAATTTCTCCTGTCCAGTTAATCAGCGTAAAATCTATCTACTTCTTCATTTTAACTACGACAACCGTTCCCAACTGCAATAACATACTAATTCCTTACTAATCCCTATAATCACCTCACTCTACTTCGCTCTATAATAACCTTTTAATACTCTCAATTTTCTTATACTCATTCTATGAAATATAAAGATACGGCTCACTCGGTCTAATGTCTTCTCCATAGACATGTGACCACCATTGAATAAGTGATTCTGAGCCAGTTTTATTGCCGAATCTACCGGGACACTTGGCGAGACTAACTTAGCTGCTCTAGGGATCTGTTTGTCCTTGCCAACACCTCCTAGCGGATAACAATAACGAAAACTTACCTCAAGAAACAGACCGTCAAAAATATTTAACAGACAAGACGCAAGATTACTTTTCTTGGACAAATCTCTCCCCGTGTCATTTTCTCTCATTTTCATGGCACGGAACTCTTTTCCTCCCTGTCATCTAAAATTTTCCCTGGACAAAAACTTTTCTTCCTGTCGTCTATTAGTTTCCCTGGCACGAATATCATTTTCATCCTGTCATCTCTGAATGTCCTTGGCACGAAACCTGCAGGGTATTCGAGTTTCAGTACTCCACCGCCTACCTCTCCGCTTGTCCATGAGAGCTCAGACCTTCCTTTCCCAGGATCCTCTGAACCCGTTAACAGCTCAAATCTTCTTTTCCCAGGATCCCCTGAACCCGTAACTATACCTTGTCCCTTGGTCGACTGCTGTGCACCCCTTCACCAGCCTTCATCTGACGGTTGCAACCAGAGTATTAGAATAGATTATTGTATAATCCAACTACCAGCCGTCCTAAACAAGTGGTGAACAGAATGAGAAAAACTAACTAGATTTAAAACGAAATTAAACATTCATATCAACTCAACAATGGAACATACAAGCTATCTAGCATGCCAAAAAATTGTTTTCTATCTCGTTTACAAATAAAATTGTAATTAAAGCTAGAATAAAATTTGTAACCATTTTATCATAGAAATTGTATTTTTGTTGGAAAAGTGAAAGCTACAAAAATGTCGCACAAAAACTTAATTAGAAGTACTATAAGAATCAACTGGAAAATACAGGGCCCTTCAAACACTAAATAAAAGTTTTTGGATGGAAAATTTTGATAAATTTGGAAAAACATCATTAACCGTAACGATAGCCAACCCAACACACCAAAAACTTGGAAATAAGTAACTTTTTTTATTGAAAAATCTGGTAGATAAAACAGGATACACATAAATATAGGCTTAGAAAGGGCCTATTGTACTGACAAAGAAAATCTTCTGCTGAAAAAAAGTTGAAAAAAACCTCTTAGGTTTCACTGAATTAAAAATCAAAAAAGGAAAAATGAGGGTTTAAGTTCGAAATATAAGCCGTGGCTACTAATAAATATTTTCTTAACCTGGCAAAAGTGAATTAAAAGAAATTGAATGGAGTCTGCTAGGCTTTGATATACGTGTATACTAAACTAATCGAGCAAGTCTAGTACAATATTTTTGAACTAAACTAGTATAAATAAGTAGCATATTATGCTAAGGAGACACCTAGTGGCCACAGGTGTAACCCTGGCCGTGATTAAATAAAAAATACTGAAGTTATGCTTCGGGTAGCGTTGGAAAATTATGCTCTTCATTTTGGAGTCGTTTTTTTAAAAACGACTAGCATGGCATAAACAATTCTAAAAGGCAACTTAATAGCCTAAATGACTCAAGTTGAAGTGGAAATTTAAGGCAGGACTGCTAAAAGTTTGAAAAGGTAGAGAGCTCAAGAGAAGACTGTGGCCAAAAATAAAGAGTGGGGCTATAAATAATTAACTGTTGTGTGCTGGTTCATAATACTCCTTTCAGCCATAGCTGTATGACAAGAGAACCTGGAAATGTTATATTGAGCCACAAAAAGCAGCCCGTGGTAAACAAATCTCAAAGTACAAGCACATTTCGTTGGTAGCATCATGGCAGGTAAAAAGTCAAATAGCAAAGCTTTGAGACTTGTCAAATCTAAAATAAGGTACTAGCTTGTTTGTGTAGCATTTTCGTTCATAGTTTGTCCCATAAGGACATTAAAGCTGAATAAAAGAGACGACAATTAAATATTTATTAAAGCCGAAAATTCAAAACAATTAAAAACCTCAGAATTTGTTCTAAAGATACAGACAGAGATAGAGTTGAAAGTAATTTCTGAGAAAAGTGTTTTCAATCTAGAAAGAAAAAGTTTGAATAGAATTATGAAACAAAAATACAAATAATTAATCTATATAATCGTGGTAACTAGTGTTGAAAACATATTTAGTTATGAATGTATTTTGCTAACGTTTAATAACTCTTGTATTATTATCCTAAAAATTGTATATATTAAATTTTAATAGCAAAGTCATGTTGTAAGAACTGTTGCTAAGCCCTTAAATAGCGGCTAATCTCAGTTCTCTGTTACAGTTTATTGATCTATTTGTTATAGTTGATATTTTCTTAATATGTTAATGGGAGTTTAAAACTTACCAGATTAAAAGTATTGCTGGCCCTAATTAGAAATTTGTACCAAAAATAAATATTGCAGTAATTAAATAAATTGTAAGGGTGTATAATTATTGTATGTTAATAAATAATTCATTGACGAATCAACATAACTTATGTCAATATAAATTATCAATATAAATATGTTGAATTGGCATTTTGGGTGTTTTTGTTTTGCTAAAAAAAATCTTTCGTCTTGTGTCTTGTTCAACATATAATTTGTATTGAGAAACATATAATTTGTATTGAGAATGGCGATTGAGAAAGACTCTCACCTAACAATAAAAGTGAAAAAATAGGATTGTGTTTTTCTCTTATATATACAAACACTTATGCTTTATTTGTATTAATTAAAAAAAAACTTTCCAAAAAATAAGTTTTTCAAAGAAAAGTAAAGGCCATTTTAAACTTAAGCTCAGCCGATACAAATACCTTTTAAAATTCAAACTCAAAACAACCAGAATTTACTAATAAAGAATTAATGAAACCCAAAACAAACAGAAATTAAATAAACAATCATAGGAAAAACATACAAAAAGTAATAATATAAATGAATAAATAGATCTTAAAACGAGTAATGCTTAGATTGAATATGAAAATCAAGCTTAAAACGATAAAAAATATTTTCCTATTCAAGTACAAATAAAAAACTTAAAACGTACAGAAATTAGATAAACAATCAATCCAAACAAATATACAATAGATATTAATGTAAATAAATAAGTAAATCTTAAAACGAGTGAAACTTAAATTGAATATGCAAATCAAGCTTGAAACGAACAAAAATCACCACAAACAAGAGTTTGGGTATGAGCTCCTTCTCTCACTGTAAAAGTCTAAACCGACTGCGTCACTGGCGCTTTACTGAAAACCAATTTTATGACAAACATTTTCTTTTGTACTTAATATTGAAAATAAACATTAAAATTATAGTAACATTTTGACCTGATGAGATTTCAGCAATTAATATAATTATACATCAAATATTCATTTTAATTTATTAGCTCTTAACTACTTTAACTACTTTAAAGTAGTTAAAGACGAATATAGTTTCACTACAAACAAGTATTTGTATACTGCCTCCTTTCCTAACTGTAAATAAAAACCAAAAGCTTACTGTGTCATTGGCGCTTAACTGAAAACGAATTATATTACAAATATCTTCTTTTCCAGTTCGTACAGCATTGAAAATAAAATACAATTACAGTGAAATAAATTCTTGAACTGATGGATCTTTCAACAATTAATATCATTATGCACAAAATATTCAATTTCATGTTGTTTATACTTTCCAAGACTGTTCAAGATGCATATAGTTTTCAGTAAAACACCAATGCCGCAGTAGGTTTTAGACTTTTACAAAGTAGGTTTTTTAATTTCTGTTTGTTTTTAGTTTTATTTGTACTTCAATAGGAAAATGTTTTTTTCGTCTTAAGCTTGATTTTCATATTCAATCTATTCAGTACTCACTTTAAGATCTATTTATTCATTTATATTATTACTTTTTGTATGTTTTTGCTATGATCGTTTATTTAATTTCTGTTCGTTTTGGGTTTCATTTATTCTTTAATAGTAATTTCTGGTGGTTTTGAGTTTGAATTTTAAAAACTATTTGTAGCTGCTGAGCGTAAGTTTGAAATGACCTTTACTTTTCTTTGAAAAACTTATTTTTCGGAATTTTTTTAAAAAAAATTAATTTTTGTTTGTTTTTTGTTGCAAAAAATTTCAAGTTTTAAAAAAATTCCTTATTTCAAAATCAAACTTTAAAAAAATCAAATATTCATCAAAGTATCAAAACTAATATCAAAGTAACAATATCAAAGTGAAAAAATCGGCTTGTGTCAACCTCGGAGTTTTCATTATCTGATGTTTCAGCTATTTTAACAAAATTGTTATCTCAAAATTTTTATCGAATGGGAATTTGGAAAAAGGGTGCGGGAGGACTAGATTCAGCTTTGGTCTCTTTTGACTCTTTAAAGTGAACTAGAACTTTCTATTTTCAATCAAATGAGCCCTCTCTGAAGTTTATACGAGCATCCCTTCTATAAGAACAATATATCCCCAGAGTATAACTTACAATGCCTGTCCCTGGGCCCTGGGGGGTTGTGTCGACCCTGGAGTTTTAAAATCTGGCTGTTGAACTATTTTTAAGAGAATGGTCGCCTCAAATTTTTATAGGATGGGTTTTTCCATCCGATACACCCAAAGGCGTGGAGGGTGGAAGGGGCTAGTTTCCCTCCGATCTTTTATCACTCTGAGGAAATGAACTACAACTTTTAATTTCCGTTCAAATGATCCCTCTCTAAAGTCTATACGATCATACCTTCCATAAGAACCATTTATGCTCCCTGAGCAATACTTACAACGCCTCTTTCGGCCTTGGGGGGGGGGGGGGTAGTAGTGTAGCTACAACAGTTACAAATGGGGTGGTAACAAATTACTGTATCAATGACAGGTAGCGGGCAGGTGGGATGTCCGTGTAAAAAACGGGTACTATGAACAATTCTATCCACAGCAACCCCTCTCTGAAAACGTACATTTTCAACTTTATTCCAATGAAGACTACTTCATAGATTTATCATCCACATTTATCGATTTAAAAGTGGTGAGGAAAAAGTCTGACAATTTACCTCCCTCCAACGTCGATGGACTATCCTATGAAAATGGTATACTACACAATTTATTTAAACAAATATGTGTCTACATAAATGGAACACTGGTGAGCACTAGCAACAATCAATCGAACTATGCGAGTTACATATGACTATAGATCAAATGTTAATACTGACGGTGAACTCACTTGGGCAGTGAGCAAGGAGTATCATTTAGCCGGTAGACTCAATCATGAAATATTCAATATATCCCAATGGATGCCCCCCCAATGGTAAAATTGATATAAAGTTACAACTTGAACCGTCCAATTTCATATTGAGAAAAACACTTGATGCGGCACCTGATGCTAATGTCAATCTCACTTCGGAAATACTTCATGTTCGGAAACAACAGGTCATGAGTTCTGTTGCTTTGGCAATTGAAAAACTAAGAGCTTCTGGAAGTAATATCAAACTGCTCGTTCTTCACACAATCGCCAATCAATGTCATATTGCCACTGGATCTAGTACCTACACCGATTCTTCATTTATCAATGGTAAAATTCCTTCGAAACTTGCCTTGGCTTTTGTAAAAAGTGCCAGTGTCATAGGATCGTGGACAAGTATGCCACATGAATTTGAATTATTTGGACTTTCCTCTCTTGTATGTAAAGTATATGGAATTTCTTGTAAAGTGATTTGTCCTTTGATAAATCCTATAGGACCCTCTAGGAATTGACAATGCAATCCCTAGATCGAGATTCTCAACTATATGAAAATCATATTGCCGATTCAATGTTCGCAAAAAGTCATGGTATCATTGTTTTGGACTTGTCTGGTACTCAAGATATGAGTATTATCCGAACGGTTACTGTACGTTCGGAGTGTTCTTTGACAAACTATTGACAGAGTGTAACATTAATCTCACTCAATCAATTTGAAATTTGTTGGGAAATTATCCCCCAATGATAGTGTTCTTTTAGAGTTGGCACCATGAACACTAATCAAATAATCGATGTATTTAACATGGATCCTTTTATGTCCAAATACAAATCCTATTGTATACCCTTAGATTTCCTTGATTATATTCATACTGTTATCAAAACCATTATCATTGTTAATAGTAGTCCATCGACTGTGCAGACGGGTCAGTGGTTATGCATCTTTCAAACAGCGAAGAATATAAAATTTTTTGATCCTCTTGGTCTACAATATACATTCTACTTACCACACATCGAAACTATCTTGAAGGAAGTGGGAAAACAATTATTCTAAATAGGATGCGATTACAAGATTTATCAATCAAAATCTGTGGTTTTCATGCATTTCTATATTTAATTTTTCCAGGTCGTGACTATACTTACAGTTAATTTCTCAATATTTATGTAGACATTCCTCTTTTGAATGACTTTCTAGTAGAAAACATCCTCTCAGAACTGTATAACATTGATTTCAGTGCCCTAAGAATAAAATGTTTTAAAAATGTATATGAATTTGTTTATTAATAAAATATTTATGCACTATAAAAATGTCTTTTCTCTTGATTGTTTAGATTTCTTCTTCTTCATAGTCATTTAGATTGTCATCATCATAGTCGTCGTCGTCGACAATGAATAGTGGTGGCAGATCTTGGGGACTCAACTTGTACTGATCCTGGCGTGCAAAGTCTGGGTCACATTTTCCATAATATATTGTAACTTCATTTTTATTAAATCTTCTTGTGAAGTCAGTGATACTATTACGATTCATATTGTAAAACTCACCTGTTTCTATCTGATTATTTGAAGTAATGTCGCACACAATATTCTCATATGAAGAATCACTTCCTGTAACAGCCAAATAAAAATCACTAGGTTTATAATTATTGCTAGCATCGTCCTTACAACGATGACGCACGAACCATACTCTCTTCATGTTTTTACAATTGAAACTTGCTCCAAATTCTTCTTCCCAATACAATTTAAATCCACGACGATACCAATCCCTTAGAAATAAGCTGAAGTCACGTTTAGTTTTTTTTCCAATCATACCAGGGTAAGTATTTTCCCACTGGTCACACTTAACATAATGACAATTGGAGCATAGATACCCATTAGGATGAGAGTCACAAGTCTCTTCAAGACAGGTATTACAGCCCTTAATTTGTACAGTATATCCTTTATGCAATTTACAGAGATTGCATAGTCTAAACTTTTCATTATAGGCATCAACTGTAGTACAGTTCTCACATGAGAACCAGCTGCCCAATGTATATAAACATAGTGAACATGTATGATACGTTTTTTTTCGATGTTGTCCGTCTCACTGCCAAAAAGAAACTGACTCAAAATCAATAAAAAAAACAATGTCTTCTAGGATGATGAGGAGGAGGAGAATTATTGGAGTATCGTCACAAAAAATTTATTTACTACTGTTTTGAAGAATGAATTTCTAGGTAGTGGTTAATAGCAGAATCACAATGTCACAATGTCTTGTTTTGTTTCAACTAATATATCAATAAACTGAGTAAATGCATTTGATTCACAACGAAAAAGCTTCATACAATATTCCACAGATGGAAAATCAGTTCCCATTATACCGTTGAACAAATCTAGAGAAAATATTTTCTGTTGAAGAGATAATTCCAAAAAGTCATAATCTAGCACTAAACATTTTTCCAATTTGACTAGATTCCGTAAGATCTTCTGTTTCTCGAATCCAATCATTTTCGTTCTTGATGCTCCCACTACCAACTATAGACTAAAACAACAATTTCAAGTTTTTACTTTGTGCAGAATCTCAATACCTCTTGGACACCACCACCCACCATAGAGAGAGAGAAAGTGGAGTAAACGATCATCTAGTGTCTAATCAAAAAAAGCATTATAAAAAAACATTTTTATTGTACCTTACAAACATTTTTATTGTACCTTGCAAAGAGAGTGAAAATTTTTAATCAAACCTAATAATATTTTTAGAATAACTTTTGCAAGGGAGAAGGAATCTGGACCCCAAGCAAAATTGTTCTGAATTTTCTCACTTTTAATTATTTCTCCTGGTGTTGATTGAATACAGTCGGGGTGTTACATTAAAAGGGGACAGCTTTAATGCATTGTTTTTATAAATCAATGCTATCTAAAAAAAAGGCTGCTACATTGGAATAACAAGCCTTTGCGATGTATTAAATACTTTAGTCTAACCATTGTGGAGCAGACGAATGGGTAATCTCTCTCATATATGGAATATTTCTTATTCACTTTAAGTTTTAGTGTTGCTTCTAACTTTTATTTAAAAAAATAGCTTTAAAAATTTTTATTTCCGACAGTTTTTCAAATAAGGCCTTAAAATTTCCCCCTTCCTCACTTGCGAATATTACAAGGACCACATGTAAGGTACTTGGAAAAGAAGACAATGGATATGTTTTGACTTTTTTTTCAGAACCGTGAAACATTTCTTTGAAATTAACATTATAACCCAGGCTAATCGGTATGAGTTCTGATCTCCATTATAATGTACTGTTGGTAATTGTGGTGGTACGGTTGACCTATGATCTATCACTGAGGCTAGTCGGCACGTAAGTTTGATTGGCTAGAAGAATCAACAGCCATTTAAACCAATCGACATCCATTTAAGCCATTCGACTTGTCAATTTCCACCAAACTCTGTAAGATTCCGCAAATGCATCAATTTTTTGCTATTATCTCCAACCCAAGATGTTGTTTAATGTATTTTCCAATCACCTCTATTGGGGCTTATCTAACAAAATACCCTGGGAAGCTAAAATTGTACCCTGTAGCTTCTAGTTTTTGGGTTGAAATCTACTTTTCTCTTCTGCGTAATGGAATAACCCCCTACTTTGGCTTCCCAGTTTTATTCTTGTTTCGTCTGATGCATACTTTTTTATAAATACATTCTTAGACCACACTGGCTATACATGACAAATGAAACTCAGAGAGGAATGAAACTAACAAAATGAAAAATAAAATCAAAAATGGTGAAAAAACGAGGATTTTATCAGCCAGTGGCGAATTCTGAAGAAGACAAAATATAAGCAAATATTTCGACAAGGACCTCCGCCAAGTCGTCTTCAGTGCTAAAAAAAAAAAAGGAAGACAAAGAAAAAAAAAACGAAAATCTTTCAAAGTTTAACCTGTTCATTTCTGTTCTGTCTTTGTAGGTTAAACTTTGAAAGGTTAGATTTTCGTTTTTTTTTCTTATAAGGTTTATAAGGTTCAAGTTTATATGCTGAGAAAAGTAGTCACCGGACCATCTTCTAGTTTGGGAAACAAAAAAGGGTCTGAAATGTCAACCTACTTCTTAATGTCACTTGTTAAAGCATCTTCAACTTCTGTAAACAAATAAATAAAAGAGATATAAGGGAAGTTTGACAACAATGTATATACATTTTATGAAAAGAAAATTCAGTAGATACAGACAAATATGTAATTCTAAAAAAAGTAATGCGTATAGAACACCTTCTTCTTTATAAAAATTATTTTATTATTCAACCAAATAAATTTCCTCCAAAGTTAATACGGCCACATTTCCCGTAAAAGCCTTATATACCCTGGGGCCTAACTTACTCCCCTTTCCCTGACCTCGGGGCTCTGGGGGTTTCATCAACCCTGAAGGAATTGCTATATAATCTTTGGACTATTTTGACCACAATGACTATCTCACATTTTGATCAGATGCATTTGGGGAAAAGAAGGCATTGAGAGGGTGGGGGGGGGGGGGTGCTCTCTGATCATTTTTGTCGCTTAAAATGGAAAACTAAAGTTTTCAGTTTCCAATCAAATTATCCCCTTCCAAAGCCTATATGACCAACCCCTTCCAAAAAACTTCATGTGCCCCTGGGGAATAGCTTACAACCCTTGACCACGGGTTTTACAGGGCTGTGTCAACCACTGAGACATTGCTATATGATACATTAATTATTTTGAACAAAATGGCTATCTCAAAATTTTGATCGAATTCATTTGGGAAACAGGGCTTGGGAAGGTAGTTGCCCTCTAATCACTTGTGACTCTTAAAATGGACCTAGAACTTCTAATTTTTACATAAATGAGCCCCCTCCAAAGATTATACAACCATACCTCCCATAAAACCCTGTAAGCCCACAGAACATAGATTACAACACTTGCCCTGGGCTCTAGGGGGTTGTGTCGACCTCAAAGTTTTGTTACCTAATATTTGGACTATTTTGGGTGAAAATGGCTATCTCAACGTTTTAGTCTGAAACATTTGGAGAGAAGAGAGAGTGGGAAGGGGGATGCTAGTTGCCCTCCAATCACTTTTCATTCTTAGAAAGAATCCTAGAACTTTCAATTTCCAATGTCGAAGCCCCCTCCGAAATTTATGCGACCATCCCTTCCACTGCTCTACTGCATACCCCTGCCATTTACCTGTGCCCAAGCCATTTAAATCTTTGCCTCTCAATTACTTGGACTATCTGTCTTGGCTTTTCTCTGTCTACAATTATCCATGTCTTGATGCAACCTATACAAGACACTGCAAAATACTTGATAACTTCAATTCAAGAGGGGCAAGACCTTACAGACCCCGGGGTACAATTTTCAACATGTGCCACTGGGCGTTGAACAAAATGGCTGTATAATGAGACGTGGGATGCGGGCTAGTTGCCTTCCAATCTTTTTGGTCAGTTAAAAAGGGCACTAGAACTTTTGTTTGATGTTCAAATGAGCCCTCTCTCGATGTTCTAGAGCCATTGGTCCATTAAAATTATCCATGTTAAAAAACGGCATCTGTGATCTTTCTTCTGGTAAAAAAATAATACAGAAATTCTATATTTTTGTAGATAGGAGCTGCAAACCTTAACAGCTGGGTTCTGTGATACGCTGAATCTGATAGTGTAATTTTCATGAAACTTCTTTGACTTTTAGGGGGTGTTTCTACACTTTTACAAAAATTAGGCAAATTTTCTCAGGTATGTAGCCTTGTATGGGAAACACAAGGGTTAATGAATCATAGGTATATATCTGGAATCAAAATAATAATCCAAATCTTTTGATATATTTATTAATATAAAAATTCCGTTTTTTAGGGTTTCGGTTACTATTGAGCTGGGTTGCTCTCGCATTTGCACAATAAGAAAACTAAGGCTATATTTTGGGGGTAGTGACAATGCGGGGGATATTTTTCCACGGTCAGAGAATTTTTAGAGTGAACTTTTCATAGGGATTTAAAATTGCAGGGGGAATAACGAACAGGAAATTTTACACCGAGTGGAAAGGGCTATGTTCAATGCAATCTGCATATTGTCTACGTATAGTAGGTATTGTCTACCATATACCTACGTATAGCAGGTATATGGTTGTCTTCTGTAGGTATTCGTCCGTTGTTCCCACAAAGTTTATTTTTTATTTATTTATAAAATTGCATATTTTCTTCTTTTTTCCATTTATATGTAGTTGGCGAGTAAAATATTGAGTCCTGCCACAAACAAATCCGTATAGATTTTCACGTGGTAGGTCTGTTTGTCAGGATTTTATTTCTGTATATTGGTCTTTTATAAATGCATTTCTCTCTCACTGTTAAGTAGGCTATTTGTGAATGGAAAATATGAATTGAATTTTTCAATAGGACACTTTCTGTGGAAAGTCTTTAAGAAACAATTCTTTCAAGCGGGCAATTATCAGAGAATAATTTGAAAAATCATCAGAAATTAAGTAAAAAAAAACATTTTTTTCTACATGAAAGGAGGCTAAAGCAAGTTTTCTAGGTGGAGTTGTTCACAGAACAATTTTGGGGAAAATTTAAAGCTAATATGCAATATTCCGGGGGACTTTTACATGGAAGGGACTTCACATGGAGGGATCTCTCATGGGGAAAAATTAGAGAAGAGACTGTCCCCTTTTTATATGTTGCTTTGTAGGTTCAAATTTGAATCTGAACCTACAACATAATGAAAATTTGAAATGGTTCCTCTTAGAAATATTGTTGTACTTGTGAAAACCTTTCAGAATCTTCTTATATCATGGATTTATATTTAAGTGTTTGATTTTGCTGTACTAATGTACTACATTGAAAAATGGTAAACCTAACCTGAAACACAATGGCTGTACATTAAAAGGGGACATTAAAAGCTGTACATAAAGGCTGTACATTAAAGGGGATCAATTATAATTATATCTTCTGGTGTTGATTGCATACAGTCGGGGTGGTACATTAAAAGGGGACAGCTTTTATACACTGTTTTAGCAAGTCAATACCGTCTCATCCAACGACTGAGTATGCGGTATTTTAAGGACTTTTTTCAAATAGGGGGTGGGAGGGATAAAGAGACCAAGAAATTTGTGTTTACGGGAACAGAGTACAATATATTTTGTGGTGGTCACAAAACACTAGATAATACAATTTATGTATGCCTGACTTCTAACAAACTCCTTTGATTAGTTAATTGGTTGTTTTAAAGTGCTTAGAAATTGTAAATCCTCCATGTGCTGTGAATGGCACTGGATGATCTTTGTTCTGTTTCTTGTAGGTGTACTCTTTTTGGAAGGCTTGGGCGCAGGGAGCAAGCCTTCCAAAGCAGGGAGTGGTGTTCGAAAGATTTATATGATCTTTGTGGATTTCAAATGACCTTCAACTCCGTAGATCGTGAAATCCAATGGAAGATTCTCATCCACTGTGGATTCTCTGAAGAAATATTGACGATTATTACCACCATGTATGTGCACGGCAAAAGTTAAGTCAAGAAACTAGAGGGTCAAACTCGTTTCTTCCGGATTTTTTTCAGGAGCAAAACAGGAGTGCGTTCTGTCGCCATTACTTTTTGTAATAACAGCGGAATAAAGGGACAGAAGGCATCAGATGAGGCCCCGAAGTCCAGGTTATTGATATTGACTTCGCAGACGACTTAGCAGTGCTTGAATCAAGCAAAAAGCACCTTCAATAATTACTAAACAAGGTCACGGTAAAGGCAAACCATCTTGGCCTACGTGGCAATTCTGAGGAAACCAAACATGGTGACTAGTGACTCTCCTCTGTCCATTAAATGTGGCGACCAAAAAGTTAAGCAATTGTCCAGTTCAAATATCTGGGAAGTACCATTGAGATCATCAGCTCGATAATGGAAGAAATACTCACCAGAATAGGAGACTATATATATATATATATATATATATATATATATATATATATATATATATATATATATATATATATATATATATATATATATATATATATATATATATATATATATATATATATATATATATATATATATATATATATATATATATATATATATATATATATATATATATATATATATATATATATATATATATATATATATATATATATATATATATATATATATATATATATATATATATATATATATATATATATATATATATATATATATATATATATATATATATATATATATATATATATATATATATATATATATATATATATATATATATATATATATATATATATATATATATATATATATATATATATATATATATATATATATATATATATATATATATATATATATATATATATATATATATATATATATATATATATATATATATCTGCGTATACTAGGATTCTTATAGCAGTCAACTCTGATATGATAATAAGTGACTTTATGAATAAAAATATCACATTCCTAATTTCAAATATTATATTATACTTCCACCTGACGCTATATTAAAATGATATGTCATTTGATTCTAGTAAGAATTCATTATATATAAGTTGTAACTATATATACACACACACACACACACACACACACACACACACACACACACACACACACACACACACACACACACACACACATATATACATATATATATATATATATATATATATATATATATATATATATATATATATATATATATATATATATATATATATATATATATATATATATATATATATATATATATATATATAACATATATATATATATATATATATATATATATATATATATATATATATATATATATATATGATTTACAACTTAGATATAATGAAATGACAGATTAGTATAATTCTTACTAGAATCAAATGACATATCATTTTAATATAGCGTCAGGTGGAAGTATAATACAGTATTTGAAATTAGGAACGTGTATTTTTATTCATGAAGCCTTATTATCACATCAGGTGACTGCATAAGTCTAGCATTAAACGTAAGAAGTGAATAAATAAGTCATGTAGAAATGTTAGCATATCAGGTGAAGGTGTTTTCAGTATTAGGTGGATTAAATCAATATATAGAGATTTAATCATATGATCGATTGTATTATAATCAGTATAAAACTTTATTTGGTTTAGGGACTTCAGATAATATTTCGAAAACTCAAACATCATTAATTAGTCAGGAATGTGAAAAATTTGTAACAGACGTAAAATTAAATTGTTGAATCAATAAAATCCGTTATGAGAAAACTTAGCCGAAATTCACAAAGTGAAAGACGACCTAGTGGGCACAACGATGTGGACATCGTTAATCAATGGGTAGGGAAATATATAGCTTCATCAAAGGTAAAAAAATGTCAAACCCCTTTTCAAATTAATAATCAGAGGCAACGCTGTAGCGTTGCCTATAGTAAAGGCCGTACGGCTCCAATGTTTTATTTTTATTTATTATTTTTTTCCCCAGAGGCACTTCATACGGAAGGGGCCGTCGTAGAAACTTCATAGGGGGCTCATTCAATTGGAAATCAATAGTTCTAGTACCCTTTTCAATTGTAAAAAATTATCTGAGGGCAAATAGCCCCCCCCCCGTCACTCAGTCCCCAAAACGCAGCCAGTGCCAATGTTTAGATAGCCCTTTTGTTCGGAGTAGTTGATTTATAGATGGAAAATTTATTTTGAGGAGGATACCCCCCCACAACCCTCAGAGCGAGGGTTTTAAGTTATGCCCTGGGGGCATATAAGGTTTTTATAGAAGGCTTTGTCGTAGAAACTTCAAAAAAGGCTCATTCAAGTGGAAATTAAAGAGCTAGTGCCCTTTTTAATAGTTGAAAGTGATTGAAGTGTAACTAGCCCCCCTCCCTCACGCCCATCATTTCCCCAAATACATCCAATCAAAATTTTCAGATAACCATTTTGTTCAGGGTAGTTGATTTTCAGATAGAAAACATATTTTCGACGTGGACACTCCCCCACAACCCTCAGGGCAAGGGTTTTAAGTTATGCCCTGGGGGCATATAAGGTATTTATAGAAGGCGTTGTCGTAGAAACTTCAAAACAGGCTCATTCGATTGAAAATTAAAGTGCTATTGCCCTTTATAGTTGATTCCCAGATAGAAAACATATTTAAGAGGAAGATACTCCCACACTACCCTCAGGGCAAGGGTTTTAAGTTATGCCCTGGTGACATATACGGTTTTTATAGAAGGTGTTGTTGTAGAAACTTAAAAACATGCTCATTCGACTGGAAATTAAAGGGCTAGTGCCCTTTTTAATAGTAAAAAGGGATTGGTGTGTAACTAGCCCCCTTCCCCCCCCACCCCTAGGCCCATCATTTCCCCAAACACATCCAATCAAAATTTTTGTTCAGATATTCATTTTGTTCAGCGTAGTTGATTTCCAGACAGAAAATATATTTTTGAGGAAGACACTCCCCCCACAACCCTCAGGGCAAGGGTTTTAAGCTATGCCCTGGGGGCATATAAGGTTTTTTTAGAAGGCGTTGTCGTAGAAACTTCAAAACAGGCTCATTTGATTGGAAATTAAAGGGTTAGTGCCCTTTTTAATAGTCAAAAGTGATTGGAGTGCAACTACCCCCCCCCCCACGCCCATCATTTTCCCACACACATCCAATCAAAATTCTGATATAGCCATTTTGTTCAGCATAGTTGATTTCCAGATAGAAAATATGTTTTTGAGGATGACACTCCCCCAGAACCTTCAGGGCAAGGTTTTAAGATACGCACTGGGGGTCGTTAAGGTTTTTATAAAAGGTGTTGTCGTAGAAACTTCAAAACAGGCTCATTTAATTGGAAATTAAATGGCTAGTGCCCTTTTTAATAGTCGAAAGTGATTGGAGGCCAGCTAGCCCCCCCCCCCCTACGCCCAGCCTTTCCTCAAACACATCCAATCAAACTTTTGAGATAGCCATTTTGTTCAGTGTAGCTGATTTCTAGATAGAACATATATTTTTGAGGAGGACACTCCCCCACAACCCTCGGCAAGACTTTTAAGTTATGCCATGGGGGGCATATAAGCTTTATATAAAAAGTGTTGTCGTAGAACTTCAAAACAGACACATTTAATTTGAAATTCAAAGGGGTAGTACCTTTTTTAATAGTCAAAAGTGATTTGAGGGCAACTAGCCCCCCCCCCCCGCCCATCATTCCTCCAAACAAATCCAATCAAAATTTCGAGATAGCCATTTTGTTCAGCGTAAATGATTTCTAGATAGAAAATATGTTTTTGAGGAGGACAATCCCCTACAACCCTCAGGGCAAGTGTTTTAAGTTAGCCCTGGGGGCATATAAGGTTTTTATAGAAGGCCGTGTTGTAGAAACTTCAAAAAAGGCTCATCCGATTGGAAATTCCGAGGGCTAGTACCCTTTTTAATAGTAGAAAGTGATTTGAGGGCAACAAAACCTCCTCTCATGCCCACCTTTTCCCCAAACACATCCAATCAAAATTTTAAGACAGCAATTTTAATAAATGTAGTTTTAAGTTCTGGAAATTAGGTCTTTGAGGATTACAACTCCCTCAAAGCCCTCAGGGCAAGGGTTGTAACTTAAGGATCTCCAAATCCTTCATATTATTTCTTATGGAAGGATGCTCGTATAAACCTTAGAGAGGGCTCGTTTGATTGGAAATTGAAAGTTTTTTGTTCACTTTTTAGGAGTCAAAAGAGATAGAAGGGCAACTAGCCCCTATCATTCCTCCACGCCCTCAATGCATCCGATAAAAATTTTAAGATTGACATTTTTTTTAAATAGTTCGTAGTTCTAATAACAAAAACTCCGGTGTCGACACAGCCTACCAGGGCCCAGGGGTAGGCGTTATAAATTATTCCCTGGGGCATAAATTATTAAGGAGTGCTTATAACTCATAGGAAGGAGTTTTGTATGGGAAGAACACCTAGGAAATCTATTATAATGATCCAATTATAAGGTTAAAATACATACTCTGTGATAGATACAAAATTGCTTTGGCACACAAATCCCTATTAAGGTCAATTCCAAACAGCCGTGATCCCTTTGTGTCAGCAAGTGAAATGGTCTAAACCCCCTTACTGGAGTTATTTTTTCAATCCATTCATGGTTGTCGATCGCTGTCGACAAGTTATGCAAGCTGTCTATTGTTCATATATAAGGTTTTTATCAAAGAGGTAATTGTATAGACTTTGATAAAAGCCTCATTCGATTTAAATTGAAAGCTCTAGATCCGTTTTTAAAGTCAAGAATAATCGGACAGTAAGCACCCCCCCATGCCAAAAAAAACTTGAAACTTTTTGCAATCAAAAACAAACAAAAATAAATTAAAAAAAAACTTTCCAAAAAATAAGTTTTTCAAAGAAAATTAAAGGCCATTTTAAACTTAACCTCAGGAGATACAAATACTTGTTAAAATTCAAACTCAAAACGACCAGAAACTAATATTAAAGAATAAATGAAACCTAAAACAACCAGAAATTAAATAAACAATCATAGCTAAAAAACATACAACAAGTAATAATATAAATGAATAAATAGATCTTAAAGCGAGTAATGCTTAGATTGAATATGAAAATCTAGCTTAATACGAAAACAAATATTTTGCTATTAAAGTATAAATGAAACTTAAAACGAACAGAAATTAAATAAACAATCAATACGAACAAAACATACAATATATATTAATGTAAATGAGTAAATAAATCTTAAAACGAGTGAAACTTAAATTGAATATACAAATCTAGCTTGAATCAAATAAAAATAACTACAAAAGAAGAGTTTGGGTATCGTCTCACTGCAAAAGCCTAAAACCTACTGCCTCATTGGCGCTTTACTGAAAACGAATTATATTAAAAATGTTTTCTTTTGTACTTAATATTGAAAATAAATATTAAAATTACAGTAAAATTCTGAACTGATGACCTTTTAGCAATTAATATTATTATGCACCAAATATTCAGTTTAATTTATTAGTTCTTTTAAAGATTGGTCAAGACAAATATAGTTTCACTACAACCAAAATTTGGACACTACCCTCTCCTTTAACTGTAAAAACCTAAAGCCTTCTGCGTCATTGGTGCTTCACTGAAAACGGATTACTCGTATATTGCAAATTTATTATTTTCCAGTTTTTACGGCATTGAAAATGAAAATAAAAATTACAGTGAAAAAAAACTTGAACTGATTGATCTTTCAACAATTAATGTCATTATATATCTAATATTCAATTTGATTTTGTTCATACTTTCCAAGACTGTTCAAGACTCATAAAGTTTTGCCATTTTTTTTAACTGTGCCTTTTTTTTCATCTAATCGTGTTAGTTTGTTATGAAAACATTCTATGTCTTCTAGGCATTTCTATTTGAGCGGAAAACTGCACCTCAAACTTTGTGGAACATGTATTTTCTTGCATGAAACACCAAAATATAATAAAAGGTCAAGTTTCGGAGTGTTCCACCACTCGCGAGCAAGTGCCATTGGTATTTTTGAATCTGCATGGTCAGTTTAGTGGGTGAAGGGTAGGCTAATTCTCGTAGCAGCCCAATCCGTCGTGGTATGGTTCACATTTTCAAAACCTGGCGTCCGAACTATCATATAATCTACCAAGTATACAACTACCCCAAATCAATATCAATAAATAAATGAAACCCAAAACGAACAAAAATTAAAATAAATATTAGAGTAATGAGCATAAATTAATTTGAGTAGGGTTCAAAACCCCTATGCTTTCTAAAAGCCAAAATATAATTTGTACTTTACGAAAAAAATTCAACTGAGTTTACTGAAAAAAAATGTGCATTGTCAGTTTAATGTACATATGCTG
Organism: Artemia sp. Qi Xiang Cuo; assembly: GCF_049724085.1. Classification (NCBI taxonomy): domain Eukaryota; kingdom Metazoa; phylum Arthropoda; class Branchiopoda; order Anostraca; family Artemiidae; genus Artemia; species Artemia sp. Qi Xiang Cuo. Next base: position 5,430,979 of record NC_142801.1, read on the forward strand.
ACATTTATTCCCTAAAATCTTAATTAATATTTGATTTCTTAAAGTTACAAAAGTGAAACTATTTCAAAGAATTGTTTTCAGTAAAGCACCAATGACGCAGTAGGTTTTAGGCTTCTGCAGTGAGACGATACCCAAACTCTTGTTTTGGAATGACGACCCTATAGGTAATGACTATGCCTTGCGGTAAGGTTTTTTAACAGTAGAATCGAGGGTAATTCGAAAAGCAATTACATGGTAAACAATCGTTAAATTCGTCTCCAATATTGTCCTTTAAATTCCCTCATTTCAATCAATCCAAATCCCCCATTTCAATAACGTTAAATTTTTGGGAGTGAGCACACACAAATCTATTTGCCAGGCAATGCTCTGTCCGTTTTATTTTAGAAAAACCTTGGAATATTGTTGAAATATAAAATACTTGAAGTGTTTAAGTATCTTATTATGTCTATATCATAGAATTCTTATAATTGTTGAACAACTGGGGCCATTTGTCCCCCGACATATACAAATATATATATATATATATATATATATATATATATATATATATATATATATATATATATATATATATATATATATATATATATATATATATATATATATATATATATATATATATATATATATATATATATATATATATATATATATATATATATATATATATATATATATATATATATATATATATATATATATATATATATATATATATATATATATATATATATATATATATATATATATATATATATATATATATATATATATATATATATATATATATAGTTACATTCTCTTGATTTTTCAAAGTTCATTTTGAATTTCTTCCGTGAAATGCAAGAGTTGGAATATTTCATTAGTGTTGTATTGTGATTTACCTTGTCCCAGTTACATTCTATTGATTTTTCAAAGTTCATTTTGGATTTATTTCCTTGAAATGCAAGAGTTGGAATATTTCAGTAGTGTTTTGTCGTGGTTTACCTTGTCATAGTTACATTCTCTTGATTTTTCAAAGTTCATTTTGGATTTTTACATTCTCTTGATTTTTCAAAGTTCATTTAGAATTTCTATCGCTGAAATGCAAGAGTTGGAATATTTCAGTAGTGTTTTGTTGTGCTTTACCTTGTCACAGTTACATTCTCTTGATTTTTCAAAGTTGATTTTGAATTTCTTTCATGAAATGCAAGAGTTGGAATATTTCAGGCGTGTTTTGGCATGGTTTACCATATCACTTTTACATGCTCTTGATTTTTCAAAGTTCATTTTGAATTTCGTTCATGAAATGCAAGAGTTGGAATATTCCAGTAGTGTTTTATCGTGGTTTACCTTGTCACAGTTACATTCTCTTGATTTTTCAAAGTTCATTTTTGGATTTCTATCGTTGAAATGCAAGAGTTGGAATATTTCAGTAGTGTTCTGTTATGGTTTACCTTGTCACAGCTACATTCTCTTGATTTTTTGAAGTTCATTTTTTAATTTCTTTCGTTGAAATGCAAGAGTTGGAATATTTTAGTAGTGTTTTGTCATGGTTTACCTTGCCAGAGTTATATTCTCTTGATTTTTCAAAGTTCATTTTGAATTTCTTTCATTGAAATGCAAGAGTTGGAATATTTCAGTAGTGTTTTGTCGTGGCTTACCATCTCACAGTTACATTCTCTTGATTTTTCAAAGTTCATTTTGGATTTCTTTCGTTGAAATGCAAGAGTTGGAATATTTCAGTAGTGTTTGGTCATGGTTTATCTTGTCATAGTTACATTCTCATGATTTTTCTAAGTTCATTTTGAATTTCTTTCATTGAAATGCAAGAGTTGGATTATTTCAGTAGTATTTTGTTGTGGTTTTTCTTGTCACACTTACATTCTCTTGATTTTTCAAAGTTCATTTTGGATTTCTTTCGTTGAAATGTACGAGTTAGAATATTTAAGTAGTGTTTTGTTGTGCTTTACCATGTCACAGTTACATTCTCTTGATTTTTCAAAGTTCATTTTGGATTTTTTTTAGTAAAATTCAAGAGTTGGAATATTTCAGTAGAGTTTTGTCATGGTTTACCATTTCAAAGTTACATTCTCTTGATTTTTCAATGTTCTTTTTGTATTTCTTTCGTGAAATGCAAGAGTTGGAATATTTCAGCAGTGTTTTGTCATGGTTTACCTTGTCACAGTTACATTCTCTTGAATTTTCAATGTTCATTTTGGAATCTTTCTTTGAAATGAATGCGTTGGAATATTTCAGTAGTGTTTTGTCATGCTTTACCTTGTCACAGTTACATTCTCTTAATTTTTCAAAGTTCATTTTGAATTTCTTTCCTTGAAATGCAAGAGTTGGAATGTTTCAGTAGTGTTTTGTCGTGGTTTACCGTGTCACAGTTACATTCTCTTGATTTTTCAAAGTTCATTTTGTATTTCTTCCTTGAAATGCAAGACTTGGAATATTTTAAGTAGTGTTCTGTCGTGGTTTACCTTGTCATAGTAACATTCTCTTGATTTTTCAAAGTTCATTTTGGATTTTTACAGTCTCTTGATTTTTCAAAGTTCATTTAGAATTTCTATCGCTGAAATGCAAGAGTTGGAATATTTCAGTAGTGTTTTGTTGTGCTTTACCTTGTCACAGTTACATTCTCTTGATTTTTCAAAGTTGATTTTGAATTTCTTTCATGAAATGCAAGAGTTGGAATATTTCAGTCGTGTTTTGGCATGGTTTACCATATCACTTTTACATGCTCTTGATTTTTCAAAGTTCATTTTGAATTTCGTTCATGAAATGCAAGAGTTGGAATATTCCAGTAGTGTTTTATCGCGGTTTACCTTGTCACAGTTACATTCTCTTGATTTTTCAAAGTTCATTTTTGGATTTCTATTGTTGAAATGCAAGAGTTGGAATATTTCAGTAGTGTTCTGTTGTGGTTTACCTTGTCACAGCTACATTCTCTTGATTTTTTAAAGTTCATTTTTTAATTTCTTTCGTTGAAATGCAAGAGTTGGAATATTTTAGTAGTGTTTTGTCATGGTTTACCTTGCCAGAGTTATATTCTCTTGATTTTTCAAAGTTCATTTTGAATTTCTTTCATTGAAATGCAAGAGTTGGAATATTTCAGTAGTGGTTTGTCGTGGCTTACCATCTCACAGTTACATTCTCTTGATTTTTCAAAGTTCATTTTGGATTTCTTTCGTTGAAATGCAAGAGTTGGAATATTTCAGTAGAGTTTGGTCATGGTTTATCTTGTCATAGTTGCATTCTCATGATTTTTCTAAGTTCATTTTGAATTTCTTTCATTGAAATGCAAGAGTTGGATTATTTCAGTAGTATTTTGTTGTGGTTTTTCTTGTCACACTTACATTCTCTTGATTTTTCAAAGTTCATTTTGGATTTCTTTCGTTGAAATGTAAGAGTTGGAATATTTCAGTGGTGTTTTGTTGTGCTTTACCATGTCACAGTTACATTCTCTTGATTTTTCAAAGTTCATTTTGGATTTTTTTTAGTAAAATGCAAGAGTTAGAATATTTCAGTAGTGTTTTGTCATGGTTTACCATTTCAAAGTTACATTCTCTTGATTTTTCAATGTTCATTTTGGAATCTTTCTTTGAAATGAATGCGTTGGAATATTTCAGTAGTGTTTTGTCATGCTTTACCTTGTCACAGTTACATTCTCTTAATTTTTCAAAGTTGATTTTGAATTTCTTTCCTTGAAATGCAAGAGTTGGAACATTTCAGTAGTGTGTTGTCGGGGTTTTCCTTGTCAAAGTTACTTTCTCTTAATTTTTCAAAGTTCATTTTGAATTTCGTTCGTGAAAGGCAAGAGTTGGAGTATTTGAGTAGTGTTTTGTTATGGTTTACCTTGTCACAGTTATATTTTCTTGATTTTTCAATGTTCATTTTGGAATCTTTCTTTGAAATGAATGCGTTGGAATATTTCAGTAGTGTTTTGTCATGCTTTACCTTGTCACAGTTACATTCTCTTGATTTTTCAAAGATCATTTTGGATTTCTTTCATTGAAATGCAAGAGTTGGAATGTTTCAGTAGTGTTTTGTCGTGGTTTACCTTGTCACAGCTACATTCTTTTGATTTTTCTAAGATCATTTTGGATTTCTGTGCTTGAAATTTAAGAGTTGGAATATTTCAGTAGAGTTTTGTCGTGGTTTACTTTGTCACAGTTACATTCTCTTGATTTTTCAAAATTCATTGTGGATTTCTTTCCTTGAAATGCAAGAGTTAGAATATTTCAGTAGTGTTTTGTCATGGTTTACCTTGTCGCAGTTACATTCTCTTGATTTTTCAAAGTTCATTTTGGATTTCTTTCGTTGAAATGCAAGAGTTGGAATATTTCAGTACTGTTTTATTGTGCTTTACCTTGTCACAGTTACATTTTCTTGATTTTTCAAAGTTTATTTTGATTTTCTTTCCTTGAAATGCAAGAGATGGAGTATTTCAGTAGTGCTTTGTCATGGTTTACCTTGTCACAGTTACATTCTCTTGATTTTTCAAAGTTCATTTTTGGATTTCTTTCGTTGAAATGCAAGAGTTGGAATATTTCAGTAGTATTTTGTTATGTTTTACCTTGTCACAGTTACATTCTCTTGATTTTTCAAAGTTCATTTTGGATTTCTTTCCTTGAAAAGCAAGAGTTGGAATATTTCAGTAGTGTTTTGCCGTGGTTTACCTTGTCACAGTTACATTCTCTTGATTTTTCAAAGTTCATTTAGAATTTCCTTCGTTGAAATGCAAGAGTTGGAATATTTCAGTAGTGTCTTATTGTGCTTTACCTTGTCACTGTTAGGTTCTCTTGATTTTTCAAAGTTCATTTTGGATTTCTTTCGTTGAAATACAAGAGTTGGAATATTTCAGTAGGGTTTTGTTGTGCTTTACCTTGTCACAGTTGCATTCTCTTGATTTTTCAAAGTTGATTTTGAATTTCTTTCGTGAAATGCAAGAGTTGGAATATTTCAGTAGTGTTTTGGCATGGTTTACTATATCACTGTTACATGCTCTTGATTTTTCAAATCTAATTTTGAATTTCGTACGTGAAATGCAAGAGTTGGAATATTCCAGTAGTGTTTTATCGTGGTTTACCTTGTCACAGTTACATTCTCTTGATTTTTTAAAGTTCATTTTCGGATTTCTATCGTTGAAATGCAAGAGTTGGAATATTTCAGTAGTGTTCTCTTATGGTTTACCTTGTCATAGTTACATTCTATTGATTTTTGAAAGTTAATTTTTTAATTTTTTCGTTGAAATGTAAGAGTTGGAATATTTTAGTAGTGTTTTGTCATGGTTTACCTTGCCAGAGTTACATTCTCTTGATTTTTCAAAGATTTATTTTGAATTTCATTCATTGAAATGCAAGAGTTGGAATATTTCAGTAGTGTTTTGTCGTGGCTTACCATCTCACAGTTACATTCTCTTGATTTTTCAAAGTTCATTTTTGATTTCTTTCGTTGAAATGAAAGTTGGAATATTTCAGTAGTGTTTTGTCGTGGTTTACCATGTCACAGTTACATTCTCTTGATTTTTCAAAGTTCATTTTGAATTTCTTTCATGAAATGCAAGAGTTGGAATATTTCATTAGTGTTGTATTGTGATTTACCTTGTCCCAGTTACATTCTATTGATTTTTCAAAGTTCATTTTGGATTTCTTTCCTTGAAATGCAAGAGTTGGAATATTTCAGTAGTGTTTTGTCGTGGTTTACCTTGTCACAGTTACATTCTCTTGATTTTTCAAAGTTCATTTTGGATTTTTACATTCCCTTGATTTTCAAAGTTCATTTAGAATTTCTATCGCTGAAATGCAAGAGTTGGAATATTTCAGAAGTGTTTTGTTGTGCTTTACCTTGTCACAGTTACATTCTCTTGATTTTTCAAAGTTGATTTTGAATTTCTTTCATGAAATGCAAGAGTTGGAATATTTCAGGCGTGTTTTGGCATGGTTTACCATATCACTTTTACATGCTCTTGATTTTTCAAAGTTCATTTTGAATTTTGTTCATGAAATGCAAGAGTTGGAATATTCCAGTAGTGTTTTATCGTGGTTTACCTTGTCACAGTTACATTCTTTTGATTTTTCAAAGTTCATTTTTGGATTTCTGTCGTTGAAATGCAAGAGTTGGAATATTTCAGTAGTGTTCTGTTATGGTTTACCTTGTCACAGCTACATTCTCTTGATTTTTTAAAGTTCATTTTTTAATTTCTTTCGTTGAAATGCAAGAGTTGGAATATTTTAGTAGTGTTTTGTCATGGTTTACCTTGCCAGAGTTATATTCTCTTGATTTTTCAAAGTTCATTTTGAATTTCTTTCATTGAAATGCAAGAGTTGGAATATTTCAGTAGTGTTTTGTCGTGGCTTACCATCTCACAGTTACATTCTCTTGATTTTTCAAAGTTCATTTTGGATTTCTTTCGTTGAAATGCAAGAGTTGGAATATTTCAGTAGTGTTTGGTCATGGTTTATCTTGTCATAGTTACATTCTCATGATTTTTCAAAGTTCATTTTGAATTTCTTTCATTGAAATGCAAGAGTTGGATTATTTCAGTAGTATTTTGTTGTGGTTTTTCTTGTCACACTTACATTCTCTTGATTTTTCGAAGTTCATTTTGGATTTCTTTCGTTGAAATGTAAGAGTTGGAATATTTCAGTAGTGTTTTTTAGTGCTTTACCTTGTCAAAGTTAGATTCTCTTGATTTTTCAAAGTTCATTTTGAATTTCTTTCGTGAAATGCAAGATTTGGAATATTTCAGCAGTGTTTTGTCATGGTTTACCTTGTCACAGTTACATTCTCTTGATTTTTCAATGTTCATTTTGGAATCTTTCTTTGAAATGAATGCGTTGGAATATTTCAGTAGTGTTTTGTCATGCTTTACCTTGTCACAGTTACATTCTCTTAATTTTTCAAAGTTCATTTTGAATTTCTGTCCTTGAAGTGCAAGAGTTGGAATATTTCAGTAGTGTTTTATCATGTTTTACCATTTCAAAGTTAAATTAAATTTACTTTTCAAAGTTAATTTTGGATTTCTTTCGTTGAAATTCTAGAGCTAGAATATTTCAGTAGTGTTTTGTCGTGGTTTATCTTGTCATAATTACATTCTCTTGATTTTTCAAAGTTCATTTTGGATTTTTACATTCTCTTGATTTTTCAAAGTTCATTTAGAATTTCTATCGCTGAAATGCAAGAGTTGGAATATTTCAGTAGTGTTTTGTTGTGCTTTACCTTGTCACAGTTACATTCTCTTGATTTTTCAAAGTTGATTTTGAATTTCTTTCATGAAATGCAAGAGTTGGAATATTTCAGGCGTGTTTTGGCATGGTTTACCATATCACTTTTACATGCTCTTGATTTTTCAAAGTTCATTTTGAATTTCATTCATGAAATGCAAGAGTTGGAATATTCCAGTAGTGTTTTATCGTGGTTTACCTTGTCACAGTTACATTCTCTTGATTCTTCAAAGTTCATTTTTGGATTTCTATTGTTGAAATGCAAGAGTTGGAATATTTCAGTAGTGTTCTGTTATGGTTTACCTTGTCACAGCTACATTCTCTTGATTTTTTAAAGTTCATTTTTTAATTTCTTTCGTTGAAATGCAAGAGTTGGAATATTTTAGTAGTGTTTTGTCATGGTTTACCTTGCCAGAGTTATATTCTCTTGATTTTTCAAAGTTCATTTTGAAGTTCTTTCATTGAAATGCAAGAGTTGGAATATTTCAGTAGTGTTTTGTCGTGGCTTACCATCTCACAGTTACATTCTCTTGATTTTTCAAAGTTCATTTTGGATTTCTTTCGTTGAAATGCAAGAGTTGGAATATTTCAGTAGTGTTTGGTCATGGTTTATCTTGTCATAGTTACATTTTCATGATTTTTCAAAGTTCATTTTGAATTTCTTTCATTGAAATGCAAGAGTTGGATTATTTCAGTAGTATTTTGTTGTGGTTTTTCTTTTCACACTTACATTCTCTTGATTTTTCAAAGTTCATTTTGGATTTCTTTCGTTGAAATGTACGAGTTAGAATATTTCAGTGGTGTTTTGTTGTGCTTTACCTTGTCAAAGTTACATTCTCTTGATTTTTCAAAGTTCATTTTGGATTTTTTTTAGTAAAATGCAAGAGTTGGAATATTTCAGTAGAGTTTTGTCGTGGTTTACCATTTCAAAGTTACATTCTCTTGATTTTTCAAAGTTCTTTTTGAATTTCTTTCGTGAAATGCAAGAGTTGGAATATTTCAGCAGTGTTTTGTCGTGGTTTACCTTGTCACAGTTACATTCTCTTGATTTTTCAATGTTCATTTTGGAATCTTTCTTTGGAATGAATGCGTTGGAATATTTCAGTAGTGTTTTTTCATGCTTTACCTTGTCACAGTTACATTCTCTTAATTTTTCAAAGTTCATTTTGAATTTCTTTCCTTGAAATGCAAGAGTTGGAATATTTCAGTAGTGTTTTGTCGTGGTTTACCGTGTCACAGTTACATTCTCTTGATTTTTCAAAGTTTATTTTGGATTTCTTTCCTTGAAATGCAAGAGTTGGAATATTTCAGTAGAGTTTTGTCGTGGTTTACTTTGTCACAGTTACATTCTCTTGATTTTTCAAAATTCATTGTGGATTTCTTTCCTTGAAATGCAAGAGTTAGAATATTTCAGTAGTGTTTTGTCATGGTTTACCTTGTCGAAGTTACATTCTCTTGATTTTTCAAAGTTCATTTTGGATTTCTTTCGTTGAAATGCCAGAGTTGGAATATTTCAGTACTGTTTTATTGTGCTTTACCTTGTCACAGTTACATTTTCTTGATTTTTCAAAGTTTATTTTGATTTTCTTTCCTTGAAATGCAAGAGATTGAGTATTTCAGTAGTGTTTTGTCATGGTTTACCTTGTCACAGTTACATTCTCTTGATTTTTCAAAGTTCATTTTTGGATTTCTTTCGTTGAAATGCAAGAGTTGGAATATTTCAGTAGTATTTTGTTATGGTTTACCTTCTCACAGTTACATTCTCTTGATTTTTCCAAGTTCATTTTGGATTTCTTTCCTTGAAAAGCAAGAGTTGGAATATTCCAGTAGTGTTTTGCCGTGGTTTACCTTGTCACAGTTACATTCTCTTGATTTTTCAAAGTTCATTTAGAATTTCCTTCGTTGAAATGCAAGAGTTGGAATATTTCAGTAGTGTCTTTTTGTGCTTTACCTTGTCACTGTTACATTCTCTTGATTTTTCAAAGTTCATTTTGTATTTCTTTCGTTGAAATACAAGAGTTGGAATATTTCAGTTATGTTTTGTTGTGCTTTACCTTGTCACAGTTACATTCTCTTGATTTTTCAAAGTTGATTTTGAATTTCTTTCGTGAAATGCAAGAGTTGGAATATTTCAGTAGTGTTTTGGCATGGTTTACTATATCACTGTTACATGCTCTTGATTTTTCAAATCTAATTTTGAATTTCGTACGTGAAATGCAAGAGTTGGAATATTCCAGTAGTGTTTTCTCGTGGTTTACCTTGTCACAGTTACATTCTCTTGATTTTTTAAAGTTCATTTTCGGATTTCTATCGTTGAAATGCAAGAGTTGGAATATTTCAGTAGTGTTCTCTTATATTTTACCTTGTCGTAGTTACATTCTATTGATTTTTTAAAGTTAATTTTTTAATTTTTTCGTTGAAATGTAAGAGTTGGAATATTTTAGTAGTGTTTTGTCATGGTTTACCTTGCCAGAGTTACATTCTCTTGATTTTTCAAAGTTTATTTTGAATTTCTTTCATTGAAGTGCAAGAGTTGGAATATTTCAGTAGTGTTTTGTCGTGGCTTACCATCTCACAGTTACATTCTCTTGACTTTTCAAAGTTCATTTTTGATTTCTTTCGTTGAAATGAAAGTTGGAATATTTCAGTAGTGTTTAGTCATGGTTTACCTTGTCACAGTTACATTCTCTTAATTTTTCAAAGTTCATTTTTGATTTCTATCGATGAAATGTAAGAGTTGGAACATTTCAGTAGTGTTTTGATGTGGTTTACCTTGTCACAGTTACATTCCCTTGATTTTTCAAAGTTCATTTTTAATTCCTTTCATTTAAATGCAAGACGTTGAATATTTCAGTAGTGTTTTGTCATTGTTTACCATGTCACAGTTACATTTTCTTGATTTTTCAAAGTTCATTTTGAATTTCTTTCATTGAAATGCAAGAGTTGGATTATTTCAGTAGTGTTTTGTCGTGGTTTACCTTGTCATAGTTACATTCTCTTAATTCTTCAAAGTTCATGTTGAATTTCTTTCGTTGAAATGTAAGAGTCAGAATATTTCAGTAGTGTTTTGTCGTGGTTTACCTTGTCACAGTTACATTCTCATGTTTTTTCAAAGTTCATTTTGAATTTCTTTCATTGAAATGCAAGAGATGGATTATTGTTTTCGTTGTGGTTTACATTGTCACACTTACATTCTCTTGATTTTTCAAAGTTCATTTTGGATTTCTATCGTTGAAATGCAAGAGTTGTAATATTTCAGTAGTGTTTTGTCATGGTTTACCTTGTCACAGTTACATTCTCTTAATTTTTCAAAGTTTATTTTGAATTTCTTTCGTTGAAATGTAAGAGTTGGAATATTAATGCAAGACTTGTTTTGTTGTGCTTTACCTTGTCACAGTTACATTCTCTTGATTTTTTCAAAGTTCTTTTTGAATTTCTTTATTTGAAATGCAAGAGTTGGAATATTTCAGTAGTGTCTTGTCGTGGTTTACCTTGTCACAGTTACATTCTCTTAATTTTTCAAAGTTCATTTTGAATTTCTTTCGTTGAAATGTAAGACTTGGAATATTCCAGTAGTGTCTTGTTGTGCTTTACCTTGTCACAGTTACATTCTCTTGATTTTCAAAGTTCGTTTTGAATTTTTTTCATTGAAATGCAAGAGTTGGAATATTTTAGTAGTGTCTTGTCGTGGTTTACCTTGTCACAATTACATTCTCTTGATTTTTCAAAGTTCATTTTTGATTTCTATGGTTGAAATACAAGAGTTTGAATATTTCAGTAGTGTTTTTTGTCATGATTTACCTTGTCAAAGTTACATTCTCTTGATTTTTCAAAGTTGATTTTGAATTTCTTTCGTGAAATGCAAGAGTTGGAATATTTCAGTAGTGTTTTGTGATGGTTTACCTTGTCACAGTGACATTCTCTTGATTTTTCAAAGTTCATCTTGAATTTTTTTCGTTGAAATGCAAGAGTTGGAATATTTCAGTAGTGTTTTGTCGTGGTTTACCTTGTCACAGCTACATTCTCTTGATTTATAAAAGTTCATTTTGGATTTCTTTCGTAAAATGCAAGAGTTGGAATATTTCAGTAGTGTTTTGTCCAGGTTTATCATTTCACAGTTACATTCTCTTGATTTTTCAAAGTTAGTTTTGAATTTCATTCGTGAAATGCAAGAATTGGAATATTTTAGTAGTGTTTTATCATGGTTTACCTTGTCACAGTTACATTCTTTTGATTTTTCAAAGTTCATTTTGGATTTCTTTCATTGAAATGCATGAGTTGGAATATTTCAGTAGTGTTTTGTCATGGTTTACGTTGTCACAGTTACATTCTCTTGATTTTTCAAAGTTCATTTTGGATTTCTTTCCTTGAAATGCAAGAGTTGGAACACACAAACAGACACACACACACACACACAAACATACACTCATGTTACCAAATTGTAACATGTGTGTATGTTTGTGTGTGTGTGTGTTTGTTTGTGTGTGTCTGTGTGTGTGTTCCAACTCTTGCATTTCAAGGAAAGAAATCCAAAATGAACTTTGAAAAATCAAGAGAATTTAACTGTGACAACGTAAAACATGACAAAACACTACTGAAATATTCAAACTCTTGTATTTCAACCATAGAAATCAAAAATGAACTTTGAAAAATCAAGAGAATGTAATTGTGACAAGGTAAACCACGACAAGACACTACTAAAATATTCCAACTCTTGCATTTCAATGAAAGAAATTCAAAATGAACTTTGAAAAATCAAGAGAATGTAACTTTGACAAGGTAAATCATGACAAAAAACACTACTGAAATATTCAAACTCTTGTATTTCAACCATAGAAATCAAAAATGAACTTTGAAAAATCAAGAGAATGTAACTGTGCCAAGGTAAATCACGACAAAGCACTACTAAAATATTCCAACTCTTGCATTTTAATGAAAGAAATCAAAAAGGAACTTTGAAAATAAAGAAAATGTAACTGTGACAAGGTAAAGCACAACAAGACACTACTGAAATATTCCAACTCTTGCATTTTAACGAAAGAAATTCAAAATAAACTTTGAAAAATTAAGATAATGTAACTGTGACAAGGTAAACCACGACAAATATTCAAGAGTTTGAATATTTCAGTAGTGTTTTTTGTCATGATTTACCTTGTCAAAGTTACATTCTCTTGATTTTTCAAAGTTGATTTTGAATTTCTTTCGTGAAATGCAAGAGTTGGAATATTTCAGTATTGTTTTGTCATGGTTTACCTTGTCACAGTGACATTCTCTTGATTTTTCAAAGTTCATCTTGAATTTTTTTCGTTGAAGTGCAAGAGTTGGAATATTTCAGTAGTGTTTTGTTGTGCTTTACCTTGTCACAGCTACATTCTCTTGATTTTTAAAAGTTCATTTTGGATTTCTTTCGTAAAATGCAAGAGTTGGAATATTTCAGTAGTGTTTTGTCCAGGTTTATCATTTCACAGTTACATTCTCTTGATTTTTCAAAGTTAGTTTTGAATTTCATTCGTGAAATGCAAGAATTGGAATATTTTAGTAGTGTTTTATCATGGTTTACCTTGTCACAGTTATATTCTTTTGATTTATCAAAGTTCATTTTGGATTTCTTTCATTGAAGTGCATGAGTTGGAATATTTCAGTAGTGTTTTGTCATGGTTTACGTTGTCACAGTTACATTCTCTTGAATTTTCAAATTTCATTTTGGATTTCTCTCCTTAAAATGCAAGAGTTGGAACACACACACAGACACACACACACAAACACACACACACACAAACATACACACATGTTACCAAATTGTAACATGTGTGTATATTTGTGAGTGTGTGTTTGTGTGTGTGTTTGTGTGTGTGTGTGTTTGTTTGTGTGTTCCAACTTTTGCATTTCAAAGAATGTAACTATGACAAGGTAAACCACGACAAAACACTACTGAAAAATTCCAACTCTTGCATTTCAACGAAAGAAATTCAAAATGAACTTTGAAAAATTAAGAGAATGTAACTGTGACATGGTAAACCATGACTAAACACTACTGAAATATTCCAACTTTCATTTCAACAAAAGAAATCATAAATGAACTTTGAAAAATCAAGAGAATGTAACTGTGAGATGGTAAGCCACGACAAAACACTACTGAAATATTCCAACTCTTGCATTTCAATGAAAGAAATTCAAAATAAACTTTGAAAAATCAAGAGAATGTAACTCTGGCGAGGTAAACCATGACAAAACACTACTAAAATATTCCAACTCTTACATTTCAACGAAAAAATTAAAAAATGAACTTTAAAAATCAATAGAATGTAACTATGACAAGGTAAACCATAAGAGAACACTACTGAAATATTCCAACTCTTGCATTTCAACGATAGGAATCCGAAAATGCACTTAAAAAAATCAAGAGAATGTAACTGTGACAACGTAAACCACGATAAAACACTACTGGAACTCTTGCATTTCACGTACGAAATTCAAAATTAGATTTGAAAAATCAAGAGCATGTAACAGTGATATAGTAAACCATGCCAAAACACTACTGAAATATTCCAACTCTTGCATTTCACGAAAGAAATTCAAAATCACCTTTGAAAAGTCAAGAGAATGTAACTGTGACAAGGTAAAGCACAACAAAACACTACTGAAATATTCCAACTCTTGTATTTCAACGAAAAAAATCCAAAATGAACTTTGAAATATCAAGAGAATGTAACAGTGACAAGGTAAAACACAATAAGACACTACTGAAATATTCCAACTCTTGCATTTCAACGAAGGAAATTCTAAATGAAATTTGAAAAATCAAGAGAATGTAACTGTGACAAGGTAAACCACGGCAAAACACTACTGGAATATTCCAACTCTTGCTTTTCAAGGAAAGAAATCCAAAATGAACTTGGAAAAATCAAGAGAATGTAACTGTGAGAAGGTAAACCATAACAAAATACTACTGAAATATTCCAACTCTTGCATTCCAACGAAAGAAATCTAAAAACGAACTTCGAAAAATCAAGAGAATGTAACTGTGGCAAGGTAAACCATGACAAAACACTACTGAAATATTCCATCTCTTGCATTTCAAGGAAAGAAAATCAAAATAACTTTTGAAAAATCAAGAAAATGTAACTGTGACAAGGTAAAGCACAACAAAACAGTACTGAAATATTCCAACTCTTGCATTTCAACGAAAGAAATCCAAAATGAACTTTGAAAAATCAAGAGAATGTAACTGCGACAAAGTGAAACCATGACAAAACACTACTGAAATATTCTAACTCTTGCATTTCAAGGAGAAATCCACAATGAATTTTGAAAAATCAAGAGAATGTAACTGTGACAAAGTAAACCACGACAAAACTCTACTGAAATATTCCAACTCTTGCATTTCAAGGAAAGAAATCCAAAATGAACTTTGAAAAATCAAGAGAATGTAACTGTGACATGGTAAACCACGACAAAACACTACTGAAACATTCCAACTCTTGCATTTCAAGGAAAGAAATTCAAAATGAACTTTGAAAAATTAAGAGAATGTAACTGTGACAAGGTAAAGCATGACAAAACACTACTGAAATATTCCAACGCATTCATTTCAAAGAAAGATTCCCAAAATGAACATTGAAAAATCAAGAGAAATGTAACTGTGACAAGGTAAACCATGACAAAACACTGCTAAAATATTCCAACTCTTGCATTTCACGAAAGAAATTCAAAATGAACTTTGAAAAATCAAGAGAATGTAACTGTGAAAATGGTAAACCATGTACAAAACACTACTGAAATATTCTAACTCTTGCATTTTACTAAAAAAAATCCAAAATGAACTTTGAAAATTCAAGAGAATGTAACTGTGACATGGTAAAGCACAACAAAACACCACTGAAATATTCCAACTCTTACATTTCAACGAAAGATATCCAAAATGAACTTTGAAAAATCAAGAGAATGTAAGTGTGACAAGAAAAACCACAACAAAATACTACTGAAATAATCCAACGCATTCATTCCAAAGAAAGATTCCAAAATGAACATTGAAAAATCAAGAGAATGTAACTGTGACAAGGTAAACCATGACAAAACACTACTAAAATATTCCAACTGCTTGCATTTCACGAAAGAAATTCAAAATGAACTTTGAAAAATCAAGAGAATGTAACTGTGAAATGGTAAAACCATGACAAAACACTACTGAAATATTCCAACGCATTCATTTCAAAGAAAAGATTCCAAAATGAACATTGAAAAATCAAGAGAATGTAACTGTGACAAGGTAAACCATGACAAAACACTACTAAAATATTCCAACTCTTGCATTTCACGAAAGAAATTCAAAATGAACTTTGAAAAATCAAGAGAATGTAACTTTTGAAATGGTAAACCATGACAAAAACACTACTGAAATATTCTAACTCTTGCATTTTACTAAAAAAATCCAAAATGAACTTTGAAAAATCAAGAGAATGTAACTGTGACATGGTAAAGCACAACAAAACACCACTGAAATATTCCAACTCTTACACTTCAACAGAAAGAAATCCAAAATGAACTTTGAAAAATCAAGAAAATGTAAGTGTGACAAGAAAAACCACAACAAAATACTACTGAAATAATCCAACTCTTGCATTTCAATGAAAGAAATTCAAAATGAACTTTGAAAAATCATGAGAATGTAACTATGACAAGGTAAACCATGACTAAACACTACTGAAATATTCCAACTCTTGCATTTCAACGAAAGAAATACAAAATGAACTTTGAAAAATCAAGAGAATGTAACTGTGACAAGGTAAATCATAACAAAACACTACTGAAATATTCCAACTCTTGCATTTCAACGAAAGAAATCCAAAAATGAACTTTGAAAAATCAAGAGAATGTAACTGTGACAAGGTAAACCATGACAAAACACTACTGAAATACTCCATCTCTTGCATTTCAAGGAAAGAAAATCAAAATAACTTTTGAAAAATCAAGAAAATGTAACTGTGACAAGGTAAAGCACAACAAAACAGTACTGAAATATTCCAACTCTTGCATTTCAACGAAAGAAATCCAAAATGAACTTTGAAAAATCAAGAGAATGTAACTGCGACAAGGTAAACCATGACAAAACACTACTGAAATATTCTAACTCTTGCATTTCAAGGAAAGAAATCCACAATGAATTTTGAAAAATCAAGAGAATGTAACTGTGACAAAGTAAACCACGACAAAACACTACTGAAATATTCCAACTCTTGCATTTCAAGGAAAGAAATCCAAAATGAACTTCGAAAAATCAAGAGAATGTAACTGTGACAAGGTAAACCACGACAAAACACTACTGAAATATTCCAACTCTTGCATTTCAAGGAAAGAAATTCAAAATGAACTTTGAAAAATTAAGAGAATGTAACTGTGACAAGGTAAAGCATGACAAAACACTACTGAAATATTCCAACGCATTCATTTCAAAGAAAGATTCCAAAATGAACATTGAAAAATCAAGAGAATGTAACTGTGACAAGGTAAACCATGACAAAACACTGCTAAAATATTCCAACTCTTGCATTTCGCTAAAGAAATTCAAAATGAACTTTGAAAAATAAAGAGAATGTAACTGTGAAATGGTAAACCATGACAAAACACTACTGAAATATTCTAACTCTTGCATTTTACTAAAAAAAATCCAAAATGAACTTTGAAAATTCAAGAGAATGTAACTGTGACATGGTAAAGCACAACAAAACACCACTGAAATATTCCAACTCTTACATTTCAACGAAAGATATCCAAAATGAACTTTGAAAAATCAAGAGAATGTAAGTGTGACAAGAAAAACCACAACACAATACTACTGAAATAATCCAACGCATTCATTACAAAGAAAGATTCCAAAATGAACATTGAAAAATCAAGAGAATGTAACTGTGACAAGGTAAACCATGACAAAACACTACTAAAATATTCCAACTCTTGCATTTCACGAAAGAAATTCAAAATGAACTTTGAAAAATCAAGAGAATGTAACTGTGAAATGGTAAACCATGACAAAACACTACTGAAATATTCCAACGCATTCATTTCAAAGAAAGATTCCAAAATGAACATTGAAAAATCAAGAGAATGTAACTGTGACAAGGTAAACCATGACAAAACACTACTAAAATATTCCAACTCTTGCATTTCACGAAAGAAATGCAAAATGAACTTTGAAAAATCAAGAGAATGTAACTGTGAAATGGTAAACCATGACAAAACACTACTGAAATATTCTAACTCTTGCATTTTAATAAAAAAGTCCAAAATGAACTTTGAAAAATCAAGAGAATGTAACTGTGACATGGTAAAGCACAACAAAACACCACTGAAATATTCCAACTCTTACATTTCAACGAAAGAAATCCAAACTGAACTTTGAAAAATCAAGAGAATGTAAGTGTGACAAGAAAAACCACAACAAAATACTACTGAAATAATCCAACTCTTGCATTTCAATGAAAGAAATTTAAAATGAACTTTGAAAAATCATGAGAATGTAACTATGACAAGGTAAACCATGACTAAACACTACTGAAATATTCCAACTCTTGCATTTCAACGAAAGAAATCCAAAATGAACTTTGAAAAATCAAGAGAATGTAACTGTGAGATGGTAAGCCACGATAAAACACTACTGAAATATTCCAACTCTTGCATTTCAATGAAAGAACTTCAAAATGAACTTTGAAAAATCAAGAGAATGTAACTCTGGCAAGTTAAACCATGACAAAACACTACTAAAATATTCGAACTCTTGCATTTCAACGAAAGAAATTAAAAAATGAACTTCAAAAAATCAAGAGAATGTAGCTGTGACAAGGTAAACCATAACAGAACACTACTGAAATATTCCAACTCTTGCATTTCAACGATAGAAATCCAAAAATGAACTTTGAAAAATCAAGAGAATGTAACTGTGACAAGGTAAACCACGATAAAACACTACTGGAATATTCCAACTCTTGCATTTCATGAACGAAATTCAAAATGAACTTTGAAAAATCAAGAGCATGTAAAAGTGATATGGTAAACCATGCCAAAACACGCCTGAAATATTCCAACTCTTGCATTTCACGAAAGAAATTCAAAATCAACTACGAAAAATCAAGAGAATGTAACTGTGACAAGGTAAAGCACAACAAAACACTACTGAAATATTCCAACTCTTGCATTTCAACGATAGAAATTCAAAATGAACATTGAAAAATAAAGAGAATTTAAAAATCCAAAATGAACTTTGAAAAATCAAGAGAATGTAACTGTGACAAGGTAAACCACGACAAAACACTACTGAAATAATCCAACTCTTGCATTTCAATGAAAGAAATTCAAAATGAACTTTGAAAAATCAATAGAATGTAACTGGGACAAGGTAAATCACAATACAACACTAATGAAATATTCCAACTCTTGCATTTCATGAAAGAAATTCAAAATGAACTTTGAAAAATCAAGAGAATGTAACTGTGACATGGTAAACCACGACAAAACACTACTGAAATATTCCAACTCTTGCATTTATCGGAAAAAATTCAAAATGAACTTTGAAAAATCAAGAGAATGTAACTATATATATATATATATATATATATTATTATTTTATTTTATTTTATTTATTTATTTATTTATTTTTATATATATATATATATATATATATATATATATATATATATATATATATATATATATATATATATATATATATATATATATATATATATATATATATATATATATATATATATATATATATATATATATATATATATATATATATATATATATATATATATATATATATATATATATATATATATATATATATATATATATATATATATATATATATATATATATATATATATATATATATATATATATATATATATATATATATATATATATATATATATATATATATATATATATATATATATATATATATATATATATATATATATAACACTACTGAAATATTCCAACTCTTGCATTTCAACGAAAGAAATCCAAAATGAACTTTGAAAAATCAAGAGAATGTAACTTCGACAAGGTAAAGCACAACAAGACACTACTGAAATATTCCAACTTTTGCATTTCAACGAAGTAAACCATGACAAAACACTACTGAAATAATCCAACTCTAGCATTTCAATGAAAGAAAATCAAAATGGTCTTCGAAAAATCGAGAGAATGCAACTATGACATGGTAAACCACGTAAAAACACTACCGAAATGTTACAACTCTTGCATTTCAATGAAAGAAATCCAAAATGAACTTTGAAAATCAACAGAATTTAAGTGTGAAAAGGTAAAGCACAACAAGACACTACTGAAATATTCCAACTTTTGCATTTCAACGAAGGAAATTCAAAATGAACTTTGAAAAATTATGAGAATGTAACTGTGACATGGTAAACGACTACAAAACACTACTGAAATATTCCAACTCTTGCATTTCACGAAAGGAATTCAAAATGAACTTTGAAAAATCAAGAGAATATAACCGTGACAAGGTAGACCATAACAAAACACTACTGAAATATTCCAACTCTTGCATTTCAATTAAAGAAATCCAAAAATGAACTTTGAAAAATCAAGATAATGTAACTGTGACAAGGTAAACCACTACAAAATACTACTGAAATATTCCAACTCTTGCATTTCAAGGAAAGAAATCCACAATGAACTTTGAAAAATCAAGAGAATGTAACTGGGACAAGGTAAATCACGATAAAACACTACTGAAATATTCCAACTCTTGCATTTCATGAAAGAAATTCAAAATGAACTTTGAAAAATCAAGAAAATGTAACTCTGACATGGTAAACCACGACAATACACTACTGAAGTATTCCAACTCTTGCATTTCACGAAAGAAATTCAAAATGAACTTTGAAAAATCAAGAGAATGTAACTGTGACAAGGTAAAGCACAACAAAACACTACTAAAATATTCCAACTCTTGCATTTCAACGAAAGAAATTCAAAATGAACTTTGAAAAATCAAGAGAATGTAAAAATCCAAAATGAACTTTGAAAAAAAATTTATTAATGTAATTATGTAAATTAATTAAACAAATTAATTTACAGACAGAATTTCACAATTTCATACAAAGGAAATGAATCACTACCATGAAAACATCACGCACTTTGAACAGAGATCAGCACGGATTTTCACGGTAGTTGAATCCGGTCATTACACTGTCTGCTTGTATGATGGGAGACACTCTGCTTGGAATCGTTATACCTATATGGGGGGACTGTCCGCCTGTAATCGTTATAGCTATATGGGGGGACTGTCCGCTTGTAATCGTTATAGCTATATGGGGGGACTGTCCACTTGTAATCGTTATAGCTATATGGGGGGACTGTCCGCTTGTAATCGTTATAGATATATGGGGGGACTGTTCGCTTGTAATCGTTATAGCTATATGGGGAGACACCCCGCTCTTAATCGTTATAGCTATATGGGGAGACACCCCGCTTGTAATCGTTATAGCTGCATGGGGAGACACCCTGCTTGTAATTGTTATAGCTATACTACTACTATCAGCATGACAATCCTGTTTTATAAGGTATTGTCGTATACAGTACGGTGTTGACTCTAGAAATTTCAAAGGCCTGTGAAAAGAGTGTTAAAATAACCTGTGAAATTAGTCAAAAGCAGGGCCTTAGCCAGAATTTCGTTATACGGAAAACTGGATATAAGTGATAATTAGACGGATTATTCCAAAAATTACTGATTAACGTTCCATACTTTTGTTTCAAACTTTAAGCTTTTTTGTGGTTTCAGTGCACAATTTGGGCTTTTGAGTAGGAAATACTATACAATTCCAAAAACAACTCGAAAAAATTCAAAATAATTACTTCAATCATTCCTAAAAGCGTTTCAGAGTGTCTTACCTACAACCCCCTCCCATTGTGCAAGTATATAGCCCAAACAATATCTTTTTCATGAGTTTTGACTTGCGTCATTTGTGTTTCAACTTAATATCTTAAAATTGAATAAATGTTGACAAATAAAGAAAGGAAAAAAGTGTCGGAAATATACAATTTGGGCCATGTACTGCTACCCCCTTCCCAATGTGTGGAGGGGATGTCAACTCACGATGAAATTTCCCTCCCCTTATTTACCTCATTGGTACCTGCATATAGCCTATTAATAAACAAAATTTGACTCATTTGACTTCAAATTACATCTTATGGGTAGGGAGGGAGGGGGAAGAGTTAATAGGCAATTAAACTGGATGTGATTCAGAAAATCCGAAAAAAGACAAAATTGGATAAAAATATTTTTTGGGTTTAACGATTAATAATCTTATTAGTTATGTATTTGCATCCGAGAAGATAAAACAGACCTACTATCACCCAAATTACAATTCCTTACCCGTTTTATAGTATTCTATTGGAAAAAAAAGTTGTAATAATGTTTACTTTTGTTTTGTATTATAAAACTATACCGTTTACCTATGTTTTGTGTATCTGTAAACTTATGTATCTTCCCAACTTTAGTAAGTTCCTTCTTCGTTGTTAATGTGCGATAGAACAAAACTAAAATTCTCTCATAACTAAAGATTCATTGGATGTTCACCGAATCCGATGCTAGGTTAATGAATGCCCATATCAACTAAGCCGGAAACAGTTTATTTGTCAAACGGAAATATATTGCTTTCAAGAAATTTTTCAATCTTTTATAATATTTTATTTTAGGACTCCAGCATCAATAATTAATTTTTATGTAAATACATGAATGGACGAATCCCAAAGTCTCCTTTTTAGATTCCAAACTGTCACACAAGGTGAAAACTTGTCATAAAAGTGCTAAAATGTCCGCTTTGTTTGCAAATTTAGAGTTTTATCTCCAAAACCAGTAACTTTCTACTATTTCATGGCAAAATCCTTAGAACCTGTGACCATATAAAACCTGCTTAATTTCAAAGAAACCTGTGACCAGGGTTGGGACTCCAATGGCATTAAACGTACTACTCAATATCTCTTAAAAGAATTACCGAGGCATAAAAGTCCCACCTCCCAGAAAATTTGCCATGTGTTGCACATATCACAACAAGCAGAACACATCCTAAGAAGTATATCTTATGTGAACATCATAGTTTTTCTTTGAATTATCGCATAAGCCGGAGTTAATTTTTTGTTTCTCTATAGTGAGTTGTCCTCAAACGTGTTCTGATACCAAAAGCAGAGCAATAGCGCTGCCTAAGTAAGAGTGATTGGGACAAAATGTTATATTTTCTTATTTTTTTTTGCTGACCAAGGAACTTTGGCCAGAAGGGATGTCGTAAAACCTTCGAAAGGAGTTCTTTCGATCGGAAATTAAAAGTTCTAGTGCCCTTACTAAGAGTCAAAAGGGATTAGAGGCTATACAGCCACTTTTCCCCGTACGGCCATCATTTCTCCAAACCCATCCTTTCAAATTTTAAGGTAGTATTTTTATTCAACATAGATGAAAGGTCCAATAATCATATCTTTTGGGATGTCAGCCGCCCCCCCCCCCAAAGATGTCAGGGTAAGTGCTATAAGTTATGGTAGCTACCCATTGTTAACATTTAGTGTTTTTATGGAAGGGGTGGTCAAATAAACTTTAAAAGAGCCTCTTTTTATTAGGAATTGGAATTTATAACGCATTTTTAAGAGTCAAAAGTGACAAGAGGACAAGTAGCCCCTCACGCGTTCTTTTCCTGAAATGCATCCGATATTTTTTGTTAATTTGTTCTAATTAGTCCAAAAATCATATAACAATGCTTTGAGGGTTTACACAAACCCCCAGAGCCCAGGGGTGTCTTTTTTAAACTATGCTCCAGAGACATATAAAGTTTTTGTTGAAGGGGTAGTTGTTTAACATTTGCATCAGTGTCATTTGAAGGGAAATCAAATTTCATGTTCTCTTTTTAATAGTCGAAAGTGGTCAGAGGGAAACTAGCCCTCACGCCCTGTTTCCCCCAAATATATCAAATCTAAACTTTGTTCAAAATAGCCCAAAGGTCATATAACAATGCCTTAACTTTTAAAAAAACCACAGCCTGGGGGAAAAGGTAGTAAGTTATGCCCCGAGGGCTTATGAGGTTCTGAGGGCTTATGATTGGCTGGGTAAAATTTGGACAAAGCTCATTTGATTGGAAACTGAAAGTTCTAAACTCTTTTTAAGGAGTCAAAAGTGATCGGAGAGCAGTTAGACCCCCCCCCAAGCCTTCTTTTCCACTCATACATCCGATGGAAACTTTGGGACTGTAATTTTGTTCCAAAAAGTTCAAAGATCCTGTAACAATGCCTTCAGTGTTGAAACAGTCCACAAGATCCGTGGATTTATAAGGTTTTTATTGAAATTCAAAGTTCTAGTACCCTTTTTAACAGTTCAAAGTGATTTGAGGGGAACCAGCACCCTCCTCCCCCTACACCCATCATTTCCCAAAACATATCCAATTAAAATTTTAAGACAGGTTTATTTCAAGAATAATTGAAAGGTCCAGAAATGATATATTTTTTCAAATTAACCTCCCCCCCCCACAGCCCTTCAGGCTATGGGCCTTAAGTTAAGCAATTAGTCAATTTTTTACATATGGTATATCTTATTTAGATAAGTGGGCATGTTGATCTTTACTTTCCCAAAAGACGAACGGCATTCAATTGAGCTTTTTCTCTAAAAAGGGGTGTTTTGAACTAAATCAAAATACTTTATGTGCATACGAGTCCTCAAAAGGGCAAAACTTAGAAATGACTGAATAAATTGATTTGGAACTTTCATAAAATGATAAGAGAGATGGTCAACTGACAAAAAAGTCAAGATTTGCACGCTACTAATGTTACTACTATAATTATCACTGCTACTGCTGCTAACACTACTACTTTTACTATTACTACCGCAACTACCACTTAAAAAAAATGCTTCTTTGGCGAGTAATACTAAGTCTGACGGTATTTAAGTGATTATCTGAGGGAATTTAGAGGGAAAATTTGAACTAAACCAAAACATACTGTATGCGTACAGATTGTCAAAAGAGCGTATCAGTAATATTTTTGGATCGGCTTAATTTATCAAGATACAACTTCCAAGGCATCACGAGGGGGATATTTAACTGACCAAAAGCCAACATATCAAAATGTAAGTAAAGAAAAAAAATTGTGCACGTGTAAGACACACAAAAGCAAGTATCAGAACGTGTCAAAAATTAAAGAGAAGAACAAGGATATGTTCTGATAAAAGACAAGCGACAGTTAAAAATCAGAATGAAATAAAAATTAAAGCAATGTAGAAAAAAAATTAAATTCGAATAATGACGCCATCGCAATATTCCATGCTGACAAACTGTAGCGCAAAACCCAGTACAAGCTTACAAAGATGCCGTAAACAACACATAGGCTTATTAGAAGGAAATGGTATGTTTCAACGTTTTATATATTCACTTGCCCTCAATTTTTCTGAGGAAAGGGTAACAAATAGAGATTTTTCATTTGGAGATGGATGCTTGCTTCGTTGCATGCCTTTGAAACATGAATGAATGTCTCACTTTAGCTTTGTTTAACGTAAGTGAGGATTAAATTATCCGTAGTCGTAATGTTTTTAGCTTCAAAGTAGCCGGAAAAAGTTTGTCACAAAATCAATTAAACAGGTACATCAATCGCGATCACCTGAAGGTAATATGAACAATTTTTTTGTGGTCAGATATAATTATTAGACCATGATGAAGCTGTTGAACAACGTCTTGTAAATCCTTTAAATTTTGGGCTCTCTCGTAAACCTAACGCATCTCTTGGAAGAAATTTCGCAAGACACAAACAACTAAACCAAAGGTTACATGAAAATGCGAAAAGTGGAGAATGATGTAAATCAACATGCTGCTTCACTGCGACAACAGCCTCAGTTAGAAGAAGAGTGGTAATGAGAAGCAATATATACTAGCCTGCTGCACAGCCGTGCTGGGGATCGGAGGTGAAGCAATCGTTCTCCTAGGGAATACATACATAGATGTATTCTGATAATCATTCCTAAAAGTCTTAATAATTTTTGGTTTATTAAGGTATAAAAAAAGAAAATGTTCAAAAATATTTTGTATTTAGTAACAGAAACTCTAAAAAACGGAATTGTTATACCAATTGTGTAAAAAAGTGTAAAAACGGTACCTTCACAAGTCGTTTTCGAGTCCCCAAAATTTTGTTGAGCAACGGTGCAAGCCTTAACTTTGAAAAACTCAATGAATTAGCCACCTTTCTAAAATATATAGATTATATGTAATCGCTATTAATGAAGTTAAAGCTAAAAATTTGTACATGTTAAAGATTAACATTTTTTCTCAATTTATTAAACTTAGACCAGAAAACCACCCTCTGGGTAAGAAAGGTGGCGGAATTCCGTTCTTTATCCGTAATGATTTATATCCAAGTGAAATCCCAATTCCGTGTCTTAATCCCTTTGATGAAGTTATGTGGGTGTGTGCTCGACCTAAAGTCTTGCTGCGTCCTTTTAATTTAATTGTCCTTTGTTGTTTTTATTATTCCCCTAATCAGAGATCCGCTGACAAACTAAATATTATCGAAAAATTACATGCAAGTGCTGACTTTGTACTATCAAAATGCACAAATGCAGGAATTTTCCTGATGGGTGACGCAAACGATATAAAAATTAATTCTACATGTAACGCTTTTAATTTAAAACAGGTCGTTAATGTCTCTACTACAAAAGGCAATACTACTCTTGATTTAATTTGCACTAATCTTTCGAAGTTTTACATTCCGTCTCCACTCTGCCCCCTCTAGGGGGTAGTTACCACTTTAGCCTTTTCCTATCTCGGCTGGCTAAAGTTTAAACAGTCGTTTTCAATAACTGAAACCGCTTATAGACCTCTCACTGACTCAGGACTTTTCAATTTTGGCTCCTGGATTACTATTAAAAATTGGTCCACTGTGTATCAAACAAATGACGTTGACTACATGGCTTTGTCCCTCCAAAATCTATTGAGGAGTAATTATGAATTCCACTTTCCTGAGAAAAAATTTAAAACGCGTTCTAAAGATAAGCCTTAGGTTACTGAGTCTTTTAAAAAACTTATAAGAAAAAAAATCAATTTTTTCAAAGCAGGTCGCATTACTGAGGCTAATAGTCTAAGGAAATTCCTAAAGAAAAAATTAAGAAAAGCAGCTTCTCATTATTATAATAATAAAGTCAAAGATCTATATTCTAACAAGCCCAAGCAATGGTACAGAAAAATTTAAGAAATATGCGGAAAAAGTCCTTCCGAAATTGATTTTCATCTCCCTGAACCCCCTAATAAGACTGCCAATGATCTGAACTTGTACCTTGCTTCCATCGTGCAAAGTCTCCTCCCTTTCACTGGCTAAAGTCCAACTATTCCTCCCAATACTTCCTTCCCCTTTATTTTTCCCTCTGATGTTATAAATAAAATTCTTAAGCTTAGAAAATCATGTATTTGTCCCTTAGACATCCCAGTTGACCTAATTAAAGTTTTTTCGGACAAAATTGCTGAGCATTTATCAAATATTTTCAACCACATCAAAAATTTTGGTAAATTCCCAAGTTGCTGGAAACAAGGTTTTATAACACCTGTCCCTAAAAAATGCGCCAGTCTGACTTTCGCCAACATTCGCCCCATTACGCTCACTTCTGATTTTTCCAAACTTTATGAAGGTTTCCTCTGTGACTGGCTTAAGGATAAAATTTGTCCGCGTATTGACACCCGGCAGTTTGGTAACTTAAAGAAAACTTTCACCACCCATTACCTTGTGCACTTAATGCATACCATCGTAAGTAACCTTGTAGCGATGGAAAATTAGTATTTGAATCAAATGTATTCTTACTAGTCAAAAATAAAACCTGGCTTTCTCAATAAGTCAGATATGAATGGCATAGGTTTATTTCCCTATTATTACTTCTTATATTTGATCCGGATGCTGTAATTTTTTCAATATGCATATTAATCGAATTGTATTTTAATGCTGATTTTGAATATCTTTAATTTATTCTGTTTAACTTAATCCATCAAAAGTTATGAGGAATTAAGAATTATTGAACTAGAAATTCTGACGTGTAAAAATCTTGTTTCCACAGCACGTTCAGATCTGACTGCGGAGACACAAATACTTATAGGCTAATAGGAGTTAGAAACGTAGTTTCAAGCTGTAGCGATGACAACTTTTGGTATTTGTAGGGATGAAAAAATGTGGCCTCTTTTTTTTCTCGAGCTATCTGGAGATTTGATTCCCTGGGAGCGTTTACCTTGGAGACATGCGAACTAATTACCTACTATTAGACTAGATGCAGACATATAAAATGAAATAAACACAGATAAAAAAGGCAATAGATTAATTGAACTTACATACTTACATACTTTGGTGCACAGCAATGGGTCACTTCAAATGACAATAACGGTGACAACGATGGAAGAATATAAGAATTTTTGTCTGAGTGGTTTTGTCTCTGATTTACTAATCATCTTGAAAATCACTTCTATCCCACTATTAAACATAGCTTTTCAGTCCTGCACCCTGAGAATTGGCTCACCATTGGCCCGAATGGACCATGGATGTGAACCCGTCGTCCAATAATCTTTCTTAACTATTTTTGATGATTTAGACGTTCACACGGTTTCTATCGTTTAAACTTCCTTAGAAATATTGTACGTAGCATATTTTTTATTACTCACTCTCTTAGTAAAATCTGAAGCTTGGATAACGCCATTTTTAGTCTGGAGGTGACTGCACTTTTTTTCTTCGCTGATTGAGGACTTTTAATTTTTGTAAATAGATTTAAATTAAATAGAGGAAGCTGGAATTATCTTTAAAAAGAAGGAACTTTGGTATTTTAAATACATCGCATTTTTCTCATGGTACATATTACCCTTACCAACAATTAATAACGTCCCGTCATTAGCAATTGCTCGCCTTTGGGCTTTTAAAATGTTCGCCATTTATTAACTATTTCTTCTACATAATTATTTTATATTTATGTTATGGCTTAACCAGGGGTGCTAAATTTTTCTCTATTACTTTTCTTATTTTATTCTACATCCCTATCTAAAATTCATCTACCGGACTAAGATTATTCATGGTTCTCGGCTATCTACTATACTAAAGATTTTTTTTCGATTTTTACAAGGCTTTTTTTTATTTTGCTGTTAATATGACATACTACATTCTATCTACACTACATTAAACGGATAACATGATAACACTACACCTAATTCTACTTGAATCTCTAGCGGTATATAAATAAATGATTTATAACAAACAATATTGGGTTTACCATATTCACTTGTAATATGAAAATACTTTCACTATTGGGATTTTTCAGTTGTCAAAGTTATTAGGAAGTAACATATGTAAATTCACATATATTTTATTACCTTCGAGTCCTTAGTGTACTCAATCCT
This sequence comes from Artemia sp. Qi Xiang Cuo, assembly GCF_049724085.1. Taxonomy (NCBI): domain Eukaryota; kingdom Metazoa; phylum Arthropoda; class Branchiopoda; order Anostraca; family Artemiidae; genus Artemia; species Artemia sp. Qi Xiang Cuo. The sequence continues at coordinate 5,459,609 of NC_142801.1, forward strand.
CCTGTTGTAAATTATTGTCCTTCACTCCTTTCGTCTTGGCAAAACTCTTTAAAGCACTTACGATATGGTTTCTTCACATATATGGGACAGTTCAAGCACGATTGTGTTCACACGATGAGCTTTCTCTAATTTTCAACTGGGAAATGACGCTTCCAACTGCAGTTGTTGGCATACGCTATCTGGGTTCACTCTCAACTGCTTTTCCTTTGATAGTTCATAGGGTGCCTTATCATTAAGGGTTCGAACACTGGGCGTGCGGTTATTTTCTTCTCAGCATATCATTTTTTCGGATATTTATGGACACATAGAGAATGTATTCTCGCGTAAAATTGTTCATTTGTGCCTTTTATGAAATTGTTAGCTCATGGCTTGCGTCGATTACCCTTTGCGGTGATTTTCAGCCTAATCGCAAGGTATTTAAACTTTGAATTCGGATTGGGTTAGCATCAAACTATAGTGACTCTTTTAACATATTGTAATTTCAACTTCAAACATCTTCAAATATTCTTTGACTTCAAATATTGTTAAATATTGTTTATCTTGTACTCATCGATGGGGTTCTCAGAATTAAACTTCAAATTGTCTTTAACTTCAGCTTCAAATATCTTCAAATGTCTTTAAATATCATTTAACTTCAAATATCGTTAAATATCATTTAATTTCCAATATCATCACTATACTGTCAAATGATTCTGGGGTCCAAAAATGGGTATCAAAGGCGATATTTATGTATTTATCTTGTACTGACTGATGGGGTTCTCAGCATTTATGTGATTATATAGTTCGATAAAGCACTGGATACTGAGGTGTTCAAATATAAGGTTACCTGACACGTAATATGGTTTGTGGTTGAAGGTTGAATGATCAAAGGTAACTGTTGTTTTCGTGGACGAAGCTGGGATGAAAATTGCCTGGAGTCTATGGTGAGTACTCTTCGTTGGTTGAGGTATGATGAAAATAGATGCTACTACGTTGTATCTGCACTGGGCAACTCATTTTAATGCTCTATATCCAATGTGTCCATCCACTTCCTGTAATAAAAATAACGAGGCAGAATCACACATTCTGTGAATTAAATACTTATAGTACAAATAAGTCATGCATTGATTGGGTTATAATAAAACAACATAGTTCCCATTGGAAAATTGAATACATAGAAGTTTCTTCTAAGTTGTTATAGCCTAACGATATCATAAAATATTAATTCTTCAAGTTGAAGTGTGGTCTCTTATTATACTTTCTAATATACACTACTACATACACTTTATTTTAACTTGTTTCAACATTTAGTTAATTTTACAATAGATTTAAAATAATCATTTAAACAGAGTTTATGCTACATGGTTAATTTTTGAGATCTAATTTTACAACATATTTCATGCCTGCATTGTTCACGCACGTCCGTGCTGTTTAAGAAACGCATGTTGCAGCGTCGTAACCACACGGTTTTACGTAAACGATACTACAATGAGGGAACGAGACATAACAGGGACGAGTTGAGACCTCAATACCCACTCGTTTTCTAATGTCTTCCCTATTTCTTGGCTTAGACGTTCTCATGGGGCTCCGGGTGTAACCTCTGCATTTCAGCTGTTTCCCCGTGTTCTTCTCTTGGTTTTCATCTTCTTAGTCTTAGGATTTTTCCGTAATTACAAGTCAACATTGGTGCCTCATATTCGCCTTTCGAATCAGGTAATTAGATGCAGGATTTCCAAGCTTTCCCGCGTAGATTCCAGTTGATGCTTGGCAAAGAATATAAGCGTAATGATGAATTGACATCAATATCTCTTTAGAAGGCTATTGTTTGAGCAAACCCTTCAGCACTAAATAAATAAATATGATATTAAAGTCTTATTAGAATCCGTTAAGCGAAAAACACCTTCACATTAATAGGGAATTCCTTGTGGGTTTTTACTTAGTCGCCATTGGACATACACAGGGTTTCAATCCATATATCTTAACTCATCAACTGGTTTTAAAATTTTATATATTATTATTGAGATACAATTCCATATCTGCCGTGAAATTCTACATATAAAACGTACCAATAGCCAACCATTGGTAAATATATTTCTCGAGTACGAAACATTATATTTCTCGAGTAAGGAACACACGAATAAGCAAGCGTGCAGTACATAAATACACTAGTATCCTATTTTATGTGTAGGCCTAGAATAATTATAATCTGCACTAAGACAGAATATTTCATATAACTGGACGCTTCTGTACTTATATTTTCTTTTTTTGGATAATATCCATCTTGGTTAGGACATGGGTCGATTTTTCATAGAAGATCCGAGGGAAAGCACGCCCACAACAAATTAAAGGCTGCATGGGCTTTGTGTTCCTCCCCAGGCTTCCCACAAAACGTGGTCCAACACCACTTGTCGTTTTCAGTCGACCACTAGCTTCCTACCTTTGGTTATTTTCTGTGATCGTCGACGTTTTGACATCACTTGTATTATTATTATTGTTATTATTTTTCATTAATATTGACTTGGTTAACTTTACTGGCACACTGTTAAGTTTATTATGGTGTTAGATTTATTATATTTGAAATTTGTCTTTACATTAATTAGGGATATTTCCATCTGTCAGGTTTTTAACTGTTCTGCCTGACTGTGTCGTTATTTTCTCCTCTGTTTCTTGTGGTTTTTTCTTTTTCGGTTTTTTAAGCGAAATAAGGTCAAACTTTTTTATTGTTTTTTCAAAAATTCTTGCCCTTTTAATTTCGTTTGTTTCCCATGTGCGGCTGCTGAGGTCGGTTTTGATTTCCCTATTTCTTTAGCTAATATATGGTCTGATTCGCCGCCACACTCTACGGGACTGGTTTCCGATGATTCCGGATTGGAACATTTAGAAGTGGCACTTTTTGTGGCATCACCTGCTATTTCTTCGTAAATTTCTACTCCTCTGGAAGTAGAAGGTTGATTTCCTAAGTCCTCGCCTTGAGGTCTCAACTCGGGGGATTTGAAAGATTCTTGAGAGCTTTGGGAGGAATCAATAGTTTTTTCGGGGTTCCTCCATTGTTTGAAGGCCATGTCTTCAGGGGGATGGGGCATTCTTTGCAATAGGGATTCCCTCCGTGAAGTCCACTGTTTAGGTTTGACCTTGGACACAGTTATATCATGATCTTGACCTTGCTGGTCGTCCTTGGGAGTTATATTCTTGAGCAATGTACTTTGACTCGTTTTTATGGGAAAATTTATTAAATCCATAGCCTCTCGTAGGCATGTTTCATTTGAATTTTCGGGAGGAGTTTTCTTTACATTAATACTGGGGGTCTCTACAGCTCTGTTTAATTCTTCTTGTAAAGACAGGGGCCTTTCTATCGGTGTTGCAGGGGAAACCATATTGTCTGAAAATCTTTTGGGGGGACATGGGGTCGAAATTCTATCGGGGAAAAATTGGGTTTTTGGAGATATTGTATAATCTAAATCTCCCGCGCTCGCCGATAAATAAATTTTTTGACTTTTTGGCGTTTCTGTTCTAACTGGCATAAGGGATTTTTTCTTTGGACGAACAAAATTTTTCGCAGCTAAAAATTCTTCAAAGTTTTCCTGATCACTGTCATTCTCGAAATAGTCTTGCTTGAAATTAAGGGGTTTTAGCTCTGCCAATCTTGACCTAGGGGGCTCATTTTCCGAATCTGACGAATCAGTAGAAGAGGGATGTGATACCCATCTTTCTGGAAATGTGGATCTTTTTATTCGACTAACATGCGCCTTGTAAGTTCTTCCACTATCAGGGTTTTCCATTTTAAAAGTATATTCGTTATCGTACTTTTTGACTATTCTGTACGGTCCAGAATATTTGTTGGTAAGTTTTTTGCCTTCGGTTTTCGTTTCATTCTTTAGGTAAACGAAGTCTCCTACTTTGAAATCTATACTCCCCTTGACTTTGGGTTGGATTCTTAGCTCTTGGTTTATTTTACATTTTTCCAGCTCTTGCCTAACTATTTTATATATTCTTTTCATCCTATTTATGAATTCTTGTTTGTAATCTTCTGAGTTGTTATAATACTGCCGTGATTCAATAAGCTCGTTATACGGAATTCTGAAATTACGACCAAAAGGTAAATAAAATGAGTTGTATTTGGTTGTTTCGGAATAAGCAGTGTTGATTACATTGGTTAAATAAGGTAAGAATTTATCCCAGTCGCTCCTATTGTCTTTCGTATAAATACTTAATACGTTCGAAAATATTTTATGCCTATTTTCTATTTTACCATTAGCTTGTGGGTGGTACGGAGCTGTCACCATTTCTTCTATATTGAGAAAACTCATTAAGTCTTTTGTTACTTTCGAAACAAAATTGCTCCCGTTATCACTCAAAATTTTATCAGGAATGCCAAATTTTAAAAATAATTTTGCTAACGCCTTACTTGTGGCATAAGCACCTTGATTTTTTAATGCTTTTGCAAAAGTAAATCCAGAAAAATGATCTATAACCTAAAGAATACAAGTATGGCCTCTGCTAGAAACAGGCAAGCCTCCGCTCGTTCCGTATAGGTCAAATGAGATAATATCGAAAGGGTACTTTGCTACCGGGACCCTTCCCATTAGAGGATTAGGATAAGCTGGAGAGATTTTTCTTAAGTTATATGCTTCGCATGTACTTACAAATTCTTTAATTTTCGTCATTGCAGATTGTACGTAAAAATACTTTTTTAACTTATGGAACGTTTTCATAACTCCTAAATGTCCACCTGCATCTGAATGAAAATATTCAAATGCAGGCCCTATCAAGTTTTGTGGTAGCACAGGTATTATTGAGGTTTGGTTTCTGTTTGTCTCAGCGGTCATGATTCTACACAGTACTTTTTCATTCAAATCATAGTAAAAATTATCTCTCTCCTATCTAAAACCTTTAACTTTATACGGCAGAGCATCCTCATTCACTAAATAATTAATTTGTTCTACACACCTTTCTTTATTTCTTTCCTTTCTTTTTATTTTTTCCAAAGACAAGGGACATTAGTTAATTTTATTTTCTTTTACTGTGTCTTTGACTTTGTTTTTCTTACATTTGTGTTTGCTCTTAGCATTGATAGCGTTAACTTCATTTTCTTCGGCATCAGACGGAATATTTTCTGGGTATCTACTCAAAAAGTCACAAGCTGCGTTTTGTTTACCTTTTAGATGATCAAATTCGTAATCTAGGTCTTGGATTTTCATAATCCATCTAGCTAGAATGCCCATGGGGTTTTTAAATGTGCGCAGGTACTGCAAGCTCTTATGGTCTGATCGTAGCATAAATTTTCTACCAATTAAATAATGTCTAAATTTGTCCAAGTGGTGGATAATAGATAATAATTCTAAATTTGTGGCGGAATAACTACTTTCGCCTTTTGATAAAGTTTTACTCGAATAGCATATAACTTTTTCTATTTGTTTTGTTTAGGCGTTCCCTCTAGAGGATTGAGGTTTTCTACGGGGATTATTTGCGAAAGAATTGCGCCAATGCCTTTTGAACTAGCATCAGTTGTAACCACAAATCTTCCGTTTTCGAAATCAGGGAGTGATAAAATTGGTTCAGAAGTGAGCGCCTTTTTGAGTCGGTCTAGGGAAGTTTGAGCTTCCTGGGACCAGGTAGCATTATGGGAGTTCCCTTTAGTTAATTCCGTGAGGGGTTTCGCAATTTTGGCGTAATTGCGTACGACTTTCCTAAAGTTGCCAGTAAGTCCTAAATTTCCCCTTAATTCTTTCATAGTTTTGGAGGGCCTGAGGTTTTCGACACATTTTATTTTATCAAGGACTTGAGATATCTCTCTTTGAGTTACTAATGCTCCTAAAAATTTAATTTTAGGTTGAAATAAATTTACTTTCTCAGGCCGGCATTTTAAATTGCCTTGCCTGGACTTCTCGAACACCTTAGCTAATGTTGCTAAGTGTTGTCCAGTGTTTTCTCCCACGCATATAACATCATCAACAAAGTGAATTATAGTCTTTAATCCTCTTAACAGATGCAATAGGGGTCTACATAGCGCGCTTGAACTTGTTTTCAGTCCAAATGGTACTCTTAAGTATTTATATGAGCCACGTTCAGATGCTGAAAATGCAGTTTTATGGACATCCTTTTCGGCTATTTTCACTTGGTGTTAGCCTTGGGTAAGGTCCAAAGAAGTAAAAATTTTGTTTTTGTTTGAAATTGAGTCAAGAATTTCATCTATTCTTGGTAGAGGAAATTTATCGCTAACTACTTGTTTGTTGAGGGCTCTATAATCTACTACGGGTCTAAGATCTCTATTCTTTTTTGGTACTAAGATCACTGGTGCACTATACGGACTTATACTTGGGCGTATAATTTCGTTTTTTTCTATTTCATGGATTTTATTTTTTAACCACTCTTTGTGCTTCACACGATATGGCTGTTTTGCTACGGGATTACCAGTCATTAAAATTGAATGTTCATAAAATGGTATTAGCCCGATGTCATCTTCAGATGCAGAGAATACATCCTTAAAATTACATAATAATTCGCATAATTTTTTCTTAAGTTCCAAGTCCGTTATATGATCCACATTAAATTTGTTTAAAAATTTGATTTAGTTAAAGGATATTTGTTATTTGAAGTTTTGATACCGTTAACTAGGTTTCTTTTAGAATTTTCCCATCTATTTAAATCATTCTCCGTTAAAACCTGGATTTGAACTATACATGTCCCCTTTTTAATTGTAATTGTATCATTTTTGTGATTATTGGTTACCCAAATAAAACCTTCCCTTTTGTCATAAGATAATCTGTTCCTCGCATAGCAGATTTTCGGCAATTTCAGATGGTGTCGCAAACCATATTTTTGATTTGCTAATCAGTGGTTCAATCATCTGTGATATTTGAATTTTTTGCATCGTTTTGGGAGGGACTTTTGTTTTCCTTATCGCGAATCCGTAATATTGCTCTTTATTTTCATTGTTTATTAGATTCATACTGGCGCTATGCTGCGCCATTGCGGCATCTTGTGGCCTCACGTTGGGTTTTACTATGTTCTTCCATAATTCCGCTATTTTCTTAATTTGGTTTGACCTGTATTGTCGTATATCTCCTATTTTTATTTTCGCAGATTCAATACTTTTATTATTTAAATTTACTTTATCTCTGCAGTGTCTCTAAGGGTAACTGGACACATTCCCGACCACGCCTTGTCTTTGCAAGACGTTAGGTCCAAAATATTGTGACATTATAACGACGGAAATTTTTTTGACTGCTATGGTGTCTTCGTAATCTCTGTTACGACTTCTTAGGGTAGAAATTTCTTCCCCTACCTTAACTGGGGAGACAAGCCTCTCATTTGCTACGTCTAATAGTATTCTATTAGACCTTAGAAAATTTGCGCCTATAATAGCTTCATATTGAAAGTTATTGCATATAATAAAATTTGTCTTAAAGGTCCTATTGTCTCTTTTTACGTTTAGGCAAATTGAACCTTTTGCATTTAATTTATGACCTCTCACAATCATTAAATTGGGTTTAACAGTGTTCCTATGTCGCCTAATATACAGAGGCAACATATTAAATACAAAAGAGTTTATGATACTAATTATTGCACCGGAGTCAATGAAAGCCTTAAAATAAACATTTTCTACACAAAAATCATTAAATATAGGTAACTTGTTATTAATATCACTACAAGACGGCACTAATATTGTCTTGGACCTGTTAAATATTCCGGGCACCCTCTGGGTCCAATTTATATTTCTGAGGGGCCTGAAACGTTTCCCTGAGAATTTATTTCATGTGTCGGTGCCTGTAATAGAAATTCAGACGTATGAGGTTCTGTAGGCATATTTAATTGATTTACGTCTGTCGGTCTTCGCCATGTATTATTCTGGTAACGTGGATGTCTCGTGTCAGTGCCGCTTGCTGGCGTTGACTGCCAATGCCGTTGACTTGCAAAATTTTCATTTCCCATCGTCAAATTTTCGTCATTTCTATATTGCATTCTTGCATTATATTGGCTTTGGCGAGTATTTAGGTTTTCAAATAGGTAATTAATTTGTCTGTTGGGGGGAGGATTATACAAATTTGGTTGGTACGTTTTGTAAGGTACTGATTGGCGCAATCCCCCCTTGCTAAAGCCTATTGCACGACCGGTGCTAAAATTTTTTCTTCCAAACAAATGGTTGCCGTGATTTTGCGTAGTAGGTAAAGCAACACTTTGCACGGGATTGGGGATATAACGGCACTCTCGCGCCATTTGGCCAACACGATTACATTTATAACACCTTATTATTTTAGGGTTGTTTCTGTAATTAGATTTTTTAATAGGCTTAAAACATACTGTTTTCTGCTTAGTGGTTTCTTGCGTTATATTTCTTTGAGGCACTGGGGAGTTCTCCCTTGAAAAGAAATTGGGGGATGCCTGATCGCTCTTGAAGATTAGGTTCGTGTTTGAATCACCTAGGCTATTTAGTTTTGCTTTACTATGATTACCAACCATTGTATCAACTTCGATCAATCGCTCTACCTCCTGAACTGCAAGATCCAACGTCTGAATATTTTTGGATATTACCACTCTATATAGTTTTGGGGGTAGCCCTTGCAAAACGGCATTTAGTATGACTTTTTCATACAGTTGTCCCGAACCACTTCCGTATTTTGCCTCTACAGAAATGCGTATATTATCAAGGTATTCTCTTATATTCTGTGAAAAGTCAAAGCTCACTGCTCCATGCTTTCGTTTATTTATGGAATTGGTTTCTATAAACCTATCTTTAAATGCTTTTAACAAGTTATCAACCGTATTTATTGGCAAGTTGGCGTTATTGCCTTTGGTATGTTCGATCTGTTTTATAAAGGTTAGGGCCTGGCCTTTTAATCGTAGTAGGAGCATGTCTTTTAACGCTCCAACGTCTGTTTTTGTTAGTTGTACAAACTGGGTCAATTGGATATTAAATTCGTCAATATCCGATTTACCATTGTACTCCGGTATAGATTTGGCTATTTATATATTTTTCACAAATAACTTCTGCACTATTAATAATTCATTCGTTTCGTCCATTTTTTTTCGTTTTAATCAATGTAAAATAAATTTTATTTTTTTACTTATCCTATTTTGGGGGAGGCTATTATCTCCTATGAGATATAAGGGTTTTCCTGTCGTAGCTTAGCGGCAATAGGCCTAATCACTTTGCTTATATGTCTGTATCTCTCCAATAATTAAATTTAAATTACAAAGTTTTGTAGCCTAATTAGTTCGCAGTTTTCCTCCAATTTCCGACTCGCGCCATTTGTAGCGATGGAAAATTAGTATTTGAATCAAATGTATTCTTACTAGTCAATAATAAAACCTGGCTTTCTCAATAAATCACATATGAATGGCATAGGTCTATTTCCCTATTATTACTTCTTATATTTGATCCGGATACTATAATTTTTTCAATATGCATATTAATCGAATTGTATTTTAATGCTGATTTTGAATATCTTTAAATTATTTTGTTTAACTTAATCCATCAAAAGTTATGAGGAATTAAGAATTATTGAACTAGAAATTCTGACGTCTCAAAATTTCGTTTCCACAGAACGTTTAGATCTGACTTCGGAGACACAAATACTTATAGGCTAATAGGGGTTAGAAACGTAGTTTCAAGCTGTAGCGATAACAACTTTTGATATTTGTAGGGATGAAAAAATGTGGCCTCTTTTTTCTCGAGCTATCTGGAGATCCGATTCCCTGGGAGCGTTTACCTTGGAGACATTTGAACTAATTACCTACTTTTAGACTAGATGCAGACATAAAAAATGAAATAAACACAGATAAAAAAGGCAATAGATTTATTGAACTTACATACTTAGGTGCACAGCAATGGGTCACTTCAAATGACAATAACGGTGACAACGATGGAAGAATATAAGAATTTTTGACCGAGTGGTTTTGACTCTGATTTACGAATAATCTTAAAAAGCACTTCTACCCCACTATCAAACATAGCTTTTCAGTCCTGCGCCGTGAGAACTGGCTCACCATTGGCCCGAGTGGACCAAGGATGTGAACCCGTCGTCCAATAATCTTTCTTAACTATTTTTGATAATTTAGACGTTCACACGGCTTCTATAGTTTAAACTTTCTTAGAAATATTATGCGTAGCATATTTTTTATTACTCACTCTCTCAGCGAAATCTAAAGCTTGGATAGCGCCATTTTTAGTCTGGGGGTGACTGCACTTTTTTTATTTGCTGATTGAGGACTTTTCATTTTTGAAACTAGATTTAACTTAATTAGAGGAAGCCGGAATTTTCTCTAAAAAGAAGGAACTTTGGTATTTTAAATACATCACATTTTACTCATGGTACAACCTTGATAAACCAAATGGCTGGCTGAACCTTGTGTTATTTGATTTCCAAAAAGCTTTTGACCTGGTTGACCACACCACCCTAATTCGTTCACTACTGGTTAACTTTAAACTTGATCCTCTGTTAGTAAATATTGTTATATCGTTTCTTTCAAATAGATCCCAAGTTGTTAAATACAAAAATATTTTCTCTAACCCCCTCCCTATATATTGTGGAATTCCTCAAGGAACCTTATTGAGACCACTTTTATTTCTAGTCATGATTAACGATATTGGTAAGGACTTCCCTCAAAGGTGGAAATACGTGGATGACTTGATGATCCTCGTAGTATGTCACAGGAACATTACAAGTTACCCCCTTGAAATTCTATTCCACATTTCGGATGAAGCTAAGAACCTAAATATGAAAGTAAATTCCACTAAATCAAATATAATTACGATAAATTTCTTGAAATCTATTCCCGCATTACTTGACCCTATCCCCCCAGATATTTCTGTGTCTTCCTTTAAATTACCAGGGGCTACAATTTCCTCTAATTTAAAGTGGGATATCCACGTGAAAGATATTGTCCGTAGAGCTAATGCGTCCATGTCTCTCCTTAAGCTCTTGAATAAATTTAACATCCCCCCATCCTATTCTTTAAGGATTTATACTTCCTTTGTCAGCCCGCATCTTGAATATGCTTGTCCAGTTTGGCATCCTGGCATCTCCCGTGATGAATCAGATAGAATTGAATCTATTCAAAAAACAGCCCTAAGAATATTTTTTAAAGAAATTTTAGTACCATAATCACTCCTTCTAAAAAAAGCCAAGCTGGAAACTCTTGAGCACAGGAGAGGAACGCTGTGCCTCCGTTTTGCAAAAAATGCAATAATAAACCCTCGCACGGAAAACCGCCTGCCACGTACTGTATCTGAACCCATCCCTATCTTGTCCCCCATCCGTTGTTAATATGAAAAAACCTTTGTCCCCTTCATTACTGATCAAATAAACCACTTTTTTTTTTACTGGTGATACCCATGCTGGTGTCCGTTTGGCTCTTCTGTTCCCTTCCCTTTTTATATACTCTCTTTTAAACCTTTTTAACATTATTTTTATCTCAATTTTTTTTGGTTTTGTTTTAATTTGTGCCTTTTTAACTTTCTTACATTTGACACTTTTTGTTTTTTAGAGCAATGAATGGCTTTGCCTTTCTGATATTGTTGTTTTTGGCATTGTTTAGCCAGTTTTTTAGTTGTTGTGCTATTTCTATGTCTTTTTTTATTATTTGACCCCGAAATCCGAATTCGGCCCTTTGGGGCTTGTGACAGACATTTTTGAAATTAATATCTTATCTTATCTTATATTAGATCAATCAAAAGAATCACATTTTTATGCTGATTTCAAATATATAAGTTTCCTCTAGTTTAGTCATACCAATCATAAGTTACCTGCCTGAGAAAATTTGCCTTATGATCGAAAAAAGGGAAAACATCCCTAAAAGTCATAGAGGTTTAATGACACCAAATCACACCATCAGATTCAGCGTATCAGAGAACCCTACTATGAAAGATTCAAGCTCTTATCTGCGAAAATGTGAAATTTAGTATTTTTTTCCAGAAGCAAGACCACAGGTGCGTGTTTATTTGTTTGTTTTTTTTCCCAGGAGTGATCGTATCGATTCAGTAGTCCTAGATTATCGTGAGAGGGCTCATTCGAACGAAAATTAAAAGTTCTAGTTCCCTTTTTTAAGTGACCAAAACAATTGGAGGGCAACTTGGCCCCCTCCCACGCTCCTTTTCTCCCAAAGTGATCCAATCAAAATTTCGAGATAGTCATTTTGTTCAGCATAGTCTAAAATCTAACAAATACATCTTTGAGGATAACTTAATTCCCCTCAGTTCCCGGGGGAGGGGCTGAAAGCTATGAATTTTGCCAAATGTTTACATATAGATAGATAGTTTATTTTAGCCCACCATTAAACAAAAATATGTTGGAGTATAAGACACAAAAAGGAAAAAAAAGTAACAATATGAAAAAACACTACTTCAAGACGATTAAACTTTATATACTGCACACACTTGTACATCATATATTACATGCAACGGCAGAAAATAATATTGGTGCTCATGTGTACCTTTTCTAGCATTGCTTTCCTGCTCTGCCACAACTTCACGTGGATCAGGAATTTGATGCTTATTCAAGAGTAGCGTATTCCTCTCAAAAAGTGGTATACGTACCAAAAACTTTAAATATTTACATAACACGGACCGAACTCTTTGTCGCTCTTTTTCAGTAAAGCATTCCTAAGGCAGGGAAAAGTAGAGAATATGTGGCAATGCCACTGCTCTGTATAGCCTTGTCAAAATTTGCTGGCTATACAAAAACTTCAGGGGGGCCAGTTTATCGTAATTCACTCGCGAATTGGACAAATGGGTTATGAGGCAAAGAGCTCTCGTTGTTTTATTATCTTGGCCATATAGAAGACTCAAATATTTAAGCGAAGAAGATGGTGTGATAGTAGTACCATCTACAGAGACAGATGGCACTGGTTCATTTCGTTTTGAAAAGTTGAAAACCAGAAATTCAGTTTTTAGGCCATTAACTTGTAGACCAATTGCACTGTAACCAGATATAAACTTATCTAGATTATCCTGCAGCACATATAAAGAGAACCTCAACATAAGTAAAACATCAGTACAGCTTATCAGACTCAGATCACAAAGATCAAGGCTTAGCCCATCAGAAATTTGTTTTGTAACCTTGGAAGTCAAAGTGTGAAACAGTAACGGACATAAAACAGAACCGTTTCGGAGTCCCCTCTTTAGTTTAATTGGTGAACTAAGTCTTTATAGTACAAGTTTCACATTTATATAATTATTGGAGTACCAGTATGATAACATATGGGTGTTAACCGGCCTCCAGCAGGGTCTGGAAAACAGCAGACTGGATTACTGAGTCAACAACAGCAGAAATATCATCACTACATGTATAGACAAATAACTCAAGTGATTCGGCCTTGGGAAGGAGAACAGCTGAGGTGTTTTTGGAACCCAAACTGTCTACAATCTATCAAGTGACTGATTTTATATTAACCTGTAGAACAATAGCACTGTAATCAGATATAAGCTTATCTAAATTATCCTGCAGTACATTTAAAGAGAACCTCAACATAAGTAAAATATAAGCACAGCTTATCAGACTCAAATCACAAAGATCAAGGCTTAGCCCATCAGAAGTTCGTTTTGTAACCTTAGAAGTCAAAGTGTTAAATAGTAACAGACATAAAACAGAACATTTTTGGAGTCCTCTCTTTAGTTCCATTGGTGCACTAAGTCTTTCTAGTGCAAGCTTCATTCTTATATAACTATTGGAGTACCAGTATAATAACATATGGGCGTGAACCGGCCTCCAGCAGGAAAAACAGCAGACTGGATTACTGAGTCAAAAGCAGCAGAAATATCAACACCTTATGTATAGACAAATAACTCAAGTGATTCGGCCTTGGCAAGGATACGCTATAGAAGTCTGTGGGCGAGCGAACAGCTGAGGTGTTTTTGGAACCCAAACTGTCTACAATCTATCAGGCGACAGATTTTCCTGATAGGCAAATCTATATAACTTCACTATAACTTCACTAAGAACCAATCTTTCCAACACTTTGCTCAACGTACTTGAAACGGTCATTGGCCGGTAGCTTCCACACTCATTTGCGTTTTTTCCTTTCTTTAGAATGTTTGTAACGACCCAGATACAAAACGAATTAGGGGTGGTGGCTGTATCAATACATATCTGAAAAAGTAGTTGTAGATGTTGAAGCGGGAAGAATTACGCAGATGATTACCATTGACAGAATCAAACCTGGGAGCCTTATTACCCTTCAATTGGCGAAAAGCCCTCAAAATGCCACTCTTAGATACCACAAAATAATTTTTTCTTCTTCCAATGCGGACAAAGACGTGATTTAAGCGATTCATCATGTTCCTTTTCCAAAAGAATATCTGTGGACCAAAAAAAATTGAATAATGTTTTAACAACTGATCCTCCGGTATCATGGCACAATGCTTCGGCTGTATTTTGAAACATTAGAACTTTTTCAACATATTTCAAGGATCACGGATCGCCTCTTTCGAAGAATTTTCTGATTCCTTCACTTGAAGCTTATCCACAAATTCTTTGTATTCTCTTTTTGTTTTACGAAATAGATTGAAGATCAAACTAGCCCTCGGCTTGCCGGATTCACGCCACACAAAATACCTCATCTTAGACCTCTGTTTTGCATTATTCACATAAGGATAGTCATTCCATCCCCTTTCCTTTGTACCTTTCTTGATAAGTGCACCAGGTACAGCTACAGACTCAGCAACTTTTAGTGCGTGAGTGATTTCAGCACAGTATGTATTGAGTGCAATCGTGTCACCACACCCATGAACAAGGAGCTGGAACGGGACTTTTATTTTGCACAGAATCCGTCACACGTCGACTAGAACAAACAGAGGTTAACCTTTTTCCACTCGCGTCTTTTTGTGTAAACTGGACTTTTTGATTTCACAGTGTGACCAAAAGGAACATGAAACTTGAGGCAAAGACGATCACTTTGGGTATGTTCTGAATCCACATGCATAGGCGAGGAGATGGTAAAGTTTGAAAATATGTGATCAATATTACTTGTGCTACCCAAATTGTGAATGAGTGTGAAGTTTTGATATTAAATGTAAGGTGGACAGTCACTTGTGATACATGTCATAAAGACGTCTTGTAATTTTCCTTTCGAGAAAGGATCACACTGGAAATCACCGCTGACTAAAAAGGGTGAATTTTCAAGCTTACAGAGTAGCCTTTCAAGTCGAGCGCAAGCCTCGGCATATCGTTTTCACTACGATCCGTTTCCATGTTAGGTGGTTGGTAGACATTAACTAGTGTGTGTGAGAAAGCTATCACAACCTGACTGAATTGTAAAAATAGGAAAGCTTTACTATGACCTTTGGGTAATGGTAAAAGTAACGAAGCATTAATTTTCCTTGTGTAAGAAAAACAAACCTAACATTGTGAAATCAGATTTGGACAAGAATACCCTTGGTTCAACAAGGTCCATCAAATGCAAATAAATCGGACCGCTTCAAAATCAAGAGGTCAACGGCTAGACTATTACGCGACAATAATCACAAGACAAGATATAGAACAAAAACAGGGTTTTTGAATAGGGAAAGCGGAAACCGACATTTTGAACAAAGAATTATTATTAGCCTTATTACAAAAAAAGAGGAATTTCATTAAAACTGGTCTCTCGCCAATGGGAGACAAGAATGACAAAATAAGACAAAGCTTAAAATAATGGTTCTGGGACGGAAAGAGGGTAGTTTTTTTTCGAACTAACAACGAGTAAGTGTTTTCTTTGTAATTAAGATAGGCTACCACTGTCTGTCTGAATTCCTCTTTGAAGAAAAAATTAAGGTAAGAAGTAAACCTCTGAATGATTTCTGTCACCCAAATATAAATTTAATACGTATATAGGAGACAAGAATAAAAAGTTAGTGCTAAAATTCAAGCACGACAATTCAGTATAATTTAGTGATTTGGGATATATTGGATTCGAAAGACTTGGGGGCCCTAGGTGAAATACAGCAGTTTCTAAGGATTGGAAGAGAAATAAGATTAGTTCGTCTTAGAAACTTGAACGTAGGAATAACCTAAGGTCTAAGTAAATTATAAATTCCTTGACCTTAAAGAATAAATTAAAGAGCCCTTTTTGCCTCTTTCTTCCAGCTTAGTGACCTTTGGAATTTACCTAGCATTTATTAAAATCTTATATATAAGAAGATTGGAGCGATAGGACCATACAATATTCCCCCTAACGAATAGAACTATGAAACAGGAGTCACTAGCATGGCCAAGACTAGGACTATGAAGGTCACTATCACGGACAAGACTAGGACTATGAAACCTGAGTCACTAGCACAGATAATTGGTAGGGGTTCTGTTCTGAAGATGAATGAGTATCTAATCTCGTTCAAGAGGTATTTGTCAGCCAACAAATATGTATTAATGAAAAAAAAGGCCCGAAAGGGTCAAGCAGCATAATACAACGAAAAAAATATTGGAAATCAAAATCTTACCTAATAATTTAGTGTATTTCATTCAAGAGTGTTCATAAAAAAAATTATTCATATAGGTAACCCTATCTAGTGTTATCGGAATTATATAAAAACGTCTTTTTGTTACATGAGTTAAAAACTTATAAACAACGGTTAGTAAATATAAGACAACTTAAAAAGATAAACGTCCACGATAAACGTCTGGGACAATGATAAACGTCTGGGAAAAGATAAACGTCTGGGACAATGAATTTGAAGATTTAATGTCTATATATTTCCAGAACAGCTCCAAGACGCAGATTGGCATAGCTGAACTGAGGAAAATGCACATTTCCTTAAGAGAAGAAAGAGGAAAGAGAATAGCTAACTATTGGACATTTATTTTCAATACTTTTAATCTACTTATCTCTTTATTAGGACTAGTCTCCATAGAAATAATATTCAAAACAATAAGAAAACTATGGTTAGACTATAGAAAACAAAAGTCTCAAGGCTTTCACGTAACTGTGGAACAAGAAGAAATTGAATTAAATTGATTCTTAGCAAAGTTATGGTCACATAAGAAAACAGTAACTGTGCTAGGAATTTAAGTGTGGGAGGTTGTGAGAAAGCTATCATATCCTGACTAAATTGTAAAAATAGCAAGCTTTACTTTGACTTTTGAGTAAAGGCAAAAGTAGCGAAGCATTAATTCTCTTTGTCCAAGGAAAACAAACCTAACATAGAAAAATCAGAATTGAATAAGAATAATCTTGATTAGACAACGTCAATAAAATGTAAATAAACCGGACCATTCTAAAATCAAGAGCTCAACGACTAGAATATTACGTAACAGTAATCATATGGCAAGATGTAGAACAAAACAGGGCTTTTGAAAGGGGAAAGCGGAAACCGACATTTTTAACAAAGAATTTTCATTAGCTTTATTACAAAAAAAGAGGAATTTCATTAAAACTGGTCTCTCGCCAATGGGAGACAAGAATGACAAAATAAGACAAAGCTTAAAATAATGGATGGGGGAGAGAAAGAGGGTAGTTTTTTTTGGAAATAACAACGAGTAAGTGTTTTCCTTGTAATTAAGATAGGCTACCACTGTCGGTCTGAATTCCCCTTTGAAGAAAAAATTAATATAAGAAGTAAACCTCTAAAAGATTTATGTCACCCGGATATTAATTTAATACGTATGTACAAGACAAGAATAAAAAGCTAATGCGAAAACTCAGGTAAAACATTTGATTATAATTTAGAGATTTGGAATATGTTTGATTAGACAGACTTTGGGGCCTTAGAGGAAATACAGCAGTTTCTAAGGATTGGAAGAGAAATAAGATTAGTTCGTCTCAGAAACTGGAACGTTGGAATGACCTATGGTCTGAGTATAATATAAACTCCTTGACCTTAAAGAATAAATTAAAGAGCCCTTTTTGCCTCTTTCTTCCAGCTTAGTGACCTTTGGGATTTACCAAGCGTTTATTAAAATCTTATATATAAGAAGATTGGAGCGATAGGACCATACAATATTCCCCCTAGTGAATTCTCTGACGTTATACGAAAGAGGGACTCAGTCTCCTCCATTATCCACTTTGGCATTTCAACCCGTACAAATATTTTATAAATGCAGGCCTGATGTTTATACAGAATGGTTAGGGAATAAATAAAGAATTAAATTGCTATATTAATATTTCCAATCTCTTCTGCCCATAGATCCAACTTTCTCTAGGAAGGTGTAGTTTATCAGAGTTCCAAAGAACACTAACTTTCTTTTAGGATATAAACTTTAAACTCAGTTTAACTTATACAATCATAGAGATTTGATAAAAAGGTTATTAATAGAAACAATAATTTGACGCAAAAAACTTTAATTACAACAGTGCCCAAGTCAGTCTGATCATCCAAGTGCAATTATTTCAATTAGAAATATTTGATAGCCTAGAATTAAGTTAACCCTTTTTTCCGGTAAACATTGGTGGATTGAACAAGCAGATCCATAGAATATTAGGCAACACATTTAGAAGAAGTTTAGAAGCGTTCAAAATAATTAGAGTTAGAATATTTTCCTTTAATTTCCTTTTATAATAAATATCAATTGTCACTAAATTCTGAGTACCGATTCGTACCCAAGCCTCAGATATAAAACGCTACCAAATTTTAGCCAAGATAGTAGAGGCAACCTTACATGTAAAAGCACTGGGACCTCGAAACTCGCCTTGTATATAGAAATCGCACGACTCAAGTTTAAGCCAGTCGATGTTTTTGTCAACGAATATCGCAAGTCTGCCACTAGGGTGACCCCTGGCGCTGGAACGCTTTGCTCTGTGAATATGCGCAGACTTATTCAGAATTGACTGAAATAGTCAAATGTTATCGGTAGTTAACAGGTGTTCTTGGACAAAAACAACATTATATGCATGGCACAGGCTCTTAACGTAGTCAAATTTAGCAGCATTATGGCCGTTATCATTTTGGCAAAATATAGACCGTTCATTCATTTTTTGGTCTGAAGAAAAGCTTTCTGCATTGCTTGTCGGACTGCTGGACACAATAGACTAAAGCTAGGATGGGTATTGTTAGGCTCGACGCACAGAACGCACTTCAATGTTTGAGAGTGGCATTAGTTTTCTCTTCTGTTTTCGTCGGCCCCAGCACATCCAAAGCAGTACATGCCGCTGGTGCAATCTTTGGTAAGATGATCAAATGACTGACACTTGAAACAGCGCTTGGGAATCTGCCTGAATGGAAAGACTTTTGTGTGAGTATGATCAATGAATAACCCAAATTTAATGGCTGCTATTTATCAATCGGTATCGCCAAAGGTAGTTTTATTGTCTCAGATTGTCAATATAGTTTTGCATCAACTAGTCTGGGGTTAGCAAAGAGGATATCATCTTCTGTTGTGGCAAGGGACACAAACTTGTCGATCACAAAGAACTTTTCCTCATGAAAAGAAGCACTTATAACAGGAAAGGATTCGTGGGAGTTGGCGAGTGAAGCTGCCGACTTGGGACTGCTCTTGTAAGCAACCAGACCAGACTTAGTCTGTTGGATATGATCAATGCCTCCGTCACTAGCGTGTTTTTCAAAAAAATTCTTCTTCTTGGAACAGGAGTTTATTTATGAGGTAGGTACATTGGCGATGAAAAACCGGTATGAAGTTTTTGCGGGTTGTTCGAGAGGGGGTCAAACGTTCTGAGACGGAAGCATAGATTTACACTGTTCCATAACGCTGTCAATCTTATCCGTGACTTCTTTAACTTTCACACACAAAGTTGTAAAAGTATCTTGCAGACTTTTCGGTATTTCGGATAATTTCCAGACGGGGAAGCGTCAGTGGGAAGTATACAGACGATTTCAGGAGGGATTTTTTTCTCTGGAAGGGGCGGAGAAGGGGCTACGGGGGAAGATCTTTCAATGGAAAATGTTTCCTTGGGGAAAAAGACATTTCTATAAAGGGGGCATCAGATAGTGGTGGTGGTGGGGGGGGGGGTCGGAGGAGGGGGTTAAGGGGGAAGATCTTACCATGGAGGATGTTTCATTGGGGGAAGGGACTTTTCTAGGAAGGGGGCGCTGGATTTTCCAGCATTATTTAAACAACGATCAGAAATTAAATAAAAAATACATTTTTTAAGCTGAAAGTAAGGAGCAACATTAAAACTTAAAACGAACGGAAATGATTACGTATATGAGGGGGTTCTCGCCCTAGTCAATACCTTGCTCTTTAAGGTATAGTTTTTTTTAGTGCTTTAAAAAGAGCTATCTATTCTAATTAACCGGCCCTTGTGATTCAGGGGTTTGTGATTCGAACAAAATTCGAATTTTAGCACAAATAGTGAGGTATTGACAAGGGGGGCAAACTCCTTAATATATGTAATAAGAACATACGAATATAGAAGTTTGTTACGTAATTTAATTCGTAAGTTACGTCAGACCAAAATTTCGAGAAAATCACTTAGCCAAAAAAAACAAAATTAATATGCAAATTTACTTTTAATTATTCATGTTTGGTGAGCAAAAATATACGCTGCATTAATTCAAAAGTTTCCAAAAATTAAATAAAAAAAGTTTTTAAATGAATATAAGGAGTGACATTAAAACTTAAAACGAACAGAAATTATTCCGTATACGAAAGGGGCGGTCCCCTCCTCAACGCCTCGCTCTTTACGCTAAAGTTTGACTCTGTCTCACAACATTAAAGAGCAAGACGTTGGGTAGGGGACCACCCCTTTAATATCCATGTCCTTCATTCACTTCCATGTCCTTCAGAATCTTTTTATTCCCATAGATTTGGGATCGTCTACGTTTGCAGATTATGGAGCGCGGACAACAGTAACCATGTTCAACAGCAGCTGTGAATCCTTCTTGAAGGGTTCTAAGGGCCCAATGTATTGAACTGTCTTTTCTATGTCCACCAGATCTCTGGCTCTCCTCGAGGATATCGCTTCTGCGTAATTTTCAATAGTCAACTCTGCAAGGCCAGTCAGGTTCTGCATTTGTTCATTAACTAGAACCAAAGTAGACATAGCAGATATCCAAATTGTCTGCTGCAATTCAGTCATGCCTCTACCTCTCGTCAGACCACCAATCGTTTTCATACTTCTCATTAACGTTTGTTCGATCACCAAATCAGGAGAAACTGCCGCCCAGTAGTTGTCAGTTCTCTGGATGAACAGGTATTCCTGCAATATTCTGTACTGCTCTGCGTAGTCTTTCCTCAACTGAAAAATATACTGCATGAACAGCCAAGTAGACTTCGTGCAAAGACTGTAGATAAGGCTCGAATTAGCCACTTCGTTCAGCTCTCAGGTTCTTTCTCCAGATTCCAAGAAGGTCCAAATACTGAAACCAAAGACGGGCAGTTCTGGACTCGGAAAATCGTTCTTTTACAATATGAACTTTTTCATGGATAAGATCTGCCGCTTCTGATAATTGCGCTTCGTCGATGGTATTTCCTTCAAAGAGCAACTCATACGTTTTTTTGCCTTTTCAAAGGTTCTGGTAGCATGTTATTGCCATCAAACACTCTGCCCTCGCATGTGCCACTCTGTGCCACTGCATGAGACACAACATTGCCTTGTAACGTACTTCGCCTAGTGTTAGGCGCGGATACTTGACTTATGATTTCCAAAAGTCCCAATTTAGCCATAAGGAAGGCAATGGCTCCTATGAAACTTATGCACAAGTGAAACTCACATTGGACAACAATATCATTCGTCAAAGCACTTGTGGAGGGTTCTGCATCGACGATACACTTTGCCGTCGGGTAAAGTGGTTGGTCAAACGTTATGACGAGAGTTTTTCGAGATCGACTGGTGCACTCGCTAGCTTTATTCTTTTGTCTATTTTTTGGAAGTAAATAATACGGCAAAAACCGTTTATATATCTTTTAACCAAATCATGTAGCAGGAACTATGATAGATGGCTCCGCCAATCAGATCAGCTAGGAACTAGCACTAAGGAATGGAAACCACAAACTGGAGGTTCTAGAATAATGGTTTGAAATTAAACTGTTCAAGACTCATATTCTAAGGTGCCATTCCTTGCTTAATATGAAATGGTGAATTGACTAAAAATGATTAAATTATTTGTATAGGGCAATTTTCACAACCGTGTTAGGTAAGATGAGGTATTTGACTACGAAAAATCAAGTTTTTAACTTCATTTTCCAATTCGCCACCATTCATTTCATAGGAAACGATCAAAAAATACGACAACCTCTTAATTTCGAGTTTTAACTCCCTCCCCGTCCTTTTACGGTGGAAATGGGCATAAGGGTGCGGAAAAATGAAAACCTGAATTCAGATTTGAAGTCGTCATGCTTGATTTGATACGAAACTACTATTTAAACTTCAAAATATTTATAAACACAAAAATCGATTTCCCCCTTCATTTTCCCCATTCAAGGGCAAATTTGGGAAATTTGTCCAATGGATATTCGGGTGGATTTTTTCGTGTAATTTAGCTGATTATTCTGAGAATTTTGGTGCAAAAGGAAGAATATGTTGCAATTTCCCTGGGCTATAACCATTTTTTCCCGTTTTCTTTCCTCCGCTATAGAAGAAAGAGAAAGGTTATTTATATGTGACATACTTCCCCCTCAATATTCTCCGAAACTTTTACCTTCATAACCTTAGCCTTAGTAGTAGTAGTAGTCACAATAATACTAGTAGTAATAGTAGTAGCAGCAGGATTAGTATTAGTACTAACAGTAGTAGCACTAGTGGTAGTGGCAGTAGTAGTATGTAAAAATTACCTTTGGTCAGTTGAACACCCTCTCGTCGAACCGTTGAAGTTGTAACTTCATGCACTTAGCCGTTGTTCTGATGTTGTTAATATGCTATTTTAATAACCTGCATTAATATCCATAGCGTGTTTTAATTTTGTTAAATTTTCACCTTAGTAATCTTAGCTTTCGTATTAGTTGCAATAGAAACAGTAGTTGGAGTGGTTGCAGTGGTAGCAGTTTTAGTAGAAACGTGAACATATTGCCTTTTGGTCAATTGATCTTTTCGTTAAGTATTATCTGAAAGTTCTGATTAATTTCCTCAGCCATTCATGAGACACACCATTTTTACAACCTGTATGCACATAGTGTGCCTGGATTTAGTTCAAATTTCCCCTCAATAGTCCCTTAAATTTTATCCTTCATACCCCTATTAGTACTAGTATCATAGCAGTAGTAGTAACATTAGTATTAGTAGTAGTAGTAGTAATTTAGTAGTAGCAATAGTAGTAGTAGTAGAAGTGTCTTATTAGCAGTAGTAGTAACAGCAGTTGCAGTAGTATTAGTAGTAGTAGCAGTGTTCAAATATTGCCAATTGGTCAGTTTAACATCCTCCTAGTGATGTCCTGGAAGCTTCAGTTTGATACAGTAAGCCTTACCTAAGATGTTACTGATACGTCCTTTTGACAATGTGTAATCACATAGTATGTTTTGATTTAGTTCATCTTTTCTGCGGCATTTCCCTCAAATTTTCAACCAATATCCTTAGCCTTAGTGGCAGTCACTGATAAGGCAGTGTTGTCGTAATAGCAGTAGTAGTAGTAGTATTAGTAGTAGTATTAGTAATAGTGGTAGTAGCAGTAGTAGTAGTTGAAAGCTAAGGATTGAACTTTATCAAAGATATCTAGATGATAAAAGTGATGTTTTGTATGAACTGTTCAAAAAACAGCGCAATTTAGTGAACAAATTACGTCGCAAAGCTTTTGCCGAATATTACGATAGAAGGTTTTCAAATTGTAAAGGAAACATGAAAGAAACTGATAAATGAAGTGACCAATGGGAATGCTGAAATTGGAAGGAATAAAGTACAACTTTAAGGGTTCGCCTCGGATGATAAGCATGGAATTGCAAATGAGTTTGGTAATTATTTCTCCAATACTGGTATTAATGTGCAAAAAAGTGTAAAAAAAAGATGTCAACAGGTTCAAGAATACATTATATGTGATAATAGAGGTGAGAGTTTTGAATTAACCTTTGATCCGTGTACAAGTGATGAACTGCTTAAAATAATAAAATCTCTGAAATCAAATTCTGCGGCTTATCTCTTCGAGCGTTTAAGGCAACAATGCATTATATTCTACGGTGTCTGCTTTTTATTATAAACCTATCACTTGAAAAGGGCATTTTTTCCCAACCAGCTGAAAGTTGCGAAAGTGATAACACTTCATACAGGTGGTCCTAAAAATGAAATTGAGAATTGGAGACCGATTTCGATCCTTCCATTGTGTTTGAAATTATTAGAAAAAGTTGTTAATAAACGTCTATATAGTTTCCTACAGGCTAATGATTTGCTGAGTGAGACCTAATTCGGGTTTCGCAAAGGGCGTTCAACGAAGCATGCTTTGTAACAGCTTATAATCAATTAACAGTGGTATGGACAGAGGTGAAACACCTTCGTCTATATTTATAGATATTTGCAAAGCATTCAATACAGTTGATTTTCAAACTCTGCTAAGTCTGATGAAGTCGTTAGGTTTCCGTGGAAAGTGCTTTAAGTGGTTTGAAAGTTATCTTACAGGGAGATCCCTCAAAGTAGTATTGAATGATGTGGACTCAGCAGTATTTCCAGTTACGCTTGGAGTAGCACAAGGATCAGTGTTAGGTCCGCTGCTTCACCTCATCTATGCTGATCTGATGCGTCTTTATTTGAAAGATGTGGGTCTTACCTCGTTTACTAATGATACCGTTTTAACTGTGTTTGCCTCATCTGTGTAGGACCTGGTGAGAGAAGCAAACCTTGCATTAGGAAGGATGGATATTTTTCACTTCATTAAGTCTATTGTGTGTAAATGTTCGCAAGACATTTTAAATAACGTTTTGTAGAGTTTGTACACCACTGGATGTATCTGGCCAGGTAACTTTATGTGGTAATCTAGTTCAACAAGTTAATCATCTTCGCTACCTTGGTTTTTATCTCGATTGCCATCTGGCATGGAAGTGTCACAGTGACACGATTTCATCAAAATTTGCCCGTGGGGTAGGAATACTATGAGGTTTGCAGCACTTTCTACCTCAATGAATACTTTTAATTATATGTACCTTAGTTTTAAAAAAAATTAAAAGATTATTTTTGGGGGTAATTTGTTAAACTTTATTATGGCTGGTAGGTTGGGTAGGGGAGGAATAGGAGTTGGAGAGGTAAGAGTGGGCTGGGAAGCTAAGGGTGGGTAGGGGCTAAGGTATGGTTGTAAGGGCAGGGTGGGGGAGGGAAGAGGGAGTTGAGTATATTGAGTGATGGAGACTGGATTTGTTATTATTATTTTTTATATGTTGTCAATCTATTATTATTTTTAATTCAGTTATTTATTTATTTTTCTATATATTTTTTTGTTTATTTTTTTATATAGGTTATAGTTTATCTATTTTTGTTTATTTATAATAGTTTTAATTAAATAGGTTGAAGTTTATGCAAATAGTTGAGTAAATAGGTAAGTAGTTACGTGGACTTTCGAGCGATCGCAAACTTCATAGGTTTTCTCCAACGTTAAAGTGTTGTTTAATTTATTTATTTGTTTATGAATGTGGATTAATAAACTTGTGAACCTGTGATTCCTGAGCCGAGCTCTTTTCAGAACCTGTATGCACATAACGTGCTTCGATATAGTTTAATCCTCCCATCAACATTCTCTGAAAGCCTCACCTGAAACCCTTGGTCTTCAGGGATACTACTGCTGCTACTAATACTACTACTGTTACTACTATTGCTAATAAAGCACTACTACTACTACTATTATGACACTAGTACTAATAGGGCTAAGGGTATAAAGGATGAAATTAAAGAAAATATTAAGGGGAAAGTTAACTTGCTATATGAGTTTCAATAAATATTAAAAGCAATAGTATTGTACAAGAAGGGACTATTTATCCCATGTAATAAATTTTAGTCCAGTAAATCTACGTAACTGTGGGACAAAATTGCGATATAAAAGATTTTTACACTGTCTTGTTGAGAAACAAATTCTGTATAACATATAAAAAATCCCCAAATATCCCCTTGGTGGAACGGGGTAAAAAACCAGAGAAAAGGGTGAAAATTGGAAATATTCAGGAGCAGATTTATTGTGCGCTCGAATTTCCTGTCTGCTCTTTTTCTGCCAGGAGAACTCGAAAAAAGAAATTTATATTGTTTTATGGATGGACTTGGTTTGATTTCTCCCTTTATTGGGGAAGGGAGAGAGGGAAAGCAGTATCCTCGAGAGTTTTGCGATATGGCTGGTAAAAATGTTGTCCCCAAGGTTTTTTAATCGATGATTTTAAAAAACATGGTATTCGATTAGTATCTTGCTTTTCTACAGAGTTTTTACCGTAGGAGAGACAATGCATCGGGACTTCAGAGTACGTGCTATATAATACAAACATAAGGCAAAACTAAATGTAAAAAGTTAAACAAATCAGGTAACGATTTTGATTGAACTAAAAAGGATAAGATAAAGGATTTGTACTAAACATCGTCTTCTTCATCGTTATCAACAAAAACATCTTAATTGGAACACGCAATCCCTTGGCAGTCTTTGCAAGCAAGTGTGAAAGGCAATCAATTTTTTTTTGCAACTTCAGAGTGAACTGTCACAGTTGGAACGCTTGCAGCTGCAACGAATCACATTTAGCATTTGAGGCGAATCAGGTCCAATGTCTGTCATGATCGGAGTGAAGCGTCCGTCACGTAATCGCCAATCTCAGTCTTTCGGATCGAGTTGTGACGCAGTATTAAGTCATTCCATTACCTAATAGAAGACTCTATAAGAATAAAATTTTACAGTCGATGAAGTTGGTGGAAGTCTCTCTGGGTTCACAAAAGTTGATGTCTTTGAGCTGTTAAATTTCTTAAGAAAAACTCTGTACCTAGCTTTGCTGAGACCGTCCCCTTCCTTTTCCTTGTAGAAACACAGCAAAATATTTTCACTGGCTTGCTGGACTTCTTCCTTCGTAGAGCACGGATTAAGGAATGCTTCACATTTATTCCTAAATTCCTCATGGTTTTTCAGAAATGAAAGGACAGCCCTTTTCCTATCCCACAAAAACAAGACGTCGTGTCGCAACCAAGAAAAACGTGGTCAATAAGAATAGAGTGATAAAACTGTTCCAGCGATCTTTCGATAAAGTTGATATGTCAGAATTTAGTTGACAGAGCTCTTGACTTGGTACTGGTTTCGAATTAATGATCCCTGGCTTCCGGAGGCAGGTGATGGAGGAAAGGGATCAATAAATCAGTGTTGTTCCCTACTACTGGGGTTATCCTTTCCTTGGCAGCATTAACACCTGTTAATGTAATTAGAACGTCTGCATCTCTCTCTGCGTGAATGACTGTGAGGCCGGATTGAACAAGATTCTTACCAATAGCTCGAATAATATTCTGCTTATTGTTGGGAATCCGCAAGAAATTCTCCTTCTTCCTTTGGAGCTTCATTCTCAGTGTGAAATCGACGGCCGAAGACTGGTTACCTTCGTTTGTCTAACATAGGTGACACCTTGGGTAGACGAACCTGAAGTGCAACCATTAAAGGCGAAAGAAGCATTTGAATACTTCTGTGTCACGAATGAAACGTAACTGTTGCAAATCTGTTCGACAGTGTTTTCCAAGGAGTATTCTGAAGCAGTCATCCACCATTGATCGCGTATTTTTTGGCTCTTTTGATGGGACGTTTACAGGTTCTGCCTTTGCTAATTTCCAGATAGGTTTTTTAGCTCCGCTATATCTGGCTGTCACGGCAGGCTTGAGGATTCGAAAAGGGCAGTAGGATAGCTTGAGAGGTCAAATCTGAGAGATTCTTCCATATACCCTCCAGGTTTAGTTGCTGCTACTGTAAGACGTTGGAACAGAAGACTTGCTTCAATTTGTATGTCTTCACTGTCAGCTTCGGAAATGTTGCCTTTATAGGTCATTGTAATCACTTCACTTTTGCACTTGACGATATAGCGATCGGCATCGTTGTCGTTCATTGACTTCAGAGTTTCTTTTCCTATCGCCTTTGCTGTATCCGCGTTGACATACCTTCTTGTTGTCATACCATTCAATACATTGCACAATTGAGTGCAGTTGTTGCACGGACAGGACTGCGCAAAAATACTTCTAAAGCCTGTACGTCCTTTCTATCTCTCTCTATCCGAGCTGGTCTTGCGGAAACGTACTGGTCAGATGACGCGTACTCAACGCCGGCGAGTGACAGCAAAAGGTCATTAATTTCAGCTCGCACTGGCATTGACATTGTCCAGAATCCACCTCTGCGTCTCATTCATTCCATTTCCTCTCGTGAGTCCCTCGCTTGTTTTCAACGACCTCATCAGTACTTGCTCAATTACTAAGTCGAAAGAGCGCCCAGCCCAAGATCTATCGCTTCTTCAAATGACAAATATCCCATCCGTAACGTCTTTATACTGCTTCTGGTTACTTTCTTTCAGCTCTTCCATTTGCAGATAAAATATTCGCACCGATTTTGTATACATGTTTTGGCCTGTAGCTGCAAGGTAAGGGAGAATCTCAGAGAGTGCTTAAAGATACTTCACCTAGTTTCCGGTCCTATCTGCCCTAATAGTCTGCTTAAGCACTCCGAGCATTTCTGAATACTGAAGCCATATTTTTGCAGTCCTGTTGTTCTGCAGCGTGTCTTGAAACTCCAACATTCGCGTTAGGATTCGACACACTACGTCTATGTTGGATGTGTCTTTAGGGGTTACTTCCTCATTCATTAGAGCTATACATATTGCAGAAGTTTCTGCAAAGTCTTGATGACTCGGACGTATGTCATCTGTGTAGTCAAAACCATAAGATTTGCAAAGAAGAGTGATCTGCAATGCTGAATCTATAAACTCATGTGCTCTCATGGCTCTTGAAACAGCCTTACCGCTAAGGGTATTCTTAATGGTGTTACCGGCATATAGGCATTCAAGCACTTTTTATTCCTGTTTCCGTCATAAAGTGCCCGATAACTCCAGGAAAGCTCAAAGAGCAATCCAGACCACCAATCATTGTAACTGCGGCCTTGAGATGACTATCAGCAGGCTCAGCATTGACGATGTTCACCGTTTTCATGTAAAACGGCTGGTTGAAATTAACAGCTGGTACCATTCCGGGCTGGCGTGCTTTATCAGAAATAAAACGTAAGGTTGTGTATACACAAGAAAGATAGGAGGGATTATAGTCAATAATAGGCAGAAAAACAATCAACGAAGGGCCTTTTTATGACCCATGGTGAATTCCTTGCATAAATCCACTCCATCTGACCCGTTTTGTGTCATGTATACAGCTTGCATGCCATACTAGGTCAATGCCGTCGATCTTGTCGTCGAAGGTAATGGTCAGGATGTGTTTGTACACAAGACTCTTCTCCTGTTGGCTTCTGTTGTAGAAAAAGAAAGGCACTTGTCCAACCTGCTGGAATACTTCAAGGTTCACAACTACTCTTAGGATTATGATTGGAAATTTGGGTAGCCTTGGTGTGGCAGCAGCTAGCATGCCCATCCCATGGAAAGTATCTTTTCTGTCAATACTGCAAATGTTGTGGTTGACATTGTTGCCAATGAACTGGATGAAAGTTTTAGAAGTCATCCCTGGAAATGCTGTACAATGAGTTACTGCAGCAGAACGCTCGAATCGAAGCACTTCAGAGACAAACATTTCAGAAATAGACAAAACCTTTATTTCTACTTATATATATCATTTTCTACTCATATCTATCCTTAAGTGTCATTTTAAGTAGATTTCCTTATGGTCGGACTTGGGTTACCTGGACTTCGAAGCTGGTGATATTTTATTTTCAATTCGCATGGGTATTAGCCTTTGTGTCCAAATCTAATTTAAACAAATAAAACACAGTTGTTTTTGTTTGTAAACACAGCTAATAGGTCATATTCAGACTGATTTTTCTTCTTCCAAATTAGCAGTTATCAATTGCGCACACTTGCCAGACGCTAAATTTTATTGCCACAGATCACATTGTCTCAGCCGTTTTTCGTGCATTTTTTGCGATATTCGCGCATTTTCTCTTCTTGGAAGGAGAACGAGCAGAAGAGAGGAGGGCACATGTTGCAACGGCCGTAGAGGTACCTGCCGGGTTCTTTGACTCTTAAACTGCGGGAAATAGGTATCGGGGCTCTATACTTCCATCGTTTTCCTCGACGTAAAAGACAGCAAATAATCGCGAACGATGGCAGGTGATAAGCTTATGCTTAACTCACTACTGAACTTTGTTGTTCGTGCTTTGAAATCTGGTAATCAGTCTGATGAGATTGCGAAAACAGCGGCGGAATTTTTAAAAAAAGAAGAAATTCAAGGGGCGAAAGAATTAATATGGAGGGATTTTGCTATTAGTACTCGTAGGAGCATGAAAGTTGTTGTGACTGACAATATCTCTGACATTTTGAAATTGCTCAAATATTACGACGAAAACTATGTCATCTCTGTCATCTATGTACGTCATCTATACGTCATCTATCATATACGTACATCATATACGTCATTTATGAGCCAGACAAAGTACCCATTGTCCCTGGAGAAGTAAGCGCTGTTATTACTAAGAGAGTAAACGAAATGGGTTCTAAGGTAGACAGTTTTATCAAGCGTGATCGTTCCCCTGTTCAGTGGCCGCTCGGCAAATCTGGATCCTCGTCTCAGGAATCGTCCCCCAAACCCCAGGTGACCTATGCAGTTGTACTACAGAATCACCCACAAGACTTGAGAAACCCAGAAATGAGAAAAGAGTACTTGGATAAGGTATGTGGCGACAATTCCTCTAGTATTGTTGAACTGCAAGCGATGAAAAGTGGGTGGCGCGTAGTAGTAGCCGATAAGGAGTCTGGAAACGCAGTTGCACAGGCATTATGTGCTAACTATAGATCTGTTGAGGTGAAAGTGAAACAACTATCTTTCTGCGCCACGTTCCTGCAGATAAGAGAGATGTGAAACTTTGCGAGATTATTCCGAACTGTTTGAGAGCTATGCAGTTGGGTAATACTAGGTCACTCAAACTTCAGATCTTTTCCAAAGTGGAACGTGATAACACTATTAAATCGCTCCCAGTGATTCATTACGAACGCATCCCAATCTCTGAATATCTGTTTCTTCCAATAAGATGTTTCTATTTTCAAGCATTTGGTCACGCAGCCGAATTTGGCAAGAACAAAGCCAAGTGTTCTAGATACTGGGATAATCACAATAGCATTCAGGACAGCCCTTGCAGCAAACCGATTAAATGCACACTCTTTGGTTCGGACAAATATCCATGCTACAGTTTTAGCTATCCGGAAGCGCAAAAGTTACTTGCAGTTAACAAATGAGTCGTGAAATTAAACTTGATTACTTGGAACATTAATGGAAATGTAATCAACAAACTGCCAATCCTCAGAACCTAATTCATAGTCATAACATTGTATGTCTCCAGGAACATTTCGTGACAAAAGAAGGGACTGAACTGTTAAATATCGGCGATTCAATCGATATTTTTGCTGTTGGTGCAAAATCGAGTGATAGAGGCCAGCCCTCAGGCAGTATCGCAATTCTTGCTTAAAAATCTGTAAGCGCAACAGTTTTCTAAGTATCCGATAATTTTCTTGCGATCAAGATTGAACGGACAATAATCTTTTCAGTTTATATGCCTACGGACTACAAATAATCTAGATCAGAATCCAAGTTCGATAGTGCTGGTCGGAAATTAGTAAACGCTATTGCGAATTGTCGCACCCAAGATTTTTCATACATTGTCGCCGGAGATATGAATTGTGCTTTGATGAATCCGGAAAGCCGTAGATCCCAAGTGCTCTCGACTGCACCTTCTGGTCTAAACATAATTGAAAATGATCTTTTTTTCACGCATGTGCATAACTTTGGAGCAACTTCATCTCTTGATTTTATAATGTTTTCACATCAGCCAGATCACCTTCGCCAGTCACATGTGGATACATCTATCAGCGCATCTAACCACTTAACAGTGAAATATGTTTTAGCACCTAATACATCTTTGAAATCCCACCTTGATCTGCCCAGTGGAAGAAAATGGCATCAGAAAGTTATGTGGGATAAAATTAATACCCCCTTGTACCAGAATGTATGTGACGAAATTTTAGCAAGAATTCACGTCCCTTGCAATCTACTTCATAAATCTTCTTCAGTTGCAGCAAGGGATAAACAAGTACTGATCAATATATACTGTAGCGAAATAGTTCATGCCCTGCAGTGTAAGGAAAAGCTAGCAGTACCGATTTGTCGTGTTCGGATTGGGTCAGAAATACCCCACTGGTCCTATAATTCGGATCTTGTAGATACGTGTGCTGACGCAAAATTCTGGTTACGCCCGTGGATAGATAACGGCCGACCAAGGAATGGTATAGTGAACTCCATCCGATTATATACCAAGCGAAGATTCACAAAAATCCTCGCTATACATCGTGCTCAGATTATTGAATGTGATGGTAAATTTGTAAAGCAAGACCCCAATCGCATGTGGAAATGCCTATGAAAGTAGAAACGTAAAGAATCAGCTGATGCTCTGCCCTTTGAGAGTGAGTGGGTTAAACATTTTACGCACGAGTTTTCATCACCTAATGCTGATCTGGAAAATAAATTTTCTATTGAGCTCGATGCGAGTCTTACGGAATGTAAACGGGAAGTTGGTTTTGTTTTGTCTAATTCGGCAGTCAGTGAGGCACTCTTGAAACTGAAGAAGAAGTTGTCGAGGGGGGTGGATAACCTGTGCAGATTGCATCTTCAAGCTGGAAATCAGAACCTTGTCGAGCACCTTTGTTTCCTTTACCAAATGATTTTTAAGGCTGGGATTGTTCCAGACCTATTCTGCAGGGGTGTAATTACTCCTTTACTAAAAAAGGGAAAAGACGGGAGGCAGTGTTCTTCTACCGCCCGATATCTGTCGCGGCTCTACTGTGCAAGTTATCTGAATTGCTTGTTGTAAATAGGCTTAGTGCTACATGTAACATGCCGGATAACCAATTTGGTTTCAAAAAGAACATAAGTAGAGAACATGCGCATTATGTGATTGCTAATTTGTTTATTGACGCCGAAGATTCAAATGAGACACTATATTTTGCCGGTCACGATGTCAACCGCATGTTCGACTCCAGTTTGCACCCTCAGATATTGTTGTCTGCTCGGAAGCGTGGCGTAGATATTTCTATTCTACGCGCACTTAGGAATACGTATAGTAAATTAAAAGTGCGTGTAAAAGTACCGTGAGTTAATGCTTTAACCCTATTTGCTAGTCACATACCCGTAGAGAAGGGAATACGCCAAGGAGCAGTTACCTTACCATCGCTATTCAATAAAAGTAATATTTCATCGCAAGAACGGGTTCAGCCTGCATGTATCTTTAGAGGCCTCAATGTTTCTCTGATCGATTATGCCGACGACATTTTGAACGCGAGTAGAACACTTGTAGGCATCGAAGAGAATTTCCGTCTTTTGAGCAAGGAGTGTGGTAACATATGTCTTTCTTTCGATCCCCAGAAGAGTGAAGTTTTTGTATTTAATAGTCGCGTTAAAGATTATTGATGCTATTTTCGGAAGCCAGTTGATGTTATTTTCGGAACCTATACGATTAAGCCTTTGTCTAAGATTATGTACCTCGGCCTTCCAATATGTAGTGATCTTAAAAAAAACTCACAATTGCCTTGTTTCGTTGTTCGCTGGAAAGCCACGCGGAGCTCACGGAATTCTCGTTTCAATGAAGTGCCACTTTAACCGTTTTTTACTCGCAAGGGTGTATAACGCTTTTGTTTTGCCACACGTGCTAGCCCTATCTCTGTTTTGGAAAATATTTACTTCGTCTGATTGCCGCAATATTCGGTTTGCTTCCTAAAGATATGGCAAGTATCTGCTTCATCTTCCAATTTGGATGAGGAATTTGAAAATATCACTGAAGTATGGTATAGCCGATCCGCTGGTAGCTGTACTGAATCGCTGTGCTCGATTTGCAAAGGCATTTAAACCAAGCCACTCTTCCTTATAAGTCGCAATAACTTAAATTTGTAAATTGTTTTTTCGTTGTAGTAATTGTTGAATTCTTAATCTTGTTTTTATGTAGTTGAGTTTTCTTTGGATATTTTGTTGTTATGTTTTTCTTTTCTTTTCTTGTATTCCATTTACAGCATTTTGTATGTCTAATAATGGGTAATACAATAATAATAATAACAATAATAATACTTGTAAAGGAGCGAACAAAGATTGGGGACGGCAAGTCTGCATTATTGCTTGACCGATTGAGCTTACCAATAGGTAGTGAATCTCCAGCAAACAGGAAAAGAGAAGCACCAGGGAATATTATATTAAACTCTCGTCGAAACGGTCTTAGAGGATTTTAAAACCGAATTGATAGACCTTTGTCTCTTCTCCAAATTCTGTAGAGCCGTCTGACTATCTTTCCCCTTTAGAGGATATCTTGATTTTCCCCTCCATTTCCCTTGTAACTGAAGAACGGAAGGGGGAGGGGGAAAGGCCAATGACAGAGCAATCAAAGTAACATGTTCATTCTTCTCGCACTGGGAAACCCCAGAAAACAAGTCTTGCAGACGGCTGTCCAGGATCTTGATTTACCTCCTCTTTTCCCCCTGTAAGTGGGGAAACGAGGGAATGACTTATTACACAGCAATAAAGAAATGCATATACGATCTTTGTTGACCCAATAGCATCAGGAATGCCATTCTCAGCATAAAAAACTAACGGTCGTAGATTTTTGAGTTTTCCCATGGATTTTTCCCTCCTCCCCCCCCCCCGTTTTTCACCCTGTTCCGCCAAGGGGATTCTTGGAGACAAAATATTTTTTCTACAAAATGGTGTAAAAATCATTTATATTGCAATTTTGTCCCAGATCGTCGATCTTTTCCGTCGATTTACTGAACTACTTCCTTTTCAAGTCGTCAAGTGGTCTAATTATTCAAGCGGCTGTTTGTATCTTGAACCCCCTGAAAATTCAATTTATTTTTAATCTTAGTCTATTTTTTTATTAGTAGGCACACTATGCACCTACAGGTTGTAAAAAGGGTGTAGCTGTGAAACCGGTTTACATAGGTCTTAAATTCAGCCAATTTCTCAAGTGTCTTCTGGATAATAGAGCAGTACTATACAAAAACTTAAAACGAATAAAACAGTCCACATATAAGGGGTAATTTCCGATTTCTAATCACTCACTTTTTATTTAAGATTTTTAGTACTTTAAGGAAGCTTTCTACTCCAGTTAAACGGCCCTGGTGTTTCAGTAGCTATTTTTGAAGAATTCGGAAAAAAAGTCAAAGTTTAGAATGAAGAGTGTATGATCAAGTATGGGATTGGGTTGGAAAATGATACCATCATTATCCCAGGAGTGTTTCTGGTCTACGTATTTAGTATTTGTTGTGGGAGAGATAATAGTGTCCCTTCATTGCTACAATATTTCTCTTTCTAGTACAAAACATTTCATTTGCATACCTTACTACTTTACTGTTTGTACTGTTACATTTACTGCTACTACTGTTAGTACTATTGAACATATTACTGCTCTTCGTATGATATTAGTAGTTGTAGTAGAGTATTAGTAGTAGTAGTAGTAGTTGTAATAGTAGTAGTAGTAGTAGTAGTTGTAGTAGTAGTAGTAGTACTAGTAGTAGTACTAGTGGTAGTAGTAGTAGTAGCAGTAGTAGTGGTGGTAGCAGTAGCAGTAGTAGGAAGAGCAGTAATATTTTCAGTAGTACTAACAGCAGTAGCAGCAAATGTAACAGTACAAACAGTAAAGTAGGTAAGTATGTAAATGAAATATTTTGTGTCAGAAAAGAAATTTTGGGTACTTATGCATTAGCTGCTACCCACGTGATATATTGTGCTAAAGGAAACTAGTCAAACGGGTATCTGTCAATAGAGAATTGGATCGCAAACCTTAGTTTATAACTGCGTTTACAATAATTAAACTACGGTACCGTATCGTTTTTTGGGTTATAGGGGGGAAAAGGTACCTAGCTTAAGTTAAGTTACGTATTTAATATATGGTATGCTCTAACCTCCCCCCCCCTAATATGCAAATATATAGCCCAAATTTGTTTCTAAACTATTATATTTTCATCATATTTTATTTCATTTCATTAGCAGTAACCAAATCTGACTTCTTGCGTGGTTACCAGCTAATGTATAAGCACCAAATATTGTAGTAATGAAGGGACATTATTATCTCTCCCACAACAAATACTAAATTCGTAGACCAGAAACATTCCTGGGGTAGTGATGGTATTATTTTTCAACCCAACCCCGTACTTGATCCTGCTCTGTTTATTCTAGACTTTGGCTTTTTTTCCAAATTCTTAAAAAATGACATCTGAAACACAAGGGCCGTTTAACTGGAATAAGAAACTTTTTTAAAGTACAAAATAACTTGAATAAAAAGTGAAAGATTAGAAATCGTATATTATCCCCTTATATGTGGACTATAACTTTTAATAGAGTAGTGCTGTATTATCCAGAACACACTTGAGAAGTTGGCTGAACGTAAGATCTATGGGTACTTGGGCATTATATGGGCCTCTCTAAAAAGTCAAGTTTGGTTAATGCTAATGAAATAAAATAAAATAGGATGAATATATAATAGTTTATAAACAAATTTGGGCTATATATTTGCACATTAGGGGGGGGGGGGGGTGAAGCAGAGCATATACTAAATACATAACCTAACCTAACCTAGGTACCCCCCCCTAAACCCCAAAAAATAATATTTTAAATATCGTATACGCAATGAAAACCACGTTTTGTGTTGCATTACTCTATAGAAGTCTCTTGAATTAACCCGTCAAAACGGGTTTTTCGTGACTGATTTCCTTGTAAAGGCCCACATAGTGCCCAAGTACCGATCTATGTAAATCGATTTCACAGCCTCAAAGACAAATAACG
This sequence comes from Artemia sp. Qi Xiang Cuo, assembly GCF_049724085.1. Taxonomy (NCBI): domain Eukaryota; kingdom Metazoa; phylum Arthropoda; class Branchiopoda; order Anostraca; family Artemiidae; genus Artemia; species Artemia sp. Qi Xiang Cuo. The sequence goes on from NC_142801.1 coordinate 5,496,329, forward strand.
GGTGACAGAATGCATTGAACTTGTATACTTTGGGCTACATATTTGCACATTAGGAAGGGATAGGGGTAAAGTTAGCTTAGGTTAAGTTAGGTTCCTTTATGCTCCCCCCGCCCTGCTAATTTACACATATAGCCTATAGCCCCTATCATATTGTTATATAAACTAAAATAGGCTATTATATTTTCATCTTATTTTGGCACATTTCATTAGGATTAACCTAACTTCACTTCACGAGTGTGGTCTGAATGAAAAAGGGGTACTTTTAATATTGCTCCTTACTTTCAGTTTGAAAAACTACATGTTTCTTATCTAATAGTATAAAACACAACACATTATTTTCAACATAATTAGAAATATCAAAATTGGAAATGGCTTTTTTCTGTTATACAAACTTAATACTCCTTTCAGGAATGAACTTTGACAGAAAGACTCTATATCAATTATTGCAATTTGTCTTCTTTAGAGTACTACTTTTCTACCCTTTCTTTCAGCAAACCGGCTCTCTTTTTTTCTTCCAAGTGCAGGTAATAAGTAAGCACGCACATACAAACCCTTAGGTATCAAAACGTGTGCATGCTTGTATTTGTACTAGTGCTTAATTTTATTTCGCCAATTTAATCATTTCAGCCATTTGCATTAAAATTTTGATAATAGTTTCTACACAACAATTAGTAGTCGGGTTGAGTCTCACTGTGAATGGTGCAGAATGAGTCAAAAGGAATCTTTTTAATACTTATAAAAGCTTATTATCATTATTAGATGACCCTTGTGATTCAGTAATAAATACATTGACCAAAAATACTTCTGGGATAGGGATTTTATGAGTTTTGAGTTTTTTAATTTCTGCTTGAGTCTATTTTCTTTTATTCAAGATTTTGGACATAATGTATAATAAACACTGTTCATAATATTGAATAATAATTAAGTAGATAATAGGTTAAATGGATTGATCCCTTTTTAGGATTCCTTGCCCTAAGAAAATGTACCGTAAAGTATTTTTCCCTGCCCCAACCAACCATTACTATTCTGGTATGGAATAGAATAGAAATGAACAAGGCTTTATTTTTAAAATTTTTCACGAGAGATACATCGCCGAATATAAGTTCGTATAAAAAAAAAATGAAGTAAGAAACAACCATCACAAGTATTTCAATGAAATTAGGTTCAGAAACAACAAAATATTAAGAAATATAAACCGACAAAATACAGACAAATAGAAATTAAACGATTAAGAAAATATTAAAGTAACTAGAATAATGTCATATCACACAGGTCCTACATTAAAGGTAAAACTTTTGTCATAAAACGACACACAATAAAATAAGTAATAAAACAAAAACAACAACAAACAAGAGGGTAAAGCCCTTTTCTGAACAGATTCCAACCTTTTGTTTTGATTTTTACTTAATGAGAAGTGCCATAAAGGGCGAGCATATTCGAGAGTTGGGTGTATAAAATATATGTAAAATTTCAAAATATGAGAAGCTGGGCATTTATATTTTAGCAATTGCTTAAGGAAAGCTAGGGAAATATTGGCTTGCTTGGTAGGCCTAATGTTTGAAATATGGGCTTAAGATATGATATTTAAGATCAGAAGTTATAGTTACCCCTAGAAGTTTGATTTTTTGTGTCATAAGTTCACTTGGAATAATAGACGTAAATGAGGGGGTTGTGCTTAGGTAAATTGATGGTCAGGATTGTAGATTTCAATGGGTTTACTTGCATTTTATTTTTGAGGGCATCTGTTGCAACATCTTCAAGGATTTCTAGTGGACTACTTTTTATATTTTTCCTGGCGACCTCTAGTAGAGTCATATCATCCATAAGTTTCCATCGTAAGGGGATATCTTCTGCCAAATTGTTTACCATAACACTGAATTAGATAGGTCCAGTTATACTACCTTTAGGTATTCCGCTAATGACTGGTAGAAGTTTTGAATAAGTATTCATGTATTTGACCACTTGAGATCGTTGGCTTAAATATGATGAGATAATTTTTACTAGAGAGGGGTCGATTTGGAATTCATGGGAAAGTTTATCAACTAAAAGATTATGGTCAACATAATCGACAGCCTTTTCTAGGTCAACTGAGACTAGCCCAGGTATTTGGTGTCTCTAAGTTTTTCAGTATTTTGCCATACATATATACTAGATAAGAAGAAGAAGAAGAAGGATTTATTGAAAAAAAACATATCAACAAAAAATTATTGCTGCCTCCCCTAAAAAGCAAAGCTTGTCCGTGGGGGAGGTAGAGAAAACAAAATCCTTAAAACAAAGAACACTTGGCCACCAACACCACTAATACCATCACACTAAACAATAAATACAAAATAATATCATATATTATACATCCTCTGGGAACATCATATTAACAAAACCCCCACAATAAATAAATCAATTAATCAGTCCAAACTCATATTCAGCAACAAGCAGTTCCTTAATGATTTTTCTAAAAATATTGGGGTCACCAATAGTCTTAATATCACTATTCAAACTATTCCATTTCCGCGTACCTCTATAAAAAACAGAAAAACATGAACAGGAAGATCTACCTCTAGGTACACAGAAGTCCACGCTACCCCTTGTATCATGAGAATGAACAGTAGACCTAATGGACAATAAATCACCAAAACAACGAGGCTGAACATCCTGCTGCAGTCCGAAAATAAACCGCAATACATAGAATTCACGAAGGCCTTCAGCCGGCAAAATTTTTAAAGTTAGGTAAATTTCTCGAAGAAACATACGTGGAGATATACCGGCTAAAATTCTTACTGCATGATTTTGTAGAACTCTTATTGGTTTTAGGATAGAAAAAAAAGTAGAGAGCCAAATACTTGAACAATAAAGTATATACGGGTGTATTAAAGAAAAATAAAGATGACGAAGGACAGACTTGGGAAAACAATGTTGGAGTTTCTTCATTATGCCGAGATTTCTTGCCAGAATTTTGCTAGTTAAAGTAACATGTTCCTTAAAAGATAGAGTTTCATCTATTACAATCCCAAGGTATTTAATAGACGCAGTCCGTTTTATAACGCCATTGGGCATATCTAATGCCTTGATTCATGGGTAAAAGTTTGATGATCGCGAAAAAATAATAAAGTTAGACTTAGCCATGTTAATCCTTAATTTATTTACCTTCAGCCATGCTGTAATTCTGTTAACTGATTCCTTCATGGAAATCTGCAGCAGCTCCGCTGTCTTAGCTGTGCTAATGGCTGTTGTATCATCAGCAAAAAGTGAAACTGTTTCACTAGTCGGGTTTACCGTTAGTTCATTTATTCTATAGCAAAAATTATTTAGACAATTTGGTAAATCATTAATAAATATCAAGAATAATATAGGACCGACAACTGATCCTTGTGGAACACCTATTTCAATACGCTTTTAATCTAGCACTTATATATATATATATATATATATATATATATATATATATATATATATATATATATATATATATATATATATATATATATATATATATATATATATATATATATATATATATATATATATATATATATATATATATATATATATATATATATATATATATATATATATATATATATATATATATATATATATATATATATATATATATATATATATATATATATATATATATATATATATATATATATATATATATATATATATATATATATATATATATATATATATATATATATATATATATATATATACCCTCACACTCCCGTTTAGGGTTGAGCCTCTATATATATATATATATATATATATATATATATATATATATATATATATATATATATATATATACACATGGGCGCCCATATGGGGGGGCAAGGGGGGGCTCCTGCCCCCCCTGGCTGAATGATGTTGCCTTATTTTTATATTTTTTTCTGATATTTCTATTATATAGTATTAAAAGTGCCAATTAGACACGGTTTGCCCCCCCCCCCCTGGAATTCAGCTTATGGGCGCCCATGTATATATATATATATATATGTATTTATATATATATATATATATATAAAAGGTTTTCATTGAAATCTTTGTCGTAGAAACTTGAAAAAGGCTCATTTTATATGAAATTCAAAGGGATCCCTTTTTCAAAGGGATAGTTCCCTGTTTAATAGTCAAAAGTGATTTGAGAGCAACTAACCCCCCTCTTACGCCCATCATTTTCCAAAACATCCAATCAAAATTTTTAGATAGCCGTTTTATTCAACGTAGTTGAAAGTTTTGGAAATTAGGTCTTTAAGGATGACAACCCCTCCCCCACTGCCCTCAGGGCACGGGTTGTAAGTTATGTCCTGGGGTATATGAAGTTTTTATTGAAAGCGTTGTCGTCGACACTTCAAAAGGGCTCATTCAATTGGAAATTGAAAGGGCTAGTGCCTGTTTTAATAGTTGAAAGTGACTGGATAGCGACTAATGCCCCTCTCACGCCCATCATTTTCCAAATCACATCCAATCAAAATTTTGAGATATCCAATTTGTTCAACGTAGTTGTATGTTTTGGAAATTAGGTCTTTTAGGATGATAATCCCCTCAGAGCCCTCAGTGCAAGGGTTGTAAGTTATGCCCAGGGGGCATATAAGATTTATATAGAAATTTGTTGCATAAATCATAGGCAGCGCGATTGCGCTGCCTAAGTATAGAAAGGGGACACTCGAGAACGAGATAAGAAACGGGGACTTAGTAAAGAGGAGGACACTCCCCCACAACCTTCAGGACAAGGATTTTAAGTTATGTCATGGGGGTATATAAGAACGATTTTGGCACAATGTATTATTTATTAATTTTTGTCCTTTTGAGCAGGGCGCTTCGTATCAAAAAATTTATCGTCGAAACTCTGAAAAGCACTCATTCAATTGGAAATTGGAGTGGCTTGTGCCCTTTTTAATATTCGAAAGTGATTGGAAGGCGACTAAAACCGCTCTCACGCCCACCATTTTCCCAAACACATCCAATCAAAATTTTGAGATAGCCATGTTGTTTAACGTAGTTGAAAGTTCTGGAGATTCGGTATTAGAGGATGACAACTACCTTAACAGACCTTAGGGTAAGGGTTGTAATTTATACCCTGGGGGCATATAATGTGCTTTTTGAACGCGTTGTGGTTTCCAAAAGCGCTCATTCGATTGGAAATTGAAAGGCCTAGTGCCCATTTTAATAGTCGAAAGTGATTGGAAGGCTTGACATTTTTATAGTAAAGACTGAAGTGGGTATAATGTATTATTTTGTTGTTGTTGTTGTTTAGACCAGGGCACTTCGTATCGAAGGAGTTGTCAAGGGAACTTCGAAAAGGGCTCATTCGATTGAAAATAGAAAGGGCTGATGCCCTTTTTAATAGTCGAAAGTGATTTGAGGGCAACTAATCCCCCTTCCACTCCCACCCTCCCACGCCCACCCTCCCACGCCAACCCTCCCATTTCTGCTCTTAAAATCAAAATAGCGTAAGCGTATCCAAGCTATCAAAGAAAGTAATCAGATTTTTTGGCGAATGGTATCAAGTTTTCCATTTCAGGTCAACCAAAGGAGGTATGAAGCCAAATTAAACAGTACTATTTGTGTTCAGATATTTAAAAAGGTGTATGTTGTCAAAAATTGCAGAAAATTTTTCTCCAGCATACAAATAGCAGGCAAAACTATGAAGTCTTAAAAAACGAATAGATTTACAGTATTATTTTCTTTTTCCCTGAAAAGACTATGTCAATATAAGGCTAACAGAAATTTATTAAAAAAACTGTTTCCACAAAATCCGTTTTTCAAGGAAAGTTAAAGAACTCCATTAAACCAAAAATTAGACAAATTAAAACAAAATAATGTACCAAGCGGAAACCTACCGTAAATCATCACTGATAAATAAATGAAACCCAAAACGAACAGAAGTTACAATAAATAACCGAGTCAAACTCAAAACGAGTAGAAATTAACATAAGTTGGGCGCAAAACCCCTATGCCTT